>NW_024884586.1:4008050-4321599 GCF_019232065.1 Centrocercus urophasianus
CCCAAATGGCAACCAAATTAAGAAAACCCAGGAAAAAAAAAATAGAGCACCTTCAAAAGCAAAACTTGAACCCAGCCAACCAATAAACCAGACCTTCAAAAAATGATCAGGGATGATGAAAAATCTAGCCACATTTAGTAGATCAGGCAAAAATTTCATTCCCTGAAATCAGGAAGATGATGATGTTCTATCCTTCCCCAGTCTCTGGACGATCAATGACTCTTGTATCAGTATTGTTCTTCAAAGACCTGTTCTGTTGCATTTTTGGGTTGAGTAGTGCAGCCTGGATTATTTGAAGTCTTCAAAACTTGTGAGATCTTGTCAGATGTCAAGGAGGGTTTAGGTGATGGGAAAAGGTGGAGAGGGAAGAGAGAAAAGCCAAGATACAAGCCAGCTATGTTTGTTGTCAGTACATATCTGGCAAAATACAGATAGAAGATATTTAATGCTGTTTTTGCTGATTCAGTTATAGAATAAAATTACAGTATGTAATATTGATTTTTTTCAATTTTTTTTTTACTCCTCCTGCAACAGGAATAGAATACAATTTAAAATCTTGATGAACAATTACTGTTTTGCATGGGATTTCTATTACACTGTTACTTATCCGTGGGGTATTTTATTGGCTTTTAGTGTGTTCATTGACACTTGGTTTCTGTTGTCCAGTAGAACTAGATTTCTTTACTTATTTTACGTAGCAGTGAGAAGGAGGGAAGTCTTGTCTCCTTCTTGGTTGTTTAGCTTTTTTAATGTCTGATTTATTGGTAACAGAACACAAGTATCTGTCTTTGCCTTTTAAAGAATGTCTGTTTAAATAATTAATTCCTGGAATATTTCTAAGTAAAATATAATCTTTTCCAAAATGAGAATTGTGTAATTTCTTCTCTGCTTGTACTTAGAGGATAAAGGTTCAATCTTTTTAGGTTTTTTTGAAATGGATAATTTTTCATTATAGCCCAGCTTAGTAATGAGTTTAGAGAAATGGAACTTATTTGGGAAGGGGATGCTGGAGAGAGGAAAAATCTCTCTTAAAGTTGTGCCCCAAGTGCACAGTTCTGATCAAATTGTTTCAAATCTAGGATCTGGATTTGAGGGCTTTGAGTCCTTCCAGGAACAGGAGTCAGAGAGAAAGCTGGAACCTGAATTCCACATCCTTTTCCTTGCACTTAGTGATGAGCCAAGTTATCTCAGCAATTCCAGTCCGATTTGTCTCAACAGTAGTTACAGAATCAAAGCATACCCAACTTGACAACTGATAGGCTTAGAGAAACCATTTAGCAGATGCTGTGAAAATTTTATGGAGTGTCAAAAGTCATTTAATGAATCAATATAGATTTATTCTTGCACGCTGGAAAACAGCAATACAAAGATATCTCACAGAACTCTGGATCTATTTACATTTACTTCTCTCTACAGTGAAGTTACCTTATTTTCTGCATGTGTTCTAGCATCATGGAGGATTGTTAATCAGACATTTGACAAATATGCAATTTTTTCCTTCCTCTGAAAACCCTGCTCTTATAACAGGAATGGCAAAGGGAAAGTGAGAGAATATTAAGTGAATAAGACCTTTATTTTTTTGGTGTGGATCAGTCATGAAGTGCTGTCAACTCAGTAAATTTATGTGAAGAAAATTTTAGCTAAGACTGACATCTGTAAGGAACATCATAATATGGGATATTTCCTTGCTTGCAGTTCTGGTATGTTTCACTTTAAATCTTCTTGCTCCACTACGAGGAAATGTACGATATATTATAAAGCATATATAAAGAAATACATTATAAAGCATTAAAGCAGACAGTAACTTGGTTATACTTACCCTTTATTTGTTTTCAATACAAAATAGTGTACTTGCATAAAATATCAATTTATATTTGATGTGACGGAATAATTCACTGAACCAGGGATGTATTACTGCAAAACACTAACATCAAACCTATGCTCACATTTGCTACACTTTTACCTCTTGTTAGCTTTTTCCTATGTTCCTTTTGTTGCCGATTAGAGTTTATTAAGGCTAAATAAATAATTAAGGAGGGATAATTGACTTATTTTTGCGCAGTAATACCGTAATGATGCTTTTTTTTCTAGAAAATATCATTGTTTTGTCTTAATGCACTGCAGAACATAGAGCCTGTATACCCATATGAATCATGGCTACCTCATTTGTGCCAGAGATTCACTGCCAGTGACCCAAAGTCTGCTGTCATTAAATGAAGAACAAATGGATCGGTTGTTTCATCCTACTCACTTAGAGAGAGGGAGAAGACACTTTTTCAACCTTCCTTTTCTCAATATTTGTAACATTTTTCTCCCAGCTTGTAAAAGCCACCTGGCTCTGTCCTCCATGCTACGTAATTTCTTTCATCTGCTCCCTTCTGAAGAAGAAGATTGACACCAGTGCGGTGGTGCTCTTGTTCAGCACACTTTGCTCTCTCCCTTCCTCCCCTTCAGCATCTGAGATTACCAGAGCTGCTGTGAACAGCAGCAAGGTGAAAAGTCCTCACTAATGAATTACTTCCAAGGAATGAACAATCCATAGGATTCTTACCCTTCTCATCTATACTTTTATGAGGAAATCAGCCTGCGGCTTCTTCCTCACCTCATTCAGCATTTTGAAGAACCCTGTGGAACTCTTGTCTTTTTCATGTGTTGGAATCCAGTTGCTTTTGGATTTTAGAATTTAATGAGACTGTTCCAGCTCAGGCATTCTTCTCTTTAGCTATTGTCCTTCATTCAAAGGTCCCTTTCTGGTGGTAAAATAAATAAATAAATAAAAAATAACCACTAATTTTCTTTCTCCTTTTGCCACATAGTTTTCAGGAACTCCTCTCGGGATTGCTTTGAAAATCGTAGTTTTTGCCTGCTTCTCTTACATGTAGTGGTAGCACCTGTACACTGCAGCCAAGATCAGAATGCTAGGCACAACTTTCAAGTGCTAAAGCAAGGAAGTGTCTCATCCTCTATAAGCTACGCAGGGGAGAGCCAGTCTGGCAGAAGGCAAACTGGCAGAAGGTGATGGAAATGGCTGGGATATTAGTAGAAAAGCAAAGAGTGGAGCCCAAATTTTGCAATTGCTATTCAAGCAGTTTATCCACTAGATCACTTTGTTCTTCTGAGTAAATTTATTGTGGCTGGAGAGTAACACAAGCTTTAAGTAAATCAAAAAATACAAATCTGGCCTTGTACAGAAAATGGAGTGCAGATATCTCATTCTTTTGCTTGGCTCACTGGTCTCTCTCTGGCAACTGGGCAGCATGAAAGAGGTAAGAGATCTGGGTAAGCAGAAAGAGGATGATAGTAGAGGAAGGGCGAAGTAGAGTAGGCAAGGGGGAAAGAATTCAGAACTTGAAACACGTTTGAAAAACAGAAGTGAAGCAGGGTGTTTTAGCTTTATGCCAGAAATTAAACTATTGATTTTTTTGGGAAAGAGGCAATGTGTACAGAAGGAAAGTATGCCATGCAAACTCCTGGGCTTACACATGCACAGTTAATTGGTTTTATTGTGGCCTAGACTTGAGCAGTAGGCTGCGTCCTTGTGGGAAGGCTAAGCAGAAGGTTTAGGTTTGCTAAATAACCTTTTAAGAGGAGATTTGACAGACTAGGACTCCTGTATATTCTGTCTGTTATGTGTTTTGCAATGAGATTTTTGAGAAAAGCCATTTAATATATATGAATTATATGAATTCAATAACCACAGATTAAAAGAGAAGAAGGTAAGGAATGTCTGCTTCATACACATAACTAGTAAGGAGTACATACTAAAAATGGGGGAAAAGTACCCTGACTAAATGAAGACCCATCTATCGGTGGCAATAGGAACATTAACCATCTAGCTTCAACTGCCAAAGGCATAGAAAATAAATAAATGTATCTGGGAAAAGGAAAGCACAATTCAATCCATGAAAAGCAAGAACTATATAGGTGCTGAAGTAGCTAGCAAAATTTTGTATCGACTCCAAGTGGAAAGCAGATAAAAATGGTGCTTATATCTAGGGAACAAGGGAGGGTAGGACAAAAGGCAACTGGAAGGGAAAAGAGGAGAAATTTAGGAAAGAAGCTCTAAGAGAGTAGCTAAAAATTTGAGATTAAAAAGGAAACAGGGGAATGTGAACCTGCTGAAAATGGAATGCACTGAATAATCTTTTATTCTGTTATGACATAATCTTGTTTTCCTGTTTTCCTTCATAAAAAAGGTAAATCAGTGGAGACTGCACAAGGTAATTTACTGGTAAATACAGAAAGACATAACTATCAGGCAAAGAGTAAAATGGGAAAGGACAACCACAAGAGTTGCTTTTGAAAGAAGATAATTAATAGTAGACTTCAGCTATTTCTCTCCATACTTGTTTTTATTAAAATGTTTCATTTCATAAGTGATACTACTTGCTGTGACTTAAATTTTGGAGCACTGCTAGCAAAATAATCTTGAGGCAATGAGTAATAGGAAAGAAGAGAGTAGTTGAAATCTCAAGGCTTTGTGGTTAGGGTCTCAACAAGAAGATCTGCAACAATTTGTAGCTCATTCAATGGAAAGGGAAAAGTAGCCTGTGTAGACTAGTTCATAATGGGATGCTTGAGATGGTGTGTAATGGTAAGATCAGCCCAAGGTGTGAGAAGAACATATTTCTAGTGGAGATGTCGGTGTACTAATGCCACTGTGCAAGTTAGTTTGAGACTTTATTTGATATCAAACATGATATCAAGTATGTAAGAAACAGATTTTGCAGCAGCCACCAGAATATTTGGTGCAAGGGGAGTAAAGAGGAGAAGAGCTGTAAAGGCATCCCAAAGAGTTTTGCTTGTTAATTTTTTATGAATCAGGAGCTGAGAAGGCTGTGTTCTCTTTCTAAAAATGTATTAAAAGATAAGTTCTTATGGGACGTGGAACTTGAAACCAAATGGGAATGAAATAATTATTAAGAAATCTAGATGAGAAATAAGATGTTACCGACAGAGCACTGAGGTTCTAGTCTAGCTGCTTAAAAGAGCACTTATGAACCCACAATGAACTATTTTCAGTTCATTTTTAAGCCATTTTTGAACATATTGTCTGATGCTATCAGATGAGTGCATTTCGTGGCTTCAGGTTTGATTTTCAGTTCTCTGTTTCCACAGAAGCATATAAACATGCTTAAATGTTCGGTAAGAAAATGTTTTCTTTGAATGAGAAGGTTTAATTAAGGTATTTCTAACAACTTATTCCCATTATTTATGATGTTGTTGCTAGTTTTCATCTTTTTAAGTTGTCTGTTGAAGGGTTAATAATCTAATGCGATTCTAGGATAGCCTACTGTTGGCTTTTTTTAGCTAGAGTTGCTGTGAAAAGATGTGACTGAGTCCCCAAGTTTCTGTACTGTCCTGAGTGATACTGATCTCATAACTCCCTGTAAAAATGATTGTTGCTTTCTTCATTAAGTAAAACAGGCTTTATTTAATCAGTAGGGTTAGGACCTTATGTGAGTAAATAGCAAGAGGTGAAAAGCTAATGGTGCTGCTCATAATGCATGTCATAATTCCTTTGAAAAAGGCACAGAAATCTGTACTGTTTGTTATTAAGCTACAAATTAAGGCACACTTAGAAAAAAATATATGTTCAGTGAGGGCCTGGCTCTACCTTCCTGAACTCTCATGTTAGTCTTCAAATTAGCCCTTTCTTGCAATTGTTTCTGAGCATTTCCATGATCTGTGACCCTAGATTATTTCCTGTGTTGTTTCCCTCCTTCGTATTTCTATTTCTCTATCCCTGCTAGGTGTTTACAAGGATTCCTTTTAGACTATGTTGTTCTTAAAAAGTAGTGAGGAACACTGCCCTCTGTGATTACAAGCTTAGCTTGAGCATCAGGGAACAATGAACAGGGATGAACAACCTGAGCACACTTTCTCCTGCTGTTGGCCTTGTTGGCATTTCTCCCATTACATGTTTCAGGAACCTCAGAGCTATTTATGAGAGCTAGAACTCTGGTATTTGGGCAATAAGTTGCAATTTAAATGTATGGTGGCAACAATGTCCCTTTGAGATTATCAGGGTGCTTTCAGGACTTAATGTCCTGAAACCAGATGTACAAATGTTCTGAGTAGGATCATCTTGTGATATTCCATCAGGATATGCTGTTCTGTGTTTATTGAGCTACATACAGTCCAACTCAGGTAGGACTCAGGTACTTCATACAAAGCGAAGACCTCTCAGCTCTACTGTCACCTTTACTTTGAAAAAAATATAACACGTGTTTTTTTCAAGGCACAAAATGTCATATGTACAAGAAAGAAAGTGGCAGAATCTTGCCACGTCAGTACTGCTTTTGTCTCTGCAGTAAGACAATAGCTCCTTATTTCAGAACCTCACCTCAAGATGTAAGGGATGACTACTTCATCCAGCTCATCAAAGAACAATTTGCTTGTGAATGAAGGGAATCCATTTAAGGCAGGACAAGTAATCGAGTAGCATGCTGAACAAAAGACACAAATGTTGGCCAGATGGCCAGAATTGTACATATTCTGTAAGTACTAAAAATTGAGGCAGGCTGATCCAGGAGTGACATTGCAAATATCAGTGTTACAGCAAATGGAAAATCATCAGTTATCTCTCTAGTTGGCGATCATTGTGACAACACTGGCATATTGTTTGTTCAGCTTTGCCTGCAAGCAAGCCAAGCAGAGCTTTACACTATCGTTAATTTGCTGCTGGCAGAGTTTACTTAGCATTTCTATCCATATTCTGCTAGGAAATGCTTTTCTCTTTTATGGCTGTCTTAAGTCACTGAGTTCACAGCTAGAATGTGCTTGTGGAGATAGCTGTTGTCTTAACAATGAAATGTACTAGGCACAAAGTGAGAATCCACAAAACTAGGCTGAACTAGTTCTTCTGTCTTCTGTCTATCTCTTCAGATGACAGAGGCTGGAAAGGACCTGGCCCTACTTAAGAAAATTAATATCTGTGAAGCTTACCTAAATTTTACACAAGCTAATTGCCAAACTGAATTGGTCTGTGATTCTATATTATGTCTTATGTTCTACAATATGCCAGTAATTCTAGGACAGTATAATATTTTCAGACATTTTTAGGGGGACAACTTACAGTGAGGATTTCTCAGAAAAGCATAAAGATCTGAGAAGAACACTGGTGTAGCATTTAATGCTAAATGATTTATGTGGCCTTTTAATTAGGTTCAATGAAGTTATAGTTAATTTACATACTGTATCTTATCTATTAAAAATGTTTACTGTTGTTCAGTGCTTTTACTTTCCTTATAATTCAGGCTTTAATGTAACCTGTTACCTTTTTTTTTGAAGGCATGGAAATACTTTTCTTTCCATTGATGTTTTCTGAAGTCTTAATTCATAGCAATGGCTTGGGTTGGAATGGACCCCAAGTTCCATCATCAAGTTCCAACCTCTCTGCCACATGCAGGGCCACCAAACTCCAGATCTCATACTAGAACGGGTTGCCCAGGGCCCCATCCAACCTGGTCTTGAATACCTCGTTGGACAGAGCATCCACAGCCTCTCTGGGCAGCCTGTTAAATACTAAACTCTTCTTTTGTCTTTGAGGTTGGGTTACTGATATACTAGAAAAGAAAGTCAAATCGAGGAGAAGGGTGAACACTGCAAATCGTTCGACTAATGCTTTAGTTTGCCACATCAATTAAAATGCTAAATATTCATAGACGCGATTACTCTGAGTGATCTTCAAAGTAAGTGTGTACACTTAAAAATCAGCTACCCTACAGGTACTCTATATCATTTAAGCTACTTCCCTAGATATGCTAAATTTTTGCTAAAATTAGTGCAAGTATATCACAGATCCACAAGGCTTTTACAAGCAATTAATAGTGTTAAATGACTTGAGTATAAATAAGAGCCTTCTCTAAGGCTCTTCACTAAATCCTTCCGCTGATAGTTGAGTTCTGCTGTCTATTATATTAATGTAGAAACTGGCCCTGGGAATATTGGGTACCTATGAATAATTTGGAATAGATGTATTAGAAAAAAATTAGAGATGAGTTATGTTCAGAGAGGGGGCTAAATCCATTCGAGAAGTTGTTTGTTGCCAATTAATTACCTGCTGCTAATTAGAATAATAAATTTGAGCATAGTTGTAAGTCTTGGCAACAACTTACACTGTAGGCTTATCTGGAAGCCTCACTAAATGTTATCATTAGGATCTGTGATAAATCTGTCATAACAGGTGAAAATGAATAAAAAGACTAAGAAGCCTCAAAAAACCCATAATTCTACACAGCAGAAGTCTTTACACTTTATAAATGTGATGGCCCCTGGGAGTATTCATGTGAATTGATTAGCTCAGTCTTTCACATGCTGTTATAAAATACAAAACTTCTGTACTTATTGAAATTCAGTATAAAAAATGGAGGCATAATTCTTTTTTATGATAACACTTGCAATTTAAAAAAGTATGTATTTCTGCCAGTAAAACTGTAGTAGAGAGGTCCAAGCTGGAAGCTGTAAATATGATCTAGTTATTATTTCTTCACTTTTGTACTTCTGTATTCATATTGCACCAATGTGAGAGACGGAGGATTGCTATCTAAAGGGTTGCTTGGTCTGTCCTAAGGATCATGTGATTCATTAGCCTACTACTTATTAAAAAAAGAAGAAAAGAGCTGGTAACTCACAAAATGATGTACGTATTAGAAACATAAGATGATAATGTTTTTCCCATGAGTCCTTTTCCATGATGAAATTGGAGTCAAAGCATTATGTAGTGTAGACATGCTCGTATAGAACAAGGTCTTTGCATCTGTTGAAGAAACGTACTCCCAACATGTTGTTGCTCTATGTTGGTTTCAGCCAGATGATTATGTCAGAATACGATCTTTAAACAGACATTTGGCAGCACACTAGAATTCAGTGTATTTGAATTGCTAGTTACTGAAATTCAACTGAATGATCTTAAAAACTGCAGCTGTTTTACAACCTCATTTAAAATAGGATGACATTAAAGAAATGGTTTCTTTTGAATTTTTATTTTGTATTGAATTACTTCTAATTTTACATGAAATGCTGCTTTTTTTGGTGCGCAGTCTTCATAAATTGCTGTCTTGTCAGTATGCCAAGGCATACTAAATTAAAAAAATTAAACTAGTGGAGAGTTAACTTTATACACGAAGGTCTCTGCCAGTTAACTACCTAATGGATTTTAATGAAACAGATCTGGGCAAAATCGCACCATTAAGGTCTCTTATTCTTGAACCAATAATGCTCAGTGTGTTTGTTAACTGCCTGAAAAATAGTTATAACAACAGGATAACAACACTTCCAGATGATGTGAAATTGATCAGGTTAATTCAAAATAACTGCAACCACGCAATCACTGAAGTACCTGTCAATACTGAGTCACTGAAACAGTAAGATATCTGATTAAATTAATTGTTAATGAACATAGTTGGAAATGTGAGAAGGAGCCAGAAACTGAAGAGCCACCTTACATCACTGGACAACTAACTCTAAACTATGTTATCACTTATATATCCATTTTGAAATAAAAGTAGTTAGGCTTTCTGGAAGATAAGCATGGAATAGCTCTCTTCAAAGCACTTAAGTAAATAAAAGTAATTTAGGGAATTCTTGGAAAATGGAGATGTACAGAAAATATAATCCAAATATATGTTTATATGATGCATCTGAATTTTGGATATGGTGCGCTCTTCCTGCATCTCATCTTGGAAGGCCATTGGAGAACTAGAAATGTTTTTAAGAAACGTGGGGAAGGGTAATCAGATGATCAGAGGTGAGAGATCACTTTTGTATGCTGACAGATTGGATAAGCACAGTTTTGATGTCTTGAAAATGAGCTAAATCAAAGGAAATCAGTCACAGCGAATAAGCTAGTGAATTGTACAAATGCGGCTACGGTGGAGCTCTCTTCAAAATCTCTTGCCATACAAGAACTGCAGAGCTTGTATTAATATCTCAAGGCAATAAGTTTAAAATAAGCTATAAGAAATAGTTGTTCATACAAACCCTAATCAAAGTGTAAGCCATCGTCTCTAGATGTTGTAAAGGCCAAAAGTTTAACTGAGTTCAAAAAGGGATTAATGGCAATCTTTTGTTTCATGAATTGTGAAAACATCCTTCACAGATGTGTATTTTGGCTTAGGAAGTTCATAAGCCACTAATTGACAGAAGATGGGAAGGAGGGGTTGCTCAGCTCCTCCAGTGCCTCTCTCAAATGTTCCTTATGCATCTGCTAATGGCCGTGTTGGGAGCAGGATAATGGGCTAGACAGGTTTTTAGTCTGTCCCATAATGGGTGTTTTTATTTTGTAGGTGTGGTAATTTTTTTTTTTTTTCAGTAATGGGTGACAAGATGGAAATTATCAACTTGTTTTGAGACATCATTAAATGCTGTCTGGAATATGATTTTTAAAAGTTAATTAGGGATGATTCTACTTGGCTTTCCTTATTTTAATATGCAAAAGATAATCTGCAAATTCATGCCTTGAATGTTCAGAAGATTTTGTCTATTTAGATGTGAGATGTGAGAAGTGAATGAAAGTGAACTCATATTTCTTCACTTTACTGATCATGAGATTAGTTTAAATCATAATGTAGCAGAAAAGTTGATGTAGTGAACAAGGGGGGTTTTTAGTGGTCCTTTGGTTCTGAGATAAGGTAAATGGTATTTCTGCCAGTGGAATTAAAGGATGTTAAATTTCAGATGACAAAGATTTCTATGTTACACAACTGTTCTTTGGTCAATTACTTTAGTAGGAACTGAGACAAATGAGAATTTCTTTAAAGTCTTTTGTGTACAATTTCATAATTTTTTTTTCTTTTTGGACTGAAGATTTCTATTTGAGAATAGAGGAATTGAGCTATTTCTTGTTTTATCCAACTAACCTTATATTTGAGTATTTCTCTCCATGTGAATGTATAATATAAGAGTTTATTTGTACTTGCTAAACAGAGATTTAATCAATTATCATAGTGCACTTTGGAAATGAAAAATACATTACTCTGTCAAATGAGTTTATCCTTTACTGCACGTAAACTGTGCATGTCATTATAAATCATGATCTCAAACTTCTGGAGTAGTTATTTTTGTCTATTAGGAAACCTTGCTTCACATCCAAAAAAGCAATAAGGAGACTACACATAGTGAGAAGAAAGTGAGTCACAATCAATCATAAAATACAATTACACAGTCCTCAAGCTGAGTAAAATAAAGACCTTAAATAGCAGCAGCTTGAGAAGTTTAAAATTAAAAGAAGTTTCACTGTATTTGCTGAAAAGGGAAAACTGATCAATGAAACCGATCCTTTGTCTCTTGTCTGCTGTTGATTTATGTAAAATTATACTTGAGGTGAGCCTCCTGCATATGTTTATAATCAAAATTTGGTAATTCGTGCAGCATTATCTCTGTGGTCTGGAAGGGAATTCAACCAGTGCTGAGCTCAAGACTTGAAAGGTCCTTCCCCATCACTGTCTACATGTTGGCTAATGCAATCACAGAGTTTGCTCTAACAGGCAGGCTTTGGTGTAACAGCTCAGGACATTGGACTGGATGATCTTAGAGCTCTTTTCCAACCTTGCTGATTCTATGTGTTAACAGCTGTGCTTCTGTCAGAGTGTGCAAGGGCTCAAAAGGCAGGCTCATTGCCATTGCGCCCTTGCTGGTCAAGGAGTTTCTTGCAGCCTCACTTGTTTATAGTTTGATCGCTGTAGTGCAAAAATGTGCTCTGGAAGTCAGATGTGCAAATTTTACAGAAACATGAGAGAAGGCGAATTTATCATCAGAAAGAAGAATCCAGCTGAGGTTTATGGGGATTGTGATGTGGGAGAAATTGATATTGCTGACAGTACCATTAGTTGTCTTGGTTTGGCTGTCCCACAGTGGATGTAAGGGCTTTGGAGAGATGTTGCAAGGTAAAACTTGTTCTGTGCAGAGACTGACAGGCAAAGTGTAGTCCTATAAACAGCAAACAAACACATAACTTTGTTACTTTGTCACATCAAATGCGAAGGACTGCAGGACTGTTTTCCCCCAAAACTGCAGCTTAAAATTCTGTTCAGTCATCCCCAATCTCTACTGATTTTTCTCTGATTTTTGCAGTATGCTTTTTGTAGTAGTTCTGTAGAGCAAAAGTGATCAGAAACCCAGAACTTGTCACTGGAATAGAAAGGAAAGCGTGGTTCTCAATGAATACTACAAGCAAAATGTTTGTTCAGTCTGTTACCTTTTGACAATGAGTGGCAGTTTGGTGGTTAAATATAACAGTGTTTTATTGCTGATGGTTATTCCAAGATCTCTTTGCCTCATCTTGTTTTTTCTTCTTTCCCTGCCTCTTAGCATGCATTTAATGCAGGTGGACTCTGTTCAGCGGTGGATGGAAGATTTGAAGTTGATGACAGACTGTGAATGCATGTGTATTCTCCAGTCCAAACCGATCAGTGCTGAGAAGGATGAACAAAGTGAACTCATTCTTTCCTCTCAGTATAACACAAGTGATAATTTACAGTTGCTATTAAAAAGAGCTTGGATAATAAGCACAGAGTTGACCAGGATTGCTCAGAAGTTGGAGAAGAATAGATGGCAAAGAGTCCACAGCATGACAGTAAGAGTCAATTGCCATGTACGTTCCATGATAAATGAATACAATGCATTTACCAGGAGTTCGTCGGAAGAAATGAATCAGGTAGGAATGCTTCATTTGATGTCTTTTATCTTTTGTTTTTGGTAATAATTGCAATTTTATACAATCTCATTTTTTCTTATTATATAATTTCTTTTCAGTTGTAAAACCATTTTGGAGTCAATGTAGATCTTATTTTACCATAGGCCTGATTGTCAAAGCTGGTCATGTTGACCAATTAGATTGTAAAAAATTTAGTTTTTGGTGAACACTGCACTGAAATATCAGTGAGTTTCTTTGCATTTAAGATCTAGATGCTATGTTTTTATTAATCTTATTTTTATCTCTACTTGTTTTATTTAGAAGAGTAGAAAAAAAAAACAACACAAAGAAATAGTGCTTATATGACATAATAGATCTGTAGTTTTTTACCTGATTAACATGAGCAAGCATGTATTTTAAAGAGCAAACACATATGGATACTAAAAATCACCTTTTCCTTCTATCTGTCCAGATGGAAAACCTTTTAATAGACAAGTGTTCAGAATTTACATCATTTACAGAAAGGTAATTTAAATTTTTGGATTGAAATATTCGTTTTGCTGTTTTATTATGTTGTAGAGTTTGTGATGAGAAGTGCAAATCCACTACCATTCTCAAATGTTTGAACTAGGCCCCTGCAGCTCTGAAAGGCTTTCCGAATGTTAGCCCCAGTGGATGAAGTGAATTGCTTTTATCTAAACTGCATCTTAATGAAAGATGGGATCCGCTGTTGCACAAAGAGCCTGGCATGGATACGGAAGATCATTTTTCATAGCTTTTAGGTATCAAGGGAGAAAGTCTGATTCTAATGGTGTAGGTGACAAAGCTTTCACAGAGTTTCCCTGTGGAAAGCCAAGATTTCAGCTTCTGTGGAAAACTTTCATATTGTTTCTTTATAGACATAGTCATAGTTGGCATTCCTCTGAGTATCCACATATTAGAAAACTAAACCCAAATAAATATGTACTCTTTTAATTTCATATGTAGGTTTAATTAGCGCCATGCACTCTAGAATGCTGAGAATACAAAATAAGAATTTCTGTGTAATCCTTCTCATGATATTTACCCTACCTTATGTACATTATCCTGTTTCCTCCATTGCAATTCAGTTGGTCTTTCTCTACTTCAAATGCCACACCAGTCATTCTTCTCAGAGAATCATGAGGGGAAAAGATGGCTTGTAATGATCAGGAAGGAATACCCCTTGAGCACTAATGCTGTTTGCCAAACTTGCACAACTCAAACTTTACTTTTTTATTCTACTATGGGGCATGCTGATTTAACAAGATCCTGTAGTGATCCTCTCTCTCTTTTTCTGTTTGACAAAAACTTGTTAAATGAAAGACAGGTACTTCTGAAAAGGGAACATAATATGTAGGTGGAAACCCTGATCAACAAAACTGTATCTTCCATTGCAGCAGCTTGATGAGGTGGAATAATTTTTGACAAATTAAAATAATGCATTTCTGTGCAGCAGTACCAGTTATTTCATTTGAATAATTCATCTGTATCTGAATGCACAAATGTATCATCTGTAGAATGTATGATGAATCTTTATCTTTGCAACCAGTTGCACCTGGTTACGGGATGGTTACACCAACTCCATAAAGCTGCTCTGTGTAATCATTCTTCACAGAGGGCTTTATTTCACTTTTGAGTATGTTGCTTAAATGATCTTTATTCATTTGGACAGATTCAGATTGTTCCCTTGTCCTGCTTTTATTAAACTATGGTGAAGAAAGTAAATGAAAATTATTGAGAACACTTCTTAGTATGTCCCTCTGTGTTTCACAACCAGAGCTGCAGCTGAAATGCAGGCATCCTCGAGTGACTGTAACTATAAGCATAAGAGAAAAGTAGAGTTCTGCTGGTATAAACACAACATTTGCAGCAAAATTAGGTCTGCAGTGTATGAAGCAGATTGTGATCCCCAAAGTATTCATTATTGTCTATTGTTGTCCTTTGGTGTTATGCTTACTATGTGCAAACAAAGCTTTGATACTCTGGTGTAGAGCTCACCTGTGGCAATCATGATGATAAACAATTGGGAGTCTATTGCATCTTGTTTTCCTTCATTGCTTCCCTCTCTCTTTTATTTTAGGTGCATACAAGTAGAAGATGAACAGATGCTGAAGTCTATGAAATCTTGTATTAATGAAACGCTCACTTCTGTTGCTCAGTATTTTGGCCAGTTGATAGAGCTGGTTTTAACACATGAGGTGCAGGTTAGTCTGCAGTATAAAAAGAAAAGTAATAATAATAATAAACATCTTCACCGATGTGAAGTCTTGAAGGAGAATTTTGATTAAGAGAAGGGTGATATTTATATCTCTTTTCAGCAAATCGGTGGTCAGTAATTCAAAAATCTTGCAAAGAGATCTAAATGTGTTTTTTTACCTGATTTGTTTCCTAAGCAGAATGATCTTGTGGATTACAGTGTTAATTATCATTCCTGATACATATTTTTTTCAGTACAAGGAAGTCAATCTCTGGATAATGTCGTCTTAACAAGACCTTTGTACACATTTTTTCTCCCTGTACAGGCACTGCCTTTCTTTAGAAACCTCAAAGTTTCTCCTGCTCTCAACAGCTCCTATTGAAAGCTAAAACTTCTAGAAGACATACATATAATATATATATATTATTACAGCACACATTTTACCTAGAGCATATCTTAGACTCTGGGAAGTCGTGATTAAAATAACAACCTTTGTACAGGCTATGTGTGACTATCAGTATTGTTTTTGCACCAAAACAGCAAATAACCCTTTGCATGGGCTTATCATAACCACCACTGGTTTTGGAATACTTCCCTCCTCCATAGTGTGAGGACTGATGAGAGCAAAACTTCTGTGTGTGTGTGTGTGCATAGAGCATTCCAGAAATACTGCTGTATCACTACAGGCATGACATGTAATTTCCAGTGGTGATTAAAAGTTGATAAAACACAGAGTAATCTGAGATTATAGATGCATTATACTTTGTCCATTAAACCATTCTTGAGGTAATAACTTGAAAGTCTAAGCAATCTATCTTATGCTAGTTTCTTGAGATCTCATTAACTGTCTCTTTGCACCCTTTAATCTTGCTCAAAAAACCCCAACAAATGTAATTAAGCTCAATTAATTTGTCCATATTTCAGAAGTGATGTTATATTGAATTTTTTTTTATCCTATCAGGAGAATGAGAGGCTTGATGAAGAAGTAACTGTTAAACAGTATTTACTACTGTACTAAAACAAAATACTGAATGGTATTGGTTAAATTCTTTTGTACCTTGATGCTTTAAATTAGCAAAAGTTGAATCATCTTCTGTAGTTGCTAGAAAGTGTCAAGAATATATTTTCAGAATTATAACAAGCTACAAGGTAACAAGCTACTGATTAACACACTTTGGCTAGAATTTATAAGAATAACATGAAAGGTGGTGTATGAACTTTAGTGCATAAATAACTGCATGTTGCAATTTCAGTGAGTAGGCAGTCATTCTTCTGATGTTTGTTCTCTTGAATTTGAAGAGAAGTCCTATATTGCTAATAGTTCTGCCTCTGGATACTTTGATATTTGCTGACACATTAAATCCGAGTCCCTGTATGTTTTAAGAAAGCAAGATTAATTACTCTGCACTATCCCATAAGCATTTGCATTGCTGAGTTCTTGGAGAAGAGGTTGTTAATAAAAACCATGAAAATAATATTTCTCAGAATCATCCAGCCATGTCGTGCACCCAGTTCTGCCTTAAAGGTTCTGCCTTCTGTGGGTAGTTTGCCCTGGAGAAGACAAAGCATCTGAAAGAGAGGCCATGATGGTTGGTTACTAAAGAGCTTTCTTTTCAGACCAGTGTATAAGGAATTATTGATGAAAAGGATTAATATTAAAGTGGGAACTGATTATTTAAGGGAGATGCTAAGAGTGGGAGAAAGCAACTTTTAAAGGGAAGATATATGAATTTTCTGTCAGTAACTGTAAAATATAATAAGGGATATTTCTTTCAAAGCCGCATTAAATACATAAACACTTGCCTTCCTCCTTCTAATAAATACAGTTAGTTCTTTTTCTTGTGATTGCATGAACTTTCAAAGAATAAAATTAAGCTTTGTATTTTCTAACAGCTATGTTTACCTGTGCAACTGCAATGGCACACATGAAGATGTAAGATAACTACTTACAAATATAAAAATATTTTACCTACTTCATGTATTTGAGAAACAAATGCATGAAATATATTTCTCCTAATAATTCCTGTTATTAGTCAGTATCACCTTTCAGTTTTATGCCTAAACTGACAATAATGATGATCCTAGAGACAGAAAGTTATATTAGAAAGGGTATAGCAATATTACATATGAATAATGCAGAATATTTACACAACCTGTGATACAGTTTCTGCATGGAGGCTGTTTCCTTCTTAAGTTTGTAGTTCAATTCTAGGTCAAATACAAGAATAATTTACTAAATAACTTGAGCTCTCTTTTTAACGTTTTCAAACACATTCCTCTTTTCTATTCATGCTTAATTTTTCCTGTTGCTGTTCTTAGTTATGTCTATTCAAATGTGATATTGAATGTGTTATAATATTACTGTTTTGACTCTTGCCCTTGTTTTTATTTTTGCTTGGGCTGGGTGAGAAGAAAAAATATCAAATAGAGTAAATGGGCTTGACTTCCCACTGTATTTCATCTTAAATACAATAGTGTTTATCACTGGAAGTAACTGGTTTTTAATTACCTTATGTCATACAGAACCTGCTGAGACAAATAGAATCGTCGGATAGTGTGTACATCACTGAGTCAGCAATTAACAGCTTATTCAGCCTCACCCAGGAAGGTACTCATCTGTGCCGTATCATAGCTAAGGTAAGGGGGTAAATACATGGATTAATTCAAAGTAAAATTAGTAATCTGAGTAGGTTATTTTGCTGTTCACCCTAGTGGTGGTGACTTTTCAAAAGTAGAGTAGTACAACATGAAATCCTGTGTCTTAGGAGATGTGATGTAAATTGAAGAATGCCAGAAACTTACTCTAAGGAACTTTTTCCTTTTGTTGCTTTCAAAATAAATTGAAGGTGAGAAAGAGAAAAGGAAGTAGACAAGAAGACTCATGTCAGTTGATGTCTCTTCATGATGTAGGTATTTCACAGCATTCAGTTGGCTATTCTCTTGTTTCAATTTGTGTCATTTTTTAAAGTTCCTCCTGCCAGTTACTTCTACATAGGGCCCTGACTGTGTTATCTTGATAGCATCCTCTCAATTGGAAGGCTGCTGTTATTTTATTCTGCCTATGTTCCTCCTATCCTCTCCCAAAATTCCTGCTTTATAATGTGCTCTTATAACATAAATAGCATAATTTAATTGATTACCCCAAATGAAGTGAAATGGAAGGAAATTCTCAATAGTTTTAAGTGCCCAATTAATGTTGATGATTCTTTACATTGCAGGCGAGCAATTCAGACAAAAGTTGTATGGGGAAACAGAGGAATGGAAACCTATAGATGTGTTTTCTGTCTTTCTGATACAGTTTTCTTAAGCCTTTCAGATGTTATTGCTACACTTCACTACGCTTGAAGTCAAATTTTGCTCTGGACTGAAATTTTCAGTTGTCAGTTTGAGTTCAAACGAAACATGCATCCCGAAATTAATTTAATCTGTTGAAACTAAACTTAAAAACATAAATATTAGAGGAATACGTACTGAAAAGGTAGTACCCAAGGAGAAGTAACTTCTTAAAAGCAGCCCAATGCTTTTGCGTGAAAAACCTTTATTTTAGCATTTCAGCACCTTATCTCAATTATGGATTTGTAAATACCAAAATACAGGAGTTATAGTGCCAAGGGCAGGGAGAAAGAAAGCCAGCTGCCCTGACTTCTATCTCACCTTTATGTTTAAGCTCTAAACAGCATCACTAGTAAAGGAGTATCTGTCATAGGTAGTTTGTTGGCATTTCTCTCCAAAGGTTGTTCTTCATTAAAGTTCAAGGCCTCTACAGGCAACTGGAGTAGGATAAGCTCCAGCTGGCTTCTGGGTATTGATTCAACTGCAGTTGTCTGTATCATCAGGTATACTGCTGCTCCTTTCAGCACTTTGGGTATCTTTTTAGTCTCTCAGCAGATGGTAGTTCTAAGTATCAGCCATGTAAGTAGAGAAACTTTGCAATTGATTATGTATATAGCTACTGAGTACACAGAGAAACAGAAAAACTCTTCAGCTATTTGTACTGAGGATGATAGAGATATTATTAAAGATGTAATTTTAGAAATACTTTGCATCCATTATTTACCTTTTGCAGAAGGATATCATCACAGCATAGGTACTTCATGCAGTGTGTTCTCATTTACTGATGAACTGATGAATTTGCTGATAACATTGGATTTAAACCCATTGCTCTGCTGAGATTCATAATTCTATCAATCCCTGCAAAGTCTATACCTTTGATACTTGGATTTTGAAAAAGTGAGAAAGGAAAGGCATTTTGTGAGGTCAAGCAAAGAATAATCTCATCTTCAGTGTACATAGAGGGAAATATCTTTTCCCAAATTTCTCAAGCTTCTGTTTGTAGAGAGAACATGCCAACCTCTTGTCCTGCTCAGAGATGAAGTTAAATAGAACTATCTAATTAGTTTTATCTCTATCTATATTTATAGATGTTTGCATAGCAAAAGGTGCCACTGAAGGCTCTGAATGAAGCAGAATCAAATGTGTAGTGGATTCTGGCAACTGCATGAGGGGTTTAATTTTTTCTGAATTGGTATTTGAGCTCCACTCAGTGGTATCCAAAACAATTTTAAAATGTTGAATATTGAGGAAGTGCAGGACTAACAAATTGAGGAAAATTGTCTTGTGCTTTTTGTCACTGTGAGAATTCCACAGACAGTTCCATTTAGCAGAAGTGAAGTCTGACCTTCAATAAAATCACTAAATTAATTTATTACTAATATTACACGGATGTGTCACAGGATGCGCTAAATGATCTCCAAGTGAGGAAATGCATGCTCTTATGCAAAGAACCCTGTGTGGTGTTTGGTTGCCAAACTACAGTGGTGATTGTATCGCTTGTCATGCACATCTGTTTCCTCTATGCACTGAAATGTAATTGTCCAGACTCACCTTCATCTTCTGTGTTGCATCAGTTACCTGCATCACTGAGCATGGGGGCAGAGGAAATGTGATGGACGAGAATTTTGTATTCCATCACTCGAATAGGTTGCTATGACAGGGAAAGTGCAAGGTGATTTAAACAAAACAAAACAATAATCTGGCACTGCACCAGCTCATTACAAGGGCAAGAATGGATTCAGTTTTTGCAAAGATCTCAAAACTTCTTGTGGACACAGAAGTTCCTTTGAGAACACTGTTACTGTTGAAAAAAACTGGACAGAGAAGTGGAATAATTCAGAGAAATATGTGAAATGCATTTAGTGGTTTTTGTGTTAAGCTATCAATTATGGCTCTGTGATACATCAAAATTTTGAGTATAAAATCAAGAATGACATAAATTTTGGAAAGCTGCCTGAAATTGATCTATTGTTTTCATTTTGGTAAGGTTTTCAATCACTACACTCTCTTCCTTATTTTCCCTTGCTAATACTGTTATCAAAATCAAAGTCTTTGAAAGGCAAAAATCCTCTTCTACAAAGCCACCTACGATTTTATTTCACTTGGAAATTGTTTTGAGTGTTGAGGTTAAAGTTAAAATGAGTTCAATATTTTTTTTCTTTTTAGAAATGTAACTGTAATGTTCTGTGAAGGTCATGTTGCTGTATCACCCATTGCTGCTCAGTGTTCTCCACATGAAATGTAAAGACTGAGATCGCTAACATAAACGAGTAGCAGTAAGCACAGGATAAGAAATGGAGAAATCTTAAAATTAAATTATAATAGTGATCATAACAATCCTTGAATTTTGAGTTAATATAGAAATAAATGCTATGCTGAGGATTTTGAATTAGATGCCACATTCATCTATTGTCAGTGCTGAAGGGGCAAGAAAGGAAACTCCACCAGTGAGCTTAAAAGCAAAAAGAGGACAGGAAGAGTCAGGTGCAGAATCTGTTGCAAAAGCTCGTTTCAGTCAAGTTTTTGTCAGTGGATCGGTTTCTTACCTTTGGATCTGAATGTTGCTAATATCCTCTTCATCTGTCATATCTCATGTACATGACATGTACTTAGGCATAAAATAGCATGACTTAATTATATCATTGTCTGTGGCTGCATCCTTTACAGGAGTGTATTCACAATCTTTTTCATAATATAGTCTATTAGATTTTGATCTTCAAATCTTTCTTATTAAAACCCACAAATTAGTATCTTTGTTGTTGAACCTCTACCATCATGTTCCAAGATCACAAGGAGTTTTTAAAAAACAAAAATTAAATGCTTTGAGTGAATTTGAGCACCTGTCAAAAACTCTAGCATTGCTTAAGTAGACTGTCTCTAAATTGATTCAGGATTGTGACAAGCAGAAGAATCCATAGCAATCAGTTCCAAAATTAAAATTAATACATAGTGGGACATCAAGTAACACAGAAAATGTTTTAAAAGAAATTCACTGTGAAATTCACTCTTCACTGAACTCCTTGTGCAGTGTGGCTTTTTATTCTCATGACATCCTTCATCACGTACTTGTGATTGTATTTCAGGTGATTTCTTTTTTATCTAGTGTTAGGCCTTCTGAATATCATCTCAGGGAATTCTCTAGGAAATTGAATTCCTGCTAATCCAGTATAGGAGAAAAGCAGATCATCAAGCAGTAAAGCAAGTTGCCCTATCATTGCAGAGTATGTGAAGCCTGTCCCAAATGAAACCTGAATTACAGCAAAAGCAATGCTTCTTGTGGTTTTCTTTTGGTTCCAGTTATCGACCAAAAGTCTACAGAGGATAAATAGAAAGATGAAAGCATGGTTACATATATCAGGAGCTTTAGCAAAGGTGTAGAGCTGGCTGATTTCCAAAGCAAGAAAAATTTTGTGCTGCTAGGATTCTTTGAGTGTTAAATAAGTATAAAGTACAAGAATAAATGTGACCAAATTATACTTAGCCCTGTGAGATGGAGTAACTCAGTTATTGTGCCATCATCAGAGAGACAGATTCAGAAAAAGGTGAACTACTTCTGGAGAATGCTGAGATACCAATAAAGCTTTGGGCACCTGAGTGCTTTTGACAAGCCATAGAATCAGGCTCACTATTTCCTACTTGCTCTATATTTCACTTACAGCTCTCGAGATTCATTACTTATGGTCAACATTTTACAACTTGGTACTGGTATGCGGTGCACATAATAAACAATTTGGATCTTCTCCCAACAAACACAGTGATAAATCACTTCCTGTCCCTCAGAGACAAGAGCAAGGCACCCATTTGTCAAAGAAAGCTTGAAGCCAACGTGCAGTTGTCATTATTGTCATTTACAAAGTTCTGCTTATTATAATCAAATTAGAGAACCAGATTTCTCTGATCCCACAGAACTGTGAGTACTTTCATACTGACAATAGGACCAAAGAAATCCCAGTTACCTCAGATCTGAGGACAGCACTGTACTCATTTCTATGTTTATTAATAGATACTTCAATTATTACAAGGGGGAAATACCAATATCCTTTTATGGATGGAAGAATCACGGTAAGAATTTTTCTTGTTAGTGTTCTGCCTTTTATTTTAAAGGCTGTGAAATGTCTTTGTGCGGTAAGCTGAATATAGCCCCCGTAGAAATAAAATAACTCAAAGATATACATGCACTTCTTACAATTCCACAAATAAATTTTACTCTGAAGAAACCTTGTTAAGCCTTCTCTTTTCACTGATTTCATTGAAATGGCACAAATGTCTGTAAAGATACTATAAAAAATTTGAATCCTGAAATTATGTTGAGATGTTAATTTTTGTCTAATTTAATTTTAAGACAGTATCTATTTTTTTGCCAGGCTGAATGGACACGTTATCTTACTCTATTATTCTCTGCTAAATTCCAGCAGAACTAGCACAAAAATGTGAAAGAATTCTGAATTGTATTCTGGACATTTTTTGTTAGAATAACCTGTTGAGATTTCAAATACTGTAACTGGAGGAAGAGAAGAAGATGATAAGTAAATCTGAAAGATATTTTTTTAGAGGCTACTTAAGTAGGCTTAGTCTGAACAATCTACACTAAACTTGGTCCATCATTCCAATTAGTTTTAACTCATACCTGTGGTATCACTACTTACTTTAGACCAAGGTTTTTCATTTGTGAATAACGTTTAAAATTCTTTCTTCACTGTGTGGCTACTTTTACATGGAAAAAAAATAAATTAAAGCTTCTGTAGTTTGCCTGGCAAGCATAACGTTTAGAAACAACACAATCCAAGAAAAACCTGAAGTGCATATATTGTTTGTATCTGTACCTTTCCATTTATTATGTAACTTTTGCTACTATTTACGTTTGCACTTTGCTGGAAATGATGAAGGGCAGCTACTAGAGGGATTTTTATATACTCAATTATTTTTTGTTATGTGCCATATCTGAAGAAAAATGCGTAGGAATGCAAATTTTATGTGCTAGAAGAGGAATATATGGATTGTATCATTGTAGAATTTGTCACCTTTGACATTTTCGATAGCTCTTCAGCCTGCGACCTTCTCTTTCATATTTTATTAATGTAAAATTACGGTATGGATATCAGAAACATAGAGGAATGTGAAATATTTGCTAACATATCTGTTTTTAATTGATAGCATGTAGTTGAACTATCAATTAAATATCACTCCAGTTGCAGCCTATTGATAATTCTTTGTCATTTTCATATGGATGTCAAGTTTAATTTAATTTGTTCTTATTGGTAAAAGTCGACTGCTTAAGCACACCTCCTACTGAGGCTGTATTACTTTTTCATCACTTTCTGTATAAGCGTTAATCAACTTGAGTTCTCTGTGCAAGTTTAACATCCTTGTTGTTTTGATGATAGCTAATTTGGATATATTAATAAAGGACTCTGCCCTTCCCTCTGTCCCAATCTCAATCATGTTGTAGAAAAAAGTTTAGTGCTATTTTTCTGATTTCTGCTTTTCATCTGCAGGAAGGAGGTGTCGTTGCTCTCTTTAAGATCTGCCGCCAGGATTATTTCAGGTGCCTTTATCCCCAGACATTGAGAACATTGGCATCCATTTGTTGTGTTGAGGAAGGGATGCACCAGCTGGAAAAGGTAGGCATTTCTGTGCTTTTTATTGACTGCATCATAAAAAGAGAAATCCCATGTTTAATCTCTTCTAGAAACTGTTAACTTTATGGCATTTGATACTGTGCTCTGTTGAATGCTTCCTTTTTCAGTGCTGAACACATCTTCAATCTTTGCAAAATTAGTCGTAACAAAAAAGCATCCTATTAGTTATTTACACAAGTAAGCTTCCTAAGTGGGGATAATTTTCGTTAAGCAGCCAAATACATTAGTGACTACGTCAAAAAGAAAAAAAAAAAAGATAATTTCTGGACTCTCTAAAGCACATATTTAGAAACTCTAATGCTTCAAATAACCTTAGAACGTAGAAAGCTTTATACCTCTTTAAATCTTTCTCCTGACACTTATGTAGGGCATGTACTTGAGGTAGCTTGTGAGAGTTGTAATTGCAGAGAAAGAAGCGCAACAGATATAGCAGCCAACCAGTAAAAAGTGTCTGCTAATCAGTAATAAGTTTTCTAAAAGCCAATTTTAAGTAAGATAGAGAACATCAAAACAGTATGCACTATCAACTGTTTAGGCTTCATTCCTTTTTCACCCTTGCTATACACTGCTGTTTTGGAAAATGAACACTTCTCCTAGTCGCTAAATCATGATCTCATCCTTTTGTATTTCATAAAACAGTCATCTTCCAGAGCTGAATAATGGCCTCTTCAAGTTAATGATAAATGATTTCACTGCCGCTTTACATTGACGTATCTTGTAATTTACTGCCACAGAATTCAAGCAAACTATGACAGAATATCTGCTGCAAAAATGAAGTCTCTGAGCTTACAGTAAATGAAGATGACTTACCTTTTTTTTTTTTTTGACATAATGCTAGTTCAGATTGACACCAAAATCAGTCTAAAAGGATCTCTCATTATGTTGATAAGAATAGCAGAATTTATAAAGTTAGAGATGGAAAGAACTGATTAAGCTCACCTGGTCCAGTAACACTGAACAGATTTTTAATAGAACTACTTAACACTGATTTCAGTAGCTCATTTTCTTCTGACCCTTCAACTCCCAAAATCACACCTTGGTGAAAATGTAGAATTAATGTCTAGCCCTTCTTTTCTGAACAGGAGAAGGTTTATAACTGAACTGTTTGGGTAATCACTTTGTCAACTTTTTTGCCTAAAATTGTGTCACTGAGGATCTATGTGTTGTGTGGGTCCAGTACATTTTTGGAGTTCTCAGGAGGAGAATAAGATATTTCATGAAAAGAAACAAAGATCTTTTCTTTGAAAGAGGTTAATGTCTCTCTGAGTACTGGATGTTGAACGTGAAAGGCCAGTACAGTGCTATTTCATATGTAAAAATATTTCAGCTGGTGATAGCCCAGCTTTGTGATTGTAGAGATGAAGGAAGGATAATATGTGAGAAACTTTTACCACCATGTAACCACAGTTCATTTACATCTATCTGAAAGTAAAACAGTGTTGGTCACCTGGGAATTAATGGAAGGTGCCCTAGATCAGAAGACCAATATTTTGATGTGAACACCACACTCATTTTTAATATTGTTGTCTTTGAGTAAGGATGAATTATTTTTCCTCTTAAAATTTGAAATGCTCTTGCAAAGACATAAAGGAGGGTTAATAATAATAACATTCCTGAAATTACCACTGAACTTCTATCTGCCAGAAAGAGCTGTTTCTGTTACCCAGCTAAGCACCGGGGGTGGTTGTGAAGCATTTAATTTGCTCTTATGTGAATATCAGTATGATTAACTGTTACAGAAATCATCTACTATTTTGCCTATTTTAAGCAGGTACACTTTCCCCAACTTTTAAAGAATAATTATTTTTCTTTCCAGCCATGCATCTTTAAAGATGTATATCTGCACTCTGTTCTCTTAAAGCACACTTGAAAAATGATCTTGATAAACAGTTACCACAGCCACATTGTTGCAATGATTAGCTTTACTCTTTCAGGTGAATCTAGTAGGCCATACTTACAATAATAAAAAATCTGTTGCTTGGAGTGCCAATTTATTATAGTTATTTAACTTGCAAGTGCTTTCCTGATTTTTAAAAATATGCTGTTACTTTGTGGTACATGTAGGTTCTGGGTTCCAGGAACTCAACAGTATCAAATTAAGCTTTTAATGTAGAAAGAGAGTGAAGAAGTCACCTCATTTTAGCTGACGTTTGCATGTAAATAAATCGAGCTCTGTGTAACCTGTGCTTCACAAGTGGGTAGTGAGTGCTTCAAGCTGCTTATGGATTTCCACTTGTTCAGTACACCTTATCTTCATAATCCACTGTGACACCAGTGGACCCATTCAGAGGAGTAGAGAGGTCCTGAAAAAGTGTTCACCGTTTCCATCCTTTGTGTTATTCCTGTAGCTGCCTATCCCTGTACCCAAGAGAGCTTTGTCATTCGTCTTGTGGCCCTTGAGCATGCAAACTTGTTAGGAGAAAGCCCTAAAAGTATGATTATTTTTAGTCTAGGCATTCTGGAATTTAAGCAAAGAGGTAGCACATAGTACAGATAGATGCTTCAGGCAGATGAACTGCAGATAATGATAATATATACTATTGATAACCCTACATTAATAAATAATACAGAAAACTTCTAAAAACAAAATAACAGAGAGGAATTTGAGTGAGGTGAGTAAAAGCAGAAACTGAAGAACAGCTTTACTTTTATACATGCAGACCTATTTGCGTATACAGCATCAGGGATCTTTCAGACAAAAATAGAATTATTTAGTGGGAGATCTGACAAATGTCTCTAATATGAAGTAGCCTTGTGTGAAAAAAGGGTTTCTATTTGAATACAAGCCTACAGCTCAGCACGTCATTTGCCCACAGCAGTTCTTCAACCCTTTCACTTTCCAAGGGTGCACTGAGTTTCTGTTTTGCAGTGCTTTCTCAATAAGTCTTCTGTGTGTGTACTGACATGCAGCCTTATTAAAGCCTGATGTCTGTGGTAGTTTCTCTGCTTCACATCTGTCCACACAGTGCTTCTAGCTGACTGGTGTTAGAAGGCATGGCTTTCTAATTTTTGCCCTGTGATGGAGTTCAGTTATATGATTTTTACTAACTTTTCTGCTGCAATAAAGGAACCGCAGAGACACTTCAGAAATAAATATCAGACAGAGCAATGTACTGCCATTTTTATTCACGTGGAACATTATTTTGTTAAAAACCTGCAACTCAGCCGAGACTTAGATCAAGGCCCGACTGCCACCAAAGAAATGATTTGTGCAAACATTAAGCAGCTGTCTAAATAGCAACATTGTGCAGTATGTATTTACTTGCAGAAACTAGTTCAATAACTAGTAATAATTGTTACATTAATAAAACCTTCTTTTTTAATAAATGACATGGCAGAAAGATTGCCTAAATCTAAGTTATAAATTCTTTTGAATCCTTCATTTCAAGAGCATTGAATCAAATGACTTATCTCCAGAAAAAAAGAATCTAAAGAAAGGGGAAGTTTAAAATTTTTGTGGCTGGGAAACTAAACATTTCTTGAATATTTCTTAAAGAGAAATTGTCTAAAAATTGTCTGTTGTTTGATGTGGACGCAGCCTACTTTTCAAGAACCATGATCTTACAGTAAATAATTTCCGCCTGTCCATCATGACAAACAAGTTTTTTCTCAGTGAGCTCTTACTGGGAGTTAAGTGAAATGTTTATTACAGAACTTGCAGATAAAACTTGTTCATGACTCTTGATTGAACATGGGCTGATGCAATGAGTTTGAAATGGAGTTACTCTGGTTTTGACAGAAGTTAACATCTGAAACTGAAAACTCAGGGTGATTAGAGATGAATAAAGGAGTATGTATTAATTCTCAGCTGCTAGAGTCACTGAGGTTTGTGTAGCTATAGGCTGAGATAGAAGCAAGAGTCAGGGAGAGCATCTGGATTACGAAAGCATAAGTAACTTGGGTACAACAGTACAATAACAGCTTAAAAATTAGCACTGCGTTAATTTCTTTTTTTTTTTTCTGATTAATGTGTATGTATAAAAAAAATCTCCTATGATCTCTTTTGGTGTTTTCATAGCTTGTTAGTTTCTGGACAAGGAATTTGATGGTCCCATAAGATGATAGAGATTACATAGATACTGTATTTTCAAATAAGCTGAACTCAGGAGCTTAAAAGATCAAGGTGTCTTTTATTATTTTAGGGAAAAAAATCAAGAAAATAAAAATTTAATAATGCATTTTTAATCCACAGCAAGTCTTATTTCACATTGTCTTATCTCCTCTAGGAGACAGGACAAGGTGGGGCATGAAAAGAAAAATTAAGGACTCCTAGAAATCGTTTGAAGAGGAGAGGTTGAGGGGCCCTTCTCTTGTTTCTCTCCCACAAAAACATAACACAGGAGGTTATACTCCTTTCTCACTTTTTCAAGGCTCACATTGACAAGTGCAATCTCAGCACTTCTGTGAAGAGAAGATCATTCTTGTTTGTTGTCCAGGGTGGAGATTTTTTTTGCAGGAAAAATGTTGGTCTTCCTGGATGGGATGAGACTTTCTGCATGCTTAAAACCACAACACTGGCTTACATGCTAAGAGCATGTGAAATGATTTAGATGAAAAGAGTTCAAGGATGCATTCCTCTTTCATCTCTGGCTGAAAAGTCACCTCTTCTGTTTTGAAGGATGCATTTTTTTGTATCCAACAGCATTGTTTTCGCTCACACCTGGACAGTACTGTGTCCAGGTGTGGAGCCCTCAGTACAAGAAAGACATTGAGATTTTGGAAAGGGTCCAGAGGAGGGCGACTAAGATGATCAGGGGGCTGGAGCACCTCCCCTATGAGGACAGGCTGAGGGAGTTGGGCTTGTTCAGCCTGGAGAAGAGAAGGCTGCAGGGTGACCTCATTGCAGCCTATCAATACCTGAAGGGAACCTACACCCAGGAGGGGAGTAAACTCTTCAAAAGGGCTGACAACAGCAGGACTAGGGGAAATGGATCCAAGTTGAGGGAGGGAAGATTTAGGTTGGATGTTAGGGGGAAGTTCTTTACAAGGAGAGTGGTTAGGCCCTGGAACGGGCTGCCCAGGGAGGTTGTGGATGCCCCGTCCTTGGACGTGTTCAAGGCCAGGTTGGACGGGGTCCTGGGCAACCTGATCTGAATGTGTGTGTTTGGTGGCCCTGCTAGGCAGGGGGGTTGGAACTACATGATCCTTGAGGTCCCTTCCAACCCGGGTGATTCTGTGATTCTGTGATTTTCCTTGGCCATTTGTAGACTGGCTTTGGAGCTGTGCTTGTGAAATAGCAAACGAAAGCCAGGAATGGATAAAGTTCTCTTCTGATTCTTTATGGAGGAGCATAACTTTTAAAGACTAATACAAGTAACTTCTGACATGGTGCAGAGCATGGTGACACTTCATGTTAGCAATAAAGCTGGGAACTGTCTTACTGTAGTTGCTGGGCAATTGTGCAGGTGTAGGCTGTAGGAGAATCAGGAGCTACATTGAGAAAGAAGTACGTCAGCCTTAAGGAACAGAGTAGGAAACAACATTTTCAGAAGTTGCTTTTCACATAGATATGCCTGGTTATCAAAGAGGCTATTTCAGTATCTGAGTTCGTGGCACAATTAGATAATGTGAAGTTCTAGGCTTGCAGTTCCTTAATTTACTGGACACTTCTCAGTAAAGCTGTTTAATTAATTGGCAGAGAAAAATGTGCTGGGTTTAGCAAATTACATTTCTGTCAAAGCTCCTGCAAGATTCATTAAATCATATCTGGAAGTGCAGGAACTGCCCTTTCTCACTGCTGGTTTCGTATATATTAGGTGGTGTTTGCAAGAGTAGCAAGTCTTAGGTCTTTACAGAATCAGACCATTCCTGAAAAAACTGATGGCAGCCTCTTGCACTTCTAGGGCAAAGCATTCTGGAAGTCATGGAAAGCACAAGTTTCTGTATATTGAAAAAACAGTGTGAAAATATGATGATCAAGAATACTTGCAGATTTCACTGCAGTATCTTTTTATTCTGTTAAAAACCTGCCAAACATGCAGCAAATTGAAATTTGTTTACTTTATGGTAATACCCATTTTCTCAGGAAGGGAGAAAATCAGAAAAGCAAGGTGGCTTTTTTCTTCTGACAGACTAATTCAAGAGATGTGGAATTGAATCATGACAGACATGTTAGTGCAGGATTATGGGCAATGGCAGATCTCTCTAGGAAAAAAAAAATACACAGAATGCTTTGGCTGAGGTCACTGCCATTATTCCAATTCTGTTAAAATGGCAAATTAAATTATAGTGGTTGTATTGTTGTAGCCTCGATGGTCTAAGGGGATCTGTATCTGTTGTTCAAATAAAAGATATTACCTCTTCTTACAAACCTTGCCTCACTTTAATCATGTTACAGGTTTCAGAAGAGGGAGAAAGGAGCCAGCGAGCATACCATGGGAGATAAACATTTTGATAATACTACTAAAGTCAGGCAGCGTGAGACTTAGCTATGGAGTTGGTGAATAGATGTTGTTTAGAGGATAGATTCTGTTCATTGGTAAATCATCATTTAGATATCAGTTGTGGTGCAAGCATTTACACGTGGCATTTATAGCCTTCGCATGTAATTTCACTGAAAGGAAGAAGACCACTATCTGTTTAAAATATCAAGAGTTACACATCTGCAAGTGTGTTCAGACTTCAATAAATCTTGCAGAATAAATATTCCTTTGTTATGCTAAGGGGCATAATAAGACTTTGAGTCAGTTCAAACAGGTGCAAGAGCATTTTGAGACACCTCTGCCTTTTCAATAGAGATGCAACTGACAGACTGTATATATATGCGTATATATATATAGGCTTTATATACAAAGCCATTTATAAATTAAAAAAAAAATAAACTGGCGGGATGTCTTCTAACCCAAGAATGAATATTTTAAGGAATTATTATTGATTTTTTTTTTTTTTTGGCTTTCATAAGAATCCTCACCCACAAAATTATGTTGTTTTTTTTTTTTTACCTTTTTCTCCTAGTGGAATATTTTTTAAGCACAGATGTATGATAACGCGTCCACATGCAAAAATTTCACTGTAGTCAAGCAGCTCTATTAGATTCTGCTTTTGTGGTGTCTTTTGTAAGAGTTGGTAGGGAGAAGGCATTTTAGTGATATTCAAGTACTAACAGCGATGGTTTCAGAACAAATGTGATGTGCTGTCTTGTCCCTGTTCCAGAGTAGCGCTCATGCAGAGTGTGAGCTGATCAAATCAGAAGTACTCTAGCCTTCGGAGGAACAATCTCTCTTCTCATCTACACCTCAATTCATCTGTTTATATACCTGTAATATTTTAGCTCTGGTATGGAAGATTAAGTCTTCAGATTTTTTTTTTCTTTGTGTTCTAAAAAGATACATTTCATTGAAATAGGTTCTGAAAATTGAAAAGAAAAATCCCCAGACTATGCCAATTTACTGAGGTGTACTCTTCACAGTGCAAGATCAAATTGGAGTAGTGCCTGTAGATTGCCATTCCCAACAAATTCCTTTTGAAGATTTGAGCTGGTGCCAGGTTCCCACTCTGCACTTGTTTGGCTCCCATATAATTTACGCATCATTTTTGCAGTCAGTTATGTTAGTATTTTATACTATCTATTGATTTTTTATTTCGCTAAGTATTTTATTTAAAGCTCTCCAAATAGCTCTGGATTTATGTTTCAAAAGTCACGGTGTTAAGAGAATTTTATAAATGAAAAATAATTTGGAAATTACCAGATGATGTTTTTTTCCATAAGGATTTAAAATAATCCTTAACCAGTGACAATGACGAGAGCAGAAAATGATCCATGAGTGACGTCTGAAGTAACAGTAGCCAACACATCTAATGACAGGTGGGTTTTCCCTACCTAATAATAATAATAATAATCTATCAAGCAAATTTAATTTTAAGATGAAAGAAGCAGCTTACTCAGCTCCTAAACTGAAGGCAGAGATTAATGAGAATCAATTGAAGCATTTTAAAAAAGTGGAAGCAGAGAGCTATTTGGGACCTCAAATATTCCTTCCGTTCCTGACAGAGGCAGAAAAGAAACCAGAAAGATGCAGCCTTACAGAACGGTCTATCAAAGGAGCAGCTTTCACAATCTTTCTTTTCCCACTCAGCAGGAAATTGTTGCATTGCTTATCTGCATTTGTGATGATAACGCACCTGTAAACACATATTGAATGTGCTTAGGTTCTACATGTTAAATAGTTTAAATGGAGCCACAATAAAGTGTGAGGGAGGAGAGATAGGGGTGAAAATACTTACTTCAGAAGACAGACACACTGGCCCTCCTCTCACAAAATCTCTCCTGAAATTATATATACGAGTCAAACTGACCCATCCTGCTGCAGGCTTCATGACTCAGCATTGCTCATGATTATTGTGACTCATTAGAGAAGTCTAGAGAGAGCTTACTGCTCAGAGCCTCTGCATTTTGTTTGGCTGACTTTTGAGCTTGCCTAAAACTTCAGTGATTTCAGAAGACTCTGAAAGAAGTAACTGAAGAAACTGAAGAAAAATGTACTGGTGTGGATTTGGTTGCAGAACAGGGATTTGAGTGTCTCTGGAACCTGCAAATTCATTACTTTTTCTGTTTCTTCCACACTTATTTTCCTTCCTGAACTCAATAATAACTCTTGGAGTTTTCTAGTATTCTACCTTGTTTCTTGGTCATCTATTCTTGCTTGCATAATTATGACTTTCAAATTTTTTTCATACAATTTTTGAAGCATGGAACATTCACCGATGCATATTACTAAAAAGCAAAAAGGGAAGAAAATAATTTCCTCATTCTTCTAACTACAGCTTCACTAAACTACGCAGAATTTCTCACATTTCTTTATACGCTACAGAAATCTTGAATGACTAACCCCCCATCCTCAACCAAATAAACTAAGTCTCCTGGTTCCAGCTGACTTACTTTTCTTTTGTGTGGACCATGCCAGTGGGAACATACTGAGCTATCTGTTACCATCTGCTGGAGTTTTTAACTCATTTGTAGATGAGCTGGTTATCATACGTGAGGATAAAGTGATGAAGCTGCCAAAGTGTCTGGCTTATGTTGATCTTATGTTGATCTGATAATAAATACTGATCATCTATTAGGATGAGTCAGGGAGTGAAAACTGCAGAAAGTTGTTGAACAGATTCTGAGTTCACTTCTCAGCATTGCTACCTCCTTGACTTGTTTTTTTAGCAGTAGCTGAAGCTGTAAAACATAGCAACTTCAGCTTATGCTCAGCCTAGAACTTTTTTTTTTCTCTTTCCAAAATCACTTCTGTAATTTTTGTACTTCCATGAGCCTTTCCACACCTCCTTGGGCTCCAATGGAGTTAAGAATCCTGCTCTAATCCTCACTCACCAGTGAGGAGTCCTCCTGTGGTGTTGTGTAAACTAGGGACCTTTTGTAGCTTTTGAGCAGGATCCTTTGCAAATAATGCCTCAGTAGCTCTCCCAAAATGGAAACTTTGGATCTTTATATTTAGAAAAAAAAACTTGGAAATTCACCTTTTCTGAAATCTCATTTTATACATGCACATTTGTTTGAGGTTTTTTTTTCCCCTTTTTTTTACTTAATAATTCCCAAAATTAGTTTCAAAATAGGCGGTTAAAAATCTCTCTTTTTTTTTTTTCCTCCTATTTCTATTATTGCAACAATGTGAGAAAGTGCTTTACAGAATAGAAAAATAGTACATATAAGAAGCTTTTATGATAACAGCTTCAACCAGTTATGGCCAGAAGATTTTCTCAGCTTAAATAATGAGTACTTCGCATTTTATTTTTCTCACTAAAATGGTATTATACAAATGCAAACTGATCTCATGGTTTATCTGTCAGTATCACTGTATTCTGACTCTGTCTTGTTAACTCTTATTGCAAGCTAAGGTTTTTCCCAGACATAGTTTGATTCCCTCCAGTACTCTTTTACAACTCAGCCTCAGCTAATTGGCTATCTGAAACTCAGCAACCATTCTTAGTGACATACATTTGATGTCAGGGCTGGAAGCATTGAATCACTTAGGTAAAGTACCCTGCATGTGCTCCCAACAAAAACAAAATAAGTTAATTGTATAACTTGTTTCTTACCTCATATTTCCAATGAGCTAAGAGCTAGCACGTGGCTTAGCTGAAGCTCACCCATGATACCTATGAGTCTCCTCATATCTGTTAAAACAGTGAAGGTTAAATAATAATTAATGGCAGGTGATGTAGAGTCCTGTTTGTGTGTCAGTGTATTTTTTTTTTTTTTTTTTTTACTTAGGCTTGTTTGCAGGAAACCACTTACATCTGGCATTCTGCCTGATTTATACTAAAACTTTAATGTTTCATAAAGCATCTTCTAAAACCTAATGAGCTGTTGGAAAAACAGTCTCATCTCTTTAAGATAATACTCATGTTTTTGAAAAGCTAAGCATCTAACAGCATCGTTCATATATCGACTGATTCTTACCTCTCATCTGTTGTTTAAGTCCCATACAGCAGCTCTTTCACTGACTTTTCCTTCCCTTTCTAGTACTGTTTAGAGCTTTACAGAGGACTGTAGCATTTGTTCGTTTGCTGCTGTTGGTAATAGATGAGTAAGCTTTTTATTGATCAGGGCATACTGTTGTGCTAAATCACTCTTGATTTTCAGAGATGCATTGCTGCACGTTGTATAATAGCAGGTTTCCTTCTTCAACCGACGTTCTGGTAGGTAGTGGCAGTCCAGAGTTTCATCAGGGCTGACATAAACCTGAACTTGTATCTTGAACTAAGTGTTTACTGGTCCTTCATTTCAAAGTAATCTGGAGTGCTGAAGATTGTCTCTTATGCCCTTTTGTGTTTAGCCAGTTCGATTTAACTCTATCAGCTTTTACACTTTGACCTGACAATGATCATAAGGAGGAAAGAATCTCTGTCAGACCAGCAGGTCTTTTGTCTGCAGATGCCATCACTAAGAAGGTAGAAGTCTCACCATTTTTGAAGGTTCATCTTATTACTTTGTTCTCCTAGAGAAGATGTGAGAGAAGGTTGCCTCATAAAATTTTCTGTGACCTTGATGAAGAAGAAAACAATTATGCCATAGCTAAGCTGCCCTAAAACAAGATAGCAACTACTAACAGGCAGAGAAGGGCAGCTTGTTGACTTCAGGGGCTGTAAACAGTGATATTTTTGTAAAGCAGAATCTGTTTTATTAGTCCCTATGCTATTGTCGTTTGTTAATAAGACGCAAGTCATAAGTGTTGCCTCTGTTCTTCAGAACTCTAGATCTTCTCCTACCAACCTCTGAGCAGTGAATGGCAGCCTCAGTCTGAATGAGGGTGATGTAGAGTTGGATGCTTGTGGACCTGAAGCTTGTGTCCTGTGCTACTGGAGACACTGCCACATGAACAGGTGTTGTGAGAGCCATTCAAGACCTACATATGATGGATCCTTTTGGTGACATCATCACCTGGTCATTCGGTTATCTACAAATCTTCATCTGTATGGAGTAATGCTACAGTCTGCCACATTTTCCTGGGATCAAATTAACTTAGGCCTCATGGCCTAAATTAATGAAAATCACAGTAGTCAGAGAAAGAAAATAGGTAAAACAAGAGACAGCAATACTGAGGTTCAAGTCTAGCTACTGCTCTGAAGGCTGAATAAAACCCCTTTGGAATGTATTTTAGGTAGCTTGGTATTAGTAGTTTCTCTAGACCCTGGAAGGCAGAAAAGAACACCTACATTCTAGATCCCTGGAATTAGGACTGTCATGTTCTCCTACTGCTTTGAAGAGGCCATTTCAGATAAGCTGTTAGTGGAAAGACGGGGATTTTCCAGCTTTGTTATAGCATTAATTGATTTATAAAGCTGATCTTCCTCTCTGTGACGTTTTCTTTACGTCCATACACGTATGCAGTAGCCACATATCAATATAAAGAGCAGGTAGAAATTGTTTTATCTTACTGCTGTTTTTAATGTGATTTGATAAGTAGGCATAATGGGAACAGCTATGTGGGTAATAGTTATTCCTATAGAGTTTGCCATATCTGATGAACCACAGCCTGTGCACTGACAAGAGAACGCTAGCAAGGCTAGGATTTGCAGCTACTTCTTTTTCTTACCTTGTGTGAGTGTTTTGAACTGAGTTTGCCTTTCGAAATTAACTACTGTTTCTCTGTGACCTAAGCCTGATGCTTGTGTGTTTCTCAGTGGTGCAGGAATGGCCAGGATTCAGGGCACTGGGCTTGTTCAAAACCTCCAGAACTGCATGACAGAGGTTTACAGGAAAACCTCTCAGAATCTGGCAGAACTCTAGAAATCCTTTTGGATTTCTTCTGGAAGAAGACTGAGATCCTTTCAAATATCAACGGTTATAGAAAATTCTGTACTTGACAATATCATCAACTGTTCGTCTATCAGAAAAGGCTGCTGAGAGGAGTGAGAGGAAAGACCAGAAGTTTATAAAGCAGGCTTCATAAACAGAGACATTGCTTTCTTTGTCTTCAGCAACTTGAAACAGTTGTGGTTATATCTGTTCAACCTAATGGTTAGAGTGAGAAATGATTCTACTATGAAAGGACAGCATAACATTTCCTCGTAACTGCCTTTCGCCTTAAAGAATTTTTCATTTTAGTAAATTCTCAGTGTCTTTCATTAAGAAAGACAGAAAACTAATTATTACTATTTGTTTATCAGAGGTCTGGGGAAAGGAAACAGCAAAATCTGAGAGCTGGGATGCTGCCAAGCAGACAACCTAAAGGTGACTACAGTGATACATAATAATAAACTTCTCAGTATTTTTGATTCCAGCATACCTGAAAGAAATGTGATATTTAAAAAGTGATGGGTATACACAAAACATCAAATGGAAATTGTATCTATTCCATAAAATTGATACTTAATTGTTATTAAATTTAAAGGTAGACCAATACTGTATCTTCAGCACTATCATCATCTCTTCATGTGCATTCACAACTGGAGAACACTCGCTAAACATGTGTAGTTAGGGTCACTTTTAGATTTTGGTAAAGATTTACTCTCGTGATAGTGATACATGAAAGCACTCCAGAAGGCAGTAGGTAGCCATCAGCTAACTTTCAGAGACTAAACAAATAGTTCAACGTAGGGCACTAAGCTGATTATCAGTCAGCATGGAGGAGCAGCTCTGGTCACAGCACTGGGAGGCTTTTTAAAGTACAAATAAGGAAAGAATCTGAGCTATTATGCGTTTGAGCATTGTACCTGCAGAGTTCTATGAGTAATGAAATCCTACCTGAATTTATTTCTAAAAGGCTTATTCTGTGGAATTTTTGGGACGTAAAATGAGCGATAACTGAAAATATCTTGAAAACTTCACTCAAGAAATGTGACTCATGCAACATAATTCACACGTTGTGTTATACAACAGTGGCACCCAGTGGAGGCTGGAATTATGGCAAAGTTTCTGTTGCTGGGTTCCCAGTAAGGGTTGTGCAGATCTATCTCGAGTTTAAGGCTGCGGGCACTGATTTGGAAAGGTAGGTGTATGCAGACCAAAGCTATCTGCAACCTGAGCATTCTACCAATTTAAGCACTCTTATCTATAAACTGGACTTCTCATTTTAATTATTTAGACTATCAGAACATTTATATATCAACTCACAGCAAACTCTAATAGCTTCACTGAGTGCAAAACTAGCATTGTTAAAAGACCCTTGACACCCAAAAATAAAGTGTTAATGTACTCAAAATATTGCAGGTAAAATAACTTTTAAATTAAAATCAATTAAATTTAGATTTTTTTGATCCCATTAAGTTACCAGAACTTACTACTGATTAGTTACTATTCAGTGTAAGACATACCCTCCTGGATGACTAAATGACTAAATGACTGCTTGTTTTAATAATAATAGGTAGCACTGTTTTAACGGTATTTATCCAAGAATTATGTAGAGGTAGATAAGTAGATTTTATCTTTATTTTATAGCGTAGGGTGCAGGAGCAAAACTAAATTGCTTAGGAATAAGTTGCCTCAAGTGTACGAAATAAACTTCATGGCAGATCCATAATGTTGCACCACCCTCTAGATTGAGGAAAGACTTATGTAAGCTCTGTGCCTTTACTGTGCTGGCTTTGCCTTCTCGATTGAACTGCAAAAGATGCTACTGTGACTTAGAGTAGGAAATCTGTGAGCTGTTTCCCTTCAGTTCATCTTTCCTCGCAACAGGGAAGCCTCGAGCACCTTTAAATGTGAAATGACGCACTTCCATGTCAGTTTTAGCACAGTTTTACTACTTCTTTGCTAGAGAGCTTTCTTGTTTGTACAAAGCAGTTAAAAGACTTTCCAAAAATGTTGTGGGGAGAAGACATAGCATTCAGATCCTAGGGCACTGAAAAGAGTATTAGGACAGAGAAATTCAAGTAAACAGATGAAGACTATTATATTGAAAAAGGGCAGGTAATTGGAACACACATAATTACAATATATTTTTTCTCAGGAAAAGAAAAGAAAAAAAGAAACAAAGTATGGCAGTTGCTAAAAGCGGTAATGGAAAAGGTGGAGATGACACTGCTCTCTTCTTCCCATTTTTCTCTTAGTTTTCAAAGTAAACTGTGGGTGCTGACTTCTAATCTTAAATATAAGCCAGTCAGGGTAAGCTTATCCTAACAGAAGGTATTTCAGTGAACCAGAAGAGAGAAAAACATGGATAGATAGGAAAGGATGCAACAATCCTTTTCAGTAAAGTGGATTAACTTTTACAATTGAATTAAGAAAGATCAGTTGTACAAGCTCATTGAAAGATGTCTGATTAGACTGGATTTTTAAGCCGATTGGTTTATGGTCAGCTGTTCTGTATAGAAACGTGATTGCACTTAGCCTTAAAAACCCTCCCTGCTTGGCACAGGTACTGTCTTGTGTTTGCTGTGTCTGTTCACCTTGATTTGTAATGACTTTTGTATTTCAATGCTGGTTAATGGTGTTCTTCAGTAAGACAACCAAGGATCTAAGCCATAAATGTCAATCTGTCCATTAAACTGTGGCACATCTTGTACATACCACCTGAACTTTTGGGATTGAATAGATTTTGCTTTCAGTTAACAAAATTCATGTTGTTGTGACAAACTTATGCTCATAGTTTTTCAGAAAGAAATCTTAGGTGAGGAGAGAAATCATTTCATTAAATTCTTCATCAGCGTTGTTGCTGTCTTTGCTATTGACAATACAGAAATTATTTTGTAGTGGAACTGTATGGTAACTAATGCTATTGGTATTTGACTTAGGCTGTAGGAAAAAGAACAGTTGGATACCAAGAATCTGTGATGCTAAGTATTTCACGCACACATGCACGCACGGAGTCCTTTGCAAAAAAGTGACCATTTCATAAATATTTAGAAAATAAAGCTCCAATTATTTTGTGTAATAACTGTTGGCTATGTTATTAAACAAATTCATAGCAGGCATTGTGAACAGAATATCTCCAGGTGTTCATACAATCTGAGATTACTTGGAAATGTTAAGACACAGTAAAATTTTGGACTACGTGACATGAGGAGCACTTTTTAGTTCAATTAAGTCTTGTTCTTCTGGAAGGAGTTTTATCACTGACTTCATTAGGGTACAATCAGACTTCTGGCTCTCAGAGAATTAATGTGCTTGAAATACAAGGAATATATTCAGTATGGAACTAAGCCTGTAGCATAATATAGTGGGATCAACAGCGGTCCTTGGTACACCACAGATTTGACTAAGCCAAAATTTTTGAATGACTTTTAGTCATCCTTTCTTCTGAAGTGAGTTACATGTAAAGGTCAGTAGAGAATATATATATAAGAAATATTGGCCTGAAATATTTGTTTGAAGGCTTCCAGTATGGGGATAAACAATAAGATGTGCAAGATTTATTTTTGGAGGCTATTTATAAAAAATATTTGCACTGACATACATTTTTTTTTCCCCACCAAGACCCTTGTTGACTTTCCATGTGGTACATCGTTTATATGGAGTCTTGCTTTGTGTTGCTTTCTGTCTCCATCAGACACTGTCGAAGACTGTACACCCAAAGTATGCTAAATTCACCTCTAGTAAAAACAGTGAAATTGATATAAAACAATTTTTTTGTGCTGGTGCTTTTACTTACAGCAGTCACTTTTACTTACAACGCTAGCTCAGCCATATTGTGATGCTTTCCCAGGAGTGAGAAAGATGTGGGGAGAATGTTGCCTCATACCTTCAATTTTTAGCAGAGTTTGAACTATTTGTAGAAGTTAGGTATACTTTGATCACGTTATGCTCTTTGGACACAGTATTGATTAGCCTCAGTGTCAGAATGACATGCTTATATGCCCTTTTTTCCAGTTGTCACCTGTTTCTGGTTTCTCCTTTAGATGCCTCACAATGTTGTCAGTGCTGCAGCAGTTCTTGTGCTACTTGCAGACTGCGAGATGGCAGGATGAAGCCTGTTCACATGCAGTTTTTAGCTCAGATTTGTACTTTACAGATGTGAAGGATTAGGTTAGTTTGAAATGTGGAATCAGTTTTTACTGCCTATGGGAAGTAAAGCTTGAGTGCTATTAGGGGTTGTAATATTTACTACTTGCTAAATTATAGGTTCCTATTGTCACAACACCTCTTGTGAGTATTATCCTAACACTGATCATACTGGCTCACAGCTTAGGGATTATTAAAATCAATCAAACAAACAAAAAGGCCCCAAGCAGACACTGACTGGGTGGCAGAATCAAGGCAGTGTTTTGGGCTTTCTTCAACAACATACGTTTAGCTTCTTTGATGAAATCTAAGTTGACTTTTTTTCCTTTTTCTTTTTGCCTTAACAAAACATTTCCATCCAAAATAACTTAAGAATGTCTTGGCCTATTGAACCTGGACTCTGCTCACTCAATAATTCAATTTCAAGTTCTGTCGTGGTTTTCTAATAGAATAGTTCAGTTCCATAAGGAACACAGAGTTTAACCACCTGATCAATTAAGCCCAACTAAAAAGTTCCGGCATGTTGAGTGCATTATCCAAATGCCTCCTGAATGCTCCTGATGCACCTCATTTGGAAGCCTGTCAGAGAGTTTGACTCCCCTGAGGCAAAGAACTTCCTTGTATCCAGTCTGAGTCTTCCCTGGCACAACTATATGCCATACCCACCCTTCCTGTTGTTGGAGGGGCAGGCACTTCTCTCTTTGCACAGAGAAAGATGTGATAATGGGCTATTAAAATAAGCCTGACTTGCAAATATGATTTTGAATGCAGATTGGGACTGTCCCAATGTCCAAGTGTTCCATTGTATTTATCTTTGCTTGCTCAAAACATAATCTCCATTGGAAATCTAACAAAATTTGTGTGTTTCTTTATTCTTCAGTGCAGCACTCAGATACTAGCTTAGCTTTAATTATGTTTGCTCTCCTTGATAATATGCTCCTTTATGTTGAGACCTGATAGGAGAGAAATCAACATTCTGGTGGTAAAAAGATTCAAGTTTGTCAGCCCCTCAAGATTGCCCCTGTTTCTTCTATTACAGAATCAATACAGCAGCTATATTTGACTGTGCTGGGAGATGCTAATGGAGAGAAAAATGCTGAGATCATTTCATCTAGTGGTTCATTGTAGACTTCTGACTGCTAATAAGGATCCCATGCAAACAGCTGATCTTAAACCCAAATTTCTTATACTTAAAGCAATTCTTAAATTTCTTTATTGACAGTGCTGCCATAGAAATAAATCAGTATTTGTAGGAGACCCAAAAGATTTTCCTGTCCAGAGAGATATCTCAGGATGACATAGTTTGAGTCTGCTGCAGCCAGGAAAGTTCCATCAATTTTTACCAGACGAAAACTGCTACTTTTTTAGATTCTTTTTCTTTAATTCTTTTTCAAATAAATATAGCAATTTCCTCTGTTGTTATTACAACACGAATGGACTCTTATTGAGTTGCTCACTAGAAGTTTTATAGCTAAAGTGCTGAGAGTGTTTTCATTATAAATGGCTATCATAAAGCTCTAAAACTTGCCTGTAAAATTTCTCTGCCAATGAAAATCTTGCACATACAAGGTCAGCTCTGGAGCTAATTTATTTAAATTAATTTATTAAGAAATTTGAACAGCCATCGTGAAGTAATGAATGTTGCAAACAATTTTATTAATGCTTGATACCTCTTAAAAACAGTAAGTAGTTTCAGAGATGGCAATGTGAATAAAGCACAGTCCTTTATGGAAGTTACATGTATTTAGATGTTTTTGATTTTTAACAGGCTGCTGTATATATTTAGTGCTTTCTATTAGGTAATTGTCTTATAGCTACGGTGTACTTAATCAGTGTTCATGTGATTCAAAAACTGCAGAGACCTTGTATCCTGTGGAGATTAGATATTTCTTAGGCTAAATTTAGAGACATCCTTGAAGTGAGGGATACTTGCAGGGAAAACTGTTTGCATAAGGGTCTCTGTTTCTGAATGAATTTGCAGAATCTCATATTTAAATTAGCAGTAAAGAAAGAAGCACCTTGTAGTTTCCCATTTACTTTCTGCCCAGTCTAATACAGGTCTCTGCTCTCTGCCATGGCTTTTCATTGTCACCCCTGAGCACAGGATAGGTTTATGTTTCTTTCTAACTTCTTGGTACTGTATTCTACTGACCTGTCTGAGAATGTTAGTCTGATGGAAGAAGTATGTGAAGTTACAGCAGTAATTATTTTATTAATGTCTAATGTCTAAGCATATCATGTTAAGATTTAAAATTTGGGCTTAGACATGTCTACATTTCTAGCAGAAATACTGTCAGGACCTTTTTGCTGAGAGAAGAAAGACACAGTGGAGAGTTAGATTCGTTGATGATGACAGATTCTCTGGCTGTGACCTCCGTGCTGCATTTTTTGGATAGCAGCACTTCCTCATTATTGTAATAGATGAAGAGGGTCCTCTAAAAAACATGGCTTGCGTGTGGTTTGCTTTTTTGCTCATGAAGAGGTGCACTAACAAACACTTCTTAAAAATGAAATGCACAGTGTCGCCAAAAATAAGCAATGCAATGTAATCAAATGTGTTGAAAGAGCATTCTTGTTTTTAAATGCTAGACACCGGGTGTTTGAGAATATGTCCTCATGCCATGCAGTGTCTGTGACATTATTTATTTAAAACTAGATGGTCCGAGCATGTTTTTTTCAGTGAGCATATCTCATTTTCTGGAGTGCCTTGCTATGCAAAACCCCGGAGCCCCTGTTCGGTTATAGGAATAAGATGTTTTTTGTTTTTGTGGTTTTTTGTTTTTCCTACTCAGACTGTGATCCCCCAGGGTAAATAAAAATGAGGGCTATGTTAACACTACTTACATACGGTCCTTCCCTCATTCAGACTTCAGGTCCCAGAGTCTTGTTCAGCATTATTATATAACTCATGACACTTCCTCTCATCTTCTTGCTGAGTTCTTTTTGTGCCTGTGTTGCTTCATTTTAATGAAATTCAGACCCCAAAGTATAATACATAAAGCCTTATCCATTATTTAAAAGAAGCAAACTTATGCTTTCTGGAATTTATGAAGCAGATATCAAGAAATTCCTACAAATAGGAATAGATTCTTGCAACTTTAAAACAAGCCAGCATATCCAACCCACCAAAATGCAGGGCAAGAAAATGATGAGATACTTGGCTTCTGTCACATTTCATGGAGCTTACAGAAATTCAACTCTATCTTTTGTAAACAGAAATAGTTCTCCCCTATTCTTGTATACTCCTGAGATTTCAGACAGGTCATTATTGTGATTCTTCCAGCTATGACAGAGCAGAAGAAATAATTTAACAAATGCTGAGTACTAAGACTATTACAAACCCCTTTCTTTTTCATGTCACTGCAGTAATTTATGCACGGTGGTTTCTCCTCTGCTTTCTCAGGGTATACTAATTCAACACGTATAAACATCAATATTGAGTAGAAGGATCTGTACTGTAGATGACATCTACATAATTGAGAGTGAATTCCTTCTCAGTCTCTTCTCCTGCACTTTGTAGCCACTCAGCAGCTATCCTACAGAACTGAAGGCATAGGAGGAAGTAGACTGGGAAAGTTGGATGTATCTTTGGGTGGCAGCTGGTAGTTTGAAGCAATGTAAACTGTGATTTATGGCACTGGGCAGATATGAACTGCTAGGCTAATAGTAGCGTAGTTTCTTTTTTAAAAAGATACCAAAATAATACTTTAAAAGTATTATTTAGTCCCTAACCATGCGTATTGATCCTCAGACTTGAGGGACTTCAAAGCCATTTGTTCCCTCATTCTTAAAATGGAGACAAAGATGTCTGGGTGTTGCCTTACTGATGTTGTCCATCCTTTCTACACAAAAGATTTGCTTTGTTTTAGCTCCAGTTTCTTATGTGCAGCAAGATTAGATAATCTCCAAATGCCATAGTACATTCACTGTGAGGTGATTGCTTTTCCTGGGCTTAAAGGAGATAAAAGTGTGTATAAGATTTATCATATTCACTCCTCTATAGCCCAGAAGAAGGAACTCATTTAATCTTTGCAATTGATTTCTTCCTACAACATAGCTGCACAGTTGCTACTTAGGCATTGCTATTTTAATGCAAACCTCAGGCTGAAATGCTAAACTCTTGTTTTTTTAAATGCATCTAATAATACTTCCTGTATAGATCGGATCATCTTCACATTGACCCCTGATCGTTAAGCACCAGGAAGAGCAAATACCTTTCTGAAGGATGGAAGTTTAATTTTATTAGTTGAAGTTGCCATGAACCCACTCAAAGTCACTTTAAATGCATAACTAAGATAACTGCCAGGTTTAATGCTTCTGAGTTGGTAACCATTCAGCCTTTACTCAGCTCTGTACTATTCTGTTGAGTATGAAAGAAGGGCTTATATTTGTAAGGTCCCATGGCCCCTGTACAACAATCATTACAAAAATCCGTTGTGTTTTCTTCATTGCTCAATGCTGTTGCCTTGGAATTTCTGCAGTAGCCTTGATTACTTGAAATCACATTTCTGGACATTTTAATGGCATCACTCTACTGATATATCATCACACTTTAAAAATAGGTGAATATAACTTCATCTGGTATAAATCAGCATATTTCTCAGTGGAGCAAAGGCAGTTTTTATCTGCAGAGCACTTTGCAGAACATCTGATCACAGGCTCAAGTTTGCCTCATTGTGGAAAGCAGAGAGTTAATACTTGTCTTGAGTGTAATATTTCAAACTGGAAAGCCAATAATGCAATTCATTGCAAGTTCTGTATTGACATTTTTATGAATTGCCAGCATTTAACTCAAGACAGTTCAAGCATGTTTACAGATGTCTAGCTTTACTTAATTTTCAGGAGAAGGAACAGGTGTGCTTCCTAAGAAGGAAGAGGGCTGCCCTAGAATTCGTTCCTGTTGCAGAGAAAATAAATGATTTCCTTTCAGAAGACTTTATCTATGCAGTAAAGTGGTCAAGTATTTATTTTTGTCACTTGGATGAAGTTTATGTAACAGAGCAATGCTTATAAGGATATAAGTTCCTGGCATTTTTCCATTTATCAATTTTGAAACTTTAGTGATCAAGCATTTACTGAACACCATTCCTCAAATGCAGGGTCTCCACAGCATCTTACTGCATTCATGGAATTCATTTGTTTGCGTTATCTGGCTAACTGGTCCTTTTGTATTGCCAGGGTGATGAACAGATTTGACATTTAGCTGATTACTCCACCAAAATTAAAAGGAAAACAGGGAAGTCATCCAAAGTTCCTTTCAGTGTGAAAGCTAATTATAAAAATGCTTTGAGCAGCAATTTCTTTTTGGATGTTAAAGTGCTTTTATTAGATTGTTCCCCTGTCATTTTAAAATTTATTGCTAGACACTTATAAATGGGGTTGCCTGCTAGGGCAGAATTATTTTATTTTAACTTCTGTAGTTAAGGTGGGAGCCAAAAGGGTACAGAACGTATTTTAGGCAGAATTTGTAAGTTTTTTTTTATAATATTTTGAATTGAAAGGAGGAAACTTAACCAGTGCTGGCTTTTATGGATTTAAGAAATAAATTCTTTATTTATTATTAAGAAAATAATAAATCCACTTATATTTACGATTAAGCAACTTCCCACTTCCAAACACAATTACTTAGTAAATATAAAAAATCAGATATGTAATTTAAAAGTTGAATACAGACCTTGTTTTCTTGGTGGCTTGTGTTTTGTAGTGTATATATAAGCAATCAGTGCTGTTGGAAAAATCCAACCCTGTGCTGTACTTCTTTCAGAAGCCAGTACTTGTTCTCAAACAGCATGAAACTACTCTAAGGTCATTTTGCTGAAGTCATTGAAAAAAAGTTGGCCAAGTGAATTTCAACCAGTAAATTTGGGGCTAAGTAGTGCTTTATCCTGTTACCAAATCTTATAAGTAGCTTCTTCTGAAATATATATATATATTTTTATTGCCTTGGAATCTCTTTAAATTTTCATACTGACTGTTGTTGTTAGTATCCTTCAGGCCCCAGACAAGGTGTGACCTGGGGAAGTTTCAAGGCGACAAAATTGGGTGTTTTTGCATATGATATTGTCTAGCACACATTGGCTACTGAATCATCTTGTGAGGACATATATTAATTCTTGACACTGAGATCTATTAATATACTGTGAAGCCAGGAGAATGATGTGAATCTGCTGTTTCAAACTGTAGAATTCTGCCATAACTAGGAGGAAATATTTTGCTATAGGTAGATTAATGTTGAAAGCTTGTCAAGGAAAAGTTTAATGTCGAAAATTTATTCTTTCTCTTCTTGCCAGTGCTTCAGGTTCTCTACTGAAAACCATTTGTAATCTACAAGAAAAAATAGATTTCTTTTTTATTTATCTGTTTTAGAGTTCCAATGATATAGTCAACTGCCTATTAAAAAGTGCATCCCAGTGAGATCTTCCAGAGGCTGATTTTTGCTCCCACCAACCTGAGATCTTTTCTTGTAAAATATATTAATTGATATTAATTGTTTGTGCTTAAAAAATAGTTTAATTCATGCTCATTGCAGGATACAACATTATGTATTAATATATAATAAAAACATGAGTTGGAAATTTGGTAAATATACTTTGTGGAGAAAATAAGGCTTAAGATGTATGTTTTGAGGAAGCTTTGAATAGACAGAGAATGAAGTCAGAATATGTGTAAGATGCTTTATGAGTTTTTTGTTTTGTTTGACTGTTAAAGTGTATTTCAGAGATAAGTTCTTGATAATTTCTCCTGGTATCTATGAAGTCCAAGTAGCTTATAAGGCATCTGACTCCATGCTCTTTCAGAACATCAAATAAGTAAAAAGATCAGTTTTTAAAACAGATACTCAATGAAGTTTGTAAACTGTCCCTATAGTTCATCCATATAAAGATTTTCGTTGGTGAATTTCTGCAGATTTGATATTACATGCATCTTTTGGGATGGACTCGATGATCTCAAGAGGTCCCCTTCCAACTCCTGTAATTCTGTGATTCTCTCATTCATGCTCTATTTGTTCCCTTTACACATGCTTGAACAGTATGATGTATGATTCAGGAACATGTAAAAGTGGGGTAGAAGCAAAATCCTGTTACTTTGTAAGTTCTTAGATTGTCTCCTTGTACACAGAGGACCTTCCTTTGCTGGCTTCAAATGTTAACAAGTAACACATCTGTGCAGTTTAAGCATCTTGTTGGCTCCACTCTGGTCCACCCTTTCATTGTGTCAATGAATCTCCAGTAATTCAGAGCAGTGTGTACATATGTGATGTATTCAGCTAATCTGCATAAACAATGAGTTTAGAACACATCAGACATTCTAAAAGCATAAATCTACGTAACTTTCAACCGTGTTTCTGTTCCTCTTCTGAATAAACAAAGGATAAATGGACCTAGCTCTAATACAAAACCCACGCATACTCATCTGTCATGGTTTATGGATCTGTCTGTAGTGGTACTTTCTGAACCTGCAACATGTTCAGAAAGTATTTGGCAAAAAATCTGCCCATGTATGTCTTTTTGCACACTTGAGCTCAACTCTCTTGATGGGATACATTCAAAAGATTTTAAACAAGTCTGAGAAGAGCAGCAGTTAACATATGCTTATCAGGGCTCATTTTTGGAGGAGTGCTTTATTGAGACTTCTGTCAGAGAATAATATCTTTTTTCTTTTGACAAAAATAATGTCAGCAGAATGAGGGAAAATAGCTTTAAACTGGAAGAGGGAAGATTTAGACTAGATATTAGGAAGAAATTCTTTACTGTGAAGGTGGTGAGACATTGGAATGGGTTGGCCAGGGAAGCTGAGCAACCTCTTCCCTGGAGACATTGAAGGCCAGGCTGGATGGGGTTTTGAGCAGCTTGGTCAAGAGGGAGGTGTCCATGCCTATAGCAAGGGGCTGGATTTAGATGGTCTTAAAGGTCTCTTCTGACCCAAACCATGCTGTGATTACAGGAGAAGTAAACAAAAGGCTTTTTGTTGGTCAGCAAATTTTTGTGCTGAATTCAGTTTATTTTCTGAATTGAAACTTCTTGTGCCACCAAATTTAAGTCATTCAAAATAAACTGAGTAGTTAATCCACAGCCCAGAAAAGATGACTGTAAAACCCCTCTGTGTTTTCAAAAATATTTATTGGAGTATTTCCAACCTCTACCTATTGTTTTTCCATAGGTCGATGGAATACTGTGCCTGGCTGACATTCTTACTGATAACACCCATTCAGAAGCCACTCATGCAGAAGCAGCGGCAGTAATTGCACAGATCACATCTCCACATCTCACATTCACTCAACATCTCAGCAGCTTTCTGGAAAATATGGAAGAAATTGTAACAGCGCTTGTTAGTAAGTTCTTCTGAGTCTTTCCAGCTAAAATTACAGCTTAAGGCTGGGATCTGCCATTAACCGCATTCTGTAAAGAATGTTTGCTATTCTCTGCTTTCCAGATTAAGGAACTCAGCCATTTTTTTAATTCTGAAGCTGGGTGTTCTGCACTTACATAATAGTTTCAACTCCTGTCCATTTTTGAGTAAAATGTATGCGTATTTATGAAAATAATATCCATGTGCTATGCTACCATTAGAATCTCCAAATGAACTGAACCAAGGATCTTCCTGTCTCATATTTGTCTCTAAAAGGGACTTTTCTAATTGTTCCTTTATGGCTGTTGTGTTTTCTACATTTGCTGTAAGTAGACTGCTAGAGGCATCTGAGCAGACTTTAGATGTATTTAGCAGTTATTGCAGTGCACCATAGTCAAAGTACGACCTTAATAAGCCATCTAGAAGGGATTAGCAGGAGAAGAACTCTGATTGTCAGTGCTCCAGTTTCACTTCAATTTTAGTAATATAAACTCTGCTCAGGAAATGTGAGCATTAAAAATAAACCATGTGTAACTTTGGGAGAGCTGTTTCAATAATCACACACCAGTGTCCTTTCAATATTTATAGCTCAGTAATCGAATTACTGTAATATGTTTAATTTTTAAAACAGTCTGGAGTGTTATTGCCAGGTGATTCAGATCTTACTTAGAATATATGTGTGCAAGGAATTAAAAGATAACCATGAATTCAGCACTTCTTATCGAAAATGGAAAATACGCAGGATGACTACAAAGTAATAGTCTTAGAGATGGGCAAAATGTATGCAGTTTGTTCTAAAGAGCAGAATATATGGGTGAAATATTCTCTTATGGATCAATTGCTGTCAGCCTTCTGCCTGTAGTATTTCATCTCATTTATATCAAGGTGTTGAACAACATTCAGTGGAATATTCTTTGTAGAATGATATACTAGGTAGATACTCTCATTACTTAAATGAATGCTCAGGAAACAATTGCTTTTAGTGTTCAGAAGCACAAACGAAGATGCCTAATGTTATTAAAGTTTATAAAGCACCCTCAAAATGTGACGTAGTATATAATTTCCAACTTAACATTTTTTTTTATTTTGTTTTGTTTCTGCTTCTGTCTTGAGCATTACAAACTTGGCTAAGGATTACTAATGCAAACTGCAGACAGTTAAATACTGCTTTGAAACAAATGTGTTTTTGCAGCGAGAGGATGATTTTTATTCAATTTATTCTCTGCATTCCTAGAACTGTGCCAAGAAGCCTCATCTGGTGAAGTTTTCCTGCTGGCTTCAGCAGCTCTTGCCAATATTACTTTCTTTGATACTATGGCTTGTGAAATGTTGCTTCAGCTAAATGCTATGAAGATTCTTCTAGCAGCGTGTTCAGACAAACACATAGTGGATACTCCATATTCCCGAGATCAGGTGAGTGACTTCTCAGCAAGATACTATGAGCACATTTATGCAAAAATCAGTTGGCTTCAGCACCTTGTCTGTCTTGATGTAGGCAAACCTAATTTGATTTCCTATCTTCACTTTCGTTCATCCTAACATGTGGCTTTTTCTTATCTGTGTCCATTCTTTTGCATTCTGAAGTCTGAATGTGGTTTTATGGGGAAAAAAAGCCACTTCCCATATTTGTAAGATACAGGGATTTATTTTTTTCCACTGTGAAGCTGGTCAAGCACTGACACAGTGAACTAGAGAGGTTGTGGAATCTCTCTTTGGAGGTATTCAAGACTTGGCTGGACAAAGCTCTGACACCGTTAAAATATATAGATATATCAAGGCCTATATAAACTATTTTAAGTTCATCGATGAATTAGCTCCAAGAGCTGAATAAGAATCTGATCCTCAGCCCATTGACATTGGTGGGCTTTGGATCAAGTCCTAACTACTGTCCTTCCTGTGCTGCTGTATTGGTGCAAACAAGACCTCAGTTGTGGTGTGGTTCTAGACATGGCTTTATACTGTTAATTCATATGTATAATTCTTCTTGACTTTCTGTCTTTGTTCTTCCTATATTCTCACAATTTGAATTCCTTATTTCATTATGCCTTCACCTTTGTTCAGAGTGAGATGGCAATCTGCTCTGTGGTGAGCCCTTTCTTCAAATTAGGAAGGCAGACATCTAAAGACATGCTTATGACTTTATTAGGTAACAGATGAGTTAGAGGCCTTCTAAAGATTTGTTGGTTACAAGACATCTTATTATCTATCTAGATTAAGAGAAAACTTTGGAATGGCTAGTGATTTCATCTCCAGCAACACCTTCCATTCCTTCCTGGAATAAAAAAGTAGATAAAAAAGTTGTGATGGCATCTGTGGTTTGTCACAGTAAGTTCCTGAGCTGACTCCTACTTATTTCTGCAGTGATGGACCTGTGATATGGTGGGTTGCTCCATTACTGAGCACTGGCTGCTCAGGTGGAACTTGAGTGCTGCTCTACTTGACTTTAAGAGCTGTTGGCATTACTGGTCAAGCAGATCTGATAAGGCAACAGCCTTTGGAGAATTCTTCTTTCCAAGTCCTGAACAAATATGTGTTTGAGTGGATTGTTCACCTTTCAAAAGCACAGTTGTTTTAGTGTTCTATTAAAGGGCAGATTCTGTCAATTATCTTAGCTCTAAGGAATACCTTGCATTTTAATTTTCTCTGGCTAGTTGTTGCAGTGGGGATAGCAGAGACTTGGCTAGGGAGAAAAATAACAGTACATTTGTTTTCAAAGGGTATTCTAAATTGCTGTTTTGACTTTTGATAGGGATACTTTAATTCTGTTTATGTACATAGTACCTTTTTCATATATATTGTCTCATCTGCTGTACATTCAGCTAAGGACATAAAGTTAATTAGGCTTGGAAATTCTTTATTCAAAAATTTATTTTGCAATGTGCTACCACTATGGGTTACGCTTTTATGGGCAAATGTCCATTCTGAATGATCAGATCATCCAGTCTGCTGAAATAAATACAGCAGAATTAAACTATACTAACTGTTGAAGCAGTGAAAGAACAAAGAAAGAGCATTCATAGAAAATACAGCAAAATACAATCTAATAATGTTAAAATGTGATAAAGGAGCACATGAAACTTAGAGCCCCATTTCACACATAGGGCTTAAAATAAAACATCGTACGCAAGTAGGGAAAAGTCAGTCTTTTCGTTTTCATCTGTGCCTTTTTCTGTCATCAGAAAGTCACAGAATGGCTTTCCATGCAGCCTTTCTAAGGACAACTAGCACTGATTAGTTGACAGCCTCCACGGTAGCATGGATAGCACGTCACTCAGGAGCTGAATGTCAAATGCATTCTTTGTTGCCTGCAGAAAGTAGTTTTCTGCTTGTGCTCCTCTAGAAATGTTTTGTCTTTTGATTTCTGAGAAGCTGTTTTATGCAAATGATAAACTTCCTGCCTTCACTGTCTGAAAACTGACTCCCTCTTTCACTTTCCAGATAGTGTTAGCTTAGATGAGGTTAGAAACCAAAAACCGCATTGCTGGACTTAATGACAACATAATAATTGACCATGTAATAGCAGCAGGCATTGTTTCTGTAACCAGAAGTATTACAGTGGAATTGCTTAATTTTATAACAGAATGCTTTGCATAAGAGATGTCAGATGAAGCCTTAATTTCCAGACAGCTTAACCTCTAGTTTTCTGTCAAAATGGATACAAGTGTGTCCTCTGTTATTTTTCTTAATGTGGATACTTTTTTTTCTCTTTTCCCCTGCATAGCAGGTTTGCACTTTAAAGGCACATCTTTCAGACAGGTTCCTGCTTATGTTCATGCAACTCATATGTGTTTAATGTGTGTGTGTATATATATATAATATCAGATATCTTAATGGAGAGAAAGCATTGTCAGAAGAATGGTTCTAACAAAAATCCTTGTCATTTAGGGCCCCTTTCATTTTAACCACCTCTATATAGAAAAATATGAAATATGTGTGTTTGTGCAAGGCATATTTATGTATAATAATTTTTTTTTCTCTCTGCATTCCCACTTGTCTCCTCAGTGTTGCTAGTATTCTCACCTCACCTGTGAAGCTGTGGAGGTAAAGTCTAACGTCTTCTGATCTTCTGTTATTCAAGCAGACAAAGAATTAACATGCAGTGAACACATTGATTTTAAAGTGCTTACTTCTAGGTCTAAAGTCAGTGAGTTATTTTTTGAAAAAGTTTTAAGTGGAGAAAAGCTTTAAGCTAGAAGGTGAAAATTGATAGTTACTGCTTTGTGTTCGCTCTCTTTTTCTTCCCTCTCCTAAATTCTTTCCATTTTCCTTGGCATTTGGGAGATGCTGCAGGCTCTGAAGCTGAGATCTTCTCTCTCAGTTAAGGTTGGAATCTCTTAACATTTTTTCCCTTGCATGGATGACTGCAGGGTCAAAAAGTGAGCAGAGACAGATATTATTTGAAAGTCAAGAAGTTTAGATGTTTAAATGATGCCTAGCTCTCAGTGGAAGTCTTTGGAAACATTCTTTTTAAAGAGAAGAATACTGAGAGAGGACCTTTAGACATCTTATGAAAATTCCTGCCAGGTTGCAGTACTACCTCTCAACCTGTCTTTCTTGAATGCTGAGGAACTTATAACTCCTTGTCAATTTCTTTTTGTTTTTGCTTGTCATCATGAGGACTGTTAGACTCCTGACTCCATTTTGTTAAACGGCTGTCCAGATTTTCCCTTATGTTTGGAAGTCAGTATGGTCTGAGGAGAACTTGGGGCTCAGAATGGAATTTGAGCAATGAAGTCTGTGTAAGATGCCATTTTCCCTGCACCTGACAGAAGTAGGAGATAAAATCATTGCTGGTGAGGAAGGCAGTTAGTGGAGTCTTTCTTGCTTAGGTTTTCTAAGTTCTAGGAGCAAAAGAATAATGTGGGAGGCTGCCTCTCCTGCTTAGTCAGGAGAGGAATATCCCTTCTACTGCTGAACCATCAACTAACTATTCTTTCATAGGGAATAAATGTGTGTGATACCCTGGGACTTTGTGTCCTATGGCATGTTACACAAGCAGCCAGGGACAGAGCAAATGTTGGTGATCAGACTATTGGGTCTGGCTGCAAACTGTGTTTGATAAACTGTGCACCAAAATTGTGCAATCTGTTCTAATGTTTACTGCATCATGCTGAGAAAACATGTTTTCAGCTAACACAGTTAGAAATGGAGGTGATACATTACATAATTAAGTTATTAAACAATATATTTAAGAAATTAAGCAAGAAACAAGACAACCACTAAAATGCAGAAATGAAAACAAGGCCCAAAGTCACATGTCCTTATATGAACTTTATGCCATTATATCACAGATATCTCAATTAATTTCCTCTGTAAGTCTGCAATTGTTTTCCTGGTGTCCCTTATTATTATTATTATTTTTTTTTTTAAAAGAAAAATAATCTCTTAAACACAAAATGTTTTTGAGACAAAATATCTGTTTAGTTATAATTCTGCCCTGCATATTCAGTTTAGATGCAGAAAATGCAACATCCAGCAATATGCAAAACGAGAGGCACAGTTGAAAGAGTGAAATTCTCATGTCAGCTGAAGAACTCTTTGCTGTTCTTTGCTAGTGGCTAGGGTTTTATTCCTGGGATCAATTCCCAATATTGTTCCTACTCTGATTTTGAAGTAGTAATTTAACTTCTCAGCATTTCTGTTTAATCATCTGTAAAGTTGGGCAGACAGCGCGCTTACTCAGTGTAAAGCCTCTCTGGAGGAAACATGTTGTGTCAGCACAATTCATTGCAGTTTTTATTCTCAACCCTTGCCTGCCAGGTTCACAGTACAACCAGGCTGGTGCAGGAGTAGAGCTAGTTCCAGCAGAATCTAAACAGGAGACTAACAGTCATAAAGCTGCAAGTCTGAGCTGGTTGTGTATGTATTTTGCTACTTTTGTCTTCTTGGCTTCATTATAAAACGTGACAGCAGACCTCTAAAAGTCTCTTTTTCCACTCATCATTTTTTTCCATAAGAGTTATCACTACCAAGCTGAAGGCTGCAATTTCAGTCTCAGTTCTAAGCAGGTGAGCTCATATCAGCATTTCTACATACTATGATTCCTTTTCTTCTGTTTGCTTCTCAGATAGCTAACTGATACTTTCTAGGATAAGCACCAGAAATGACTTCCCAACCACTGTGCTTGAGTTAGTAGCAGCTGAACTAGATCCTGTGCTCTTTCTCACTTCTAAAGTGGGAGTGATTAACTTTTCTCTCACAGACTCAAACCATGATTCCAAGTAGACAAAATAAAATTGTTTCCTACAACTGTGCAGAAGCTTAGGCCAAATTGTGCTCTGCTATAGGGAGACCAGGTGTCTTGCATTGACTCAATCAGTTCCACAATCTAAGAAACTTTCTAATAACACAAATAATGTCTTAGGGATGATCTTTTTTCCCCAGGTTTTCATTTGAAACAAAGGAAACTGTGGCCCAGAAGCAAGAAAAGAGACAGGGTCAATCTCCACCACCAGCTCAGAGCTATATTGCCTGGTTTATGGAACATTCCTATTAACTGTGCGAGCCATGCAGGATGCATTTCCCATATGCTTCTTCAAAACAAAAAAATGTGAGAATTCTGCCCACTCCTTGGCTACTTTAGTTAGCACTACGAAATAAAATAGATAAAAAGGTAGTAAAGACATCCTTCCTACCACGGGGAAAGATTCATTTAGTCCTAGCCTCTGATACTCTGCCTTAGCATGTCAAGACTGCGGTTCCCTGACACAGTCTCGGAGTAGATGTAGAGTTCACAGGAGATCCTGTCTCTAACTGCTATTATTTTTCCATGGGAATATTTGCCTCTTCCAATGAGATGGCAGAAAGACCCTATTTGTGTAGGTATATTTTTTTTCTCTGTTTTCAGGAAGAAAAACGAATTCCCAATCAGAGAAATGGGTAGTCGATCCACTGGGAGTTATGTTTTTCACTTCAAGTGATATCATGTGCCAGAGAAAATTTCTAGAGATTTCTTAACAAGGTTTTTCTTCCCAATAGTATCCTGAAAGGTCCTTCTACCTCAACATGATGTGATGCCTGTACCTGAACCATGCTGTGTATACTCTTTTGCTATCTCCCTATGGGCTGATCTCAAATTGTGAAGTTTAAATGTTTTTAATTTACATTCAGACACAAAGACTCTCTTCCCTCTTATTAGTTATCAGATGTCCCTTTCTTCCTAAAGATAGTATCTGGAATTTTATAGACAAATCTGATTTATCCTCATATCATTAATTTGAATTAATTACCAAATACAATATGTAGCAAAAATTAATTTTACTTAGTGATGAATCAGCCTTAAAAGAGTAATTATCTAAGAAGATTAGCATTTCTATATTGATCTATTTTGCCACTCTATTAAATTACTCAGTAATTCTTATTTTGAGCCTGTGACTTTCTATTTATGTTGGGACTATCCATAAAAGCTTGCCGGACAGTGTACCTTTACCATCAACAACAGCATATTAGCATCACACTTTTCACCTCTATAGATCTCTCCCCACAAATGAGGTAAGTGACCCTCAAATGTGGAAGATATTGGCCCTTTAACAAGCTGAAATGTGTGCTTTCATCTTTCAAATCCTACTGCATTTTTCTTCCTGAGTAGCTGGTTTCACACTAATGAGAAACACTTTAAGATCATCTTATATCTCCCATTAAGGGTGAGTTATCTCAAGCAGTAAAGAAGCCTTCTGTTTTCTATGTGTTCTTTAGGTTTAAACCTCTTTGTCACTTAAAGCATTTGAGTTTTACACTCACAGCATATGCATCTGTATTTATAAAAACATTTTCAGCTCGTTTTCATTTTTGTTACAAATGGCCAGTACCTTTATTCACCAGTTAATGAACATTAGTCACCATTACCTGCTCAGAAAGAGAAGCGTTATGATGTTACGTGGTTTTAGTAAGAAACTCTCCAGGTTGGCTGATGCTCCAGAATTTTTGGACAAAACCATTTTAAAGATTCTTAACCCTAGTTTCTCAAATTTCTATTACTCTTGACAACTGTAATTCCTAAAGCTCACTGCAAAGTAGGCCACAGAAATGAAAAGAAAGGTTCGTCGTATCAGGATGTGTGAAAGGCTGGGTGGGGGGAAGGAAACTGTGTGGAACTAAAAATGTTTTGATTGATTTTTGATTTAGTTTATTAGAGTAAACAACAGTATAAACATTGCCAATTATAATAAGTTTCATTGTCACTAGAGAGGGATGTATCTGTGTATTTACTATTCATTCCATTCATAGAAGTATACAGATATTTAGTCAGATTTTTAATTAATTTCCAGAGCAACTTTACAATAATATGATGCTGTACTGACTTCTGAAAAGCCTGAAACGTTTCTATTATTTTTAAGTGTATTTATTAAATAGGGAACATTTGCATGGATCTAAACTGGAGCCTCCTTGCTCCAGAATTTTTCTGAGCATTTAAGAGCAGAAAACAAACTCTTTAGTCTCATTTTACCTTGTAATAAGTCACATTAGTGGGACTATCTGCATGCTAATATTTTGATAAATTGCCACCTTTTCATGGGGTGCTAAAATACAAGCACATCTGACAGTTCTCCTGCTGGCATTTTGTGTTTTACTGCTTCACTACCTGGCATGTGTAGGTGGGCAGTGCATAGCACATATTAGCAGCTGGGTGGTGAATGCAGAGATAAACCCCAGAGGCCTATTCCACTGGTTACTAGTAGTGCAGTTCATGCAACACTGACTGGAATTATTCAGCTTTCATCTGGATGCACACAAATGTCTTAGACAGTTTTATATTTGTATACTGTGTCCATTTTTGCACGATGTTCATTACTTCAGCATTTGAGAATTATAATTCTTCAGAGTTCCCTCATGAGTTACCCCTGGTATTGCAAATTCTTTTGGACAAATGATTTTTCAAAATAGATATAAGCTAACTGAGAAACTAGCAATAAAGAGTCTCAGAAATAATTGTGTTGAAATGCTTGAATTTTATGGAACTAAAGAGCTTAGGCAGCTTAAATTTCCTAAAAGATTGAGAGGTAATTCTCTAAGCCCCAAACTGGTGCATAAGCCAAGTTCTTGACTGGACAGAGAAGGAATGAAAAAGAGCTATAAAACCAAGACCAAAAAAGCCCACAAAACACTGCTTATTCTGCTCTAACCACTTTTGCGATTGGGATCCACATCCAGGAATTCTGTCAACATGAAGTTACATTTTTACTTTTCAGCTGGTCCAAAACTGTCATAAATGTTTCTTTACCTTGAAATATAGCACATTATTGTCTTCTGAGAGAGAGAGAATGAATCAGAAATGCATGGTTTCAACCACAGTATGACTAGCATGGCTTTAGACTAATGACTGAACACGGAAAGATCTGAACTGTATGGACAGTCAGCTTAGCTTCTCTGAACATGACCCAAAAAATATGTCTGTCCTTCCATATAAGACTACTGAACAGTTCAGTGACAAGCACACTTTTCAAAAAGTATGTCCTTCTCTTCCTGTACTTCATGTTGCCCTGTTGACAGCTAATCTAATAGAGTTTATGGATTTTTATTTCTTTTGTACCTATAATTATTTTGTACAAAGCTGCAGCCACCAGATTTATGTAAGTACTCCTGTCAGAGATGAGCACTTGAAAGTTTTGGCTGGTCTCTATAACTGAGCCCACAGTGAACTTAGCTTGGGTTAGTCTATTGGAGAGATCTGCTAGAGATACAAAGATGGAAGGGTCAGGATCTAGCTCCAGAGCAGATCTGCTCACTACACATAGAGACACTGAGGTAGTGAACTGCTGCTGGATGGGATTAGTGTTTGCAGTATATGGTTTCTATGGCAGTACATTAAGAATCTTGCCTCAGGTTTGGCAGTAGATTCTGAGAACAGATATTTTGCCAAGAATTCTCCATATGATGAAGCAATTGTATGTGTGTTTTTGGTTTGTTGTTGCTTTATCCCCTGGAAAATAAAATCTGATAATCTTTGCTTAGTAGCATGTATGTAAACTCTACACTTCAGTAAATTGCAAAGGTTGGTGGAATTTGCAGGCCTCAGCATAGGCTTTCCAGATGCTTCTGGAAAAGTTCTTATTGGTTTGCAGTCAAGTGTAAATCCTAAGGAAATCTTGCTACATTAATACCAGTGCTGGTAGGAGTGTTCTTCTTCAAAGCAATTTGAGTCTACATACAAGTCTGTTTTCCTCTAGAGACTTTTTCCTTAAAATTACACACCCTTGAACTTTGGTCTGTATTACAGAGGAAGATTTTATGTAGGTCGCATGTATAGTGAATTGTAAAAGAGGCAAATATAGCAGAAATACAAAATTTTAAGTCAACTCCTTGTTCAGCTTGCCTGTTATGTGTTCATGTGTGTTATGTGTTATGCTCTGTCACATCTAATTGTTAACATGATGCTTCTGGAAAAGAAAATCTATCCATATGAGTCAGTTAACTGCAGTTTAACTGCCTTTAGAGTTCTAAAAGACGACTTAGGGAAAACCTAATACTTATTGAGGGGAAGATGTAAACATTTTTGCAAGAGGTTATGTATAAAACCTTTTGGCAGTAAATGCACTGCAAAATAAAGGGGCTATGTAATCAATACAAAGGAGTCTGAAGTACAGATGTAAGCACCATGCAAATAATTTTTTATGTGAAAAGATATACACAAAATATTTTTACATATGAAAATACTTATTAGACAAAATAACTTGAAGCAGTGGAATAATTGGCACATATTCAAATTATGGTTAATTGAATTCTTCATCTGTGGCTCAGAGAGCCACATGGGGTACAGACTGTGCATAGAGGAAGTAATTTTCATTAACAGGATATAATTTAGAATGGGAAAACATATACACTCTGCCTGAAACACTGTTAATAATTAATATGGAATAAATACATAGACATGTACTGAGTTACCATATTTCTACCTGTCACTCTAGAGTTTCAGCAACTCATTTGCATCCTAAGTAAGTGTATTTATTCAGAGAGATGACACTGTAACACTACCTTTGAAAGTGGAAGACCTTTATGTCACAGCACCGAAAATGACTCATCCTTTTTACTGAGATGGCAAAGTGAGATTAGAATCATGATTTGATCTACTTACATCTTTCAAAGAAGTTTGCATGTCTCTGAACAAACACTGTACAGCTTCTCAAAACTGATAAACAGTTCTCAGACTGATCATTACTTTTGAGACTGTATTTCCCAGCTACAATAGAGACAAAAGGAATCTTTTAAGAAAACACACTACTTCAATTTCGTGTTCTAATTATATATAATATTTATTATTTTGTCTCTTATACATTTTGTTAATATTGAGATATATTTGCGTATATGAAGCAAGTTATTTGAAGAATAAAGTATAAAAAAACTATTTTGCCTGATGAATGAAGAAAGTATATGATATCAGTGAAGGGAAGGGATAAATGAAAGCCAAAATGTCTATTTGATTCAAGCTCTGTCAATGGCTCAATGCAGAAATTTTAAGCAATCTGCATTGCACTTAATCCTGAAAACGATTGATGTTATTTTGGATAAAAAAATCTGTAAATCAGGGTCTCTTGGGCTTCTCTTAGTACAAAACTTGATTTTGGTCTTAGCTCAGGAAAAGTGTAAACATGCTTAAGACCGGCTCCATTTGGGACAGAGCTCTAACATGCACGTAATCTATGGCTTCAATAAAAGTGAAAAGTGTCCCTTGGATAATACTTTGAATCATGTTGAAGATTCCTCAACATTTCAGCTGACCCCTGAAGCAGAAGGGTAGCGAGAGCCTTGAAAGTACGCGACCTTAGTAGACCTTAACCTGCCCTGTGACCTCTGCCTGAGAAGGAAGGTGATGGCAGACATCTGAGGGAGGGCAGTTACTAGATGAACCCTTGTAGGTCCTCCAGGCATTTTAGTTGGTTGTTTTTATAAATGTTTCTTTCTCTTTCTTCTAATTTGAGCAAACAATTGTTCTGCTGCATAGATTTTCATGACATGCTTTTATGCATGAGTATAGTAGTGCAAGGAAAAGATTCTTTATTTCTCTTGTCTGGATTTCAATTATCAGCCATATGGTAAAGAACCTCAAGAGATGAGAAGTGGGAACAGACTGTTAAACTATAAGAATGCTTTTTAATTCTACTCATTTTGTCATGTTTCTGCCATACTTATTTTATACACTACAGTCCTATTTAGTCTTTCTGAATTGTAAGGCTGTACTTAGCATTTCCTTTTCTTTATAAAAACAGGTGGTAACAATATTGGCAAACATGTCTGTCTTAGACCAATGTGCTTCAGAAATCGTTCAAGGAAATGGTATGTATTTTAACTGAATTATATTCTGCATGTGTTTGTGGAGAATATTTGAAAGGAAAGGAATAATTACTAGTTAAAGGAGAAAGGCTTCAGAACTAGTACTTCACTTTGCATCCCCTTTCTGCTGGATATTGCATATTGCTGCAGGGTGCAAAGTGAGTCCTTGGGATGGTTCCATGCAATGGAAATTAATTACCACTGCTTTAGAAAACTTTGCATGTAAGGCAGTAAACTGATTGTGTTTGTGTTAACTTATTTGTAGACAGAATGCAAGGTGTTGTTTCAACAACTGTTATTCTTGAAGTCACATTGTGCAAGGTGGCAATTCTTACACATTGAAATATATTGTGTCACTTATATTATTGTTATTATATATTATTGTTTCAAATATATTGAACCACTTACTGTTTTTGTTTGACTTTGCTCACGAGTATTCAGAGACACAAATTTTGAAGAACTGTTTATATTACTGTGCAGCGCTTGCCAGTTTTTTTCCCACACTTCTTTAAATATCACATTGTGAGAAATTCATGATACCAAAAAGAATCAAGTCCACCAGAAGAAAGCTTACAGGTTAGGTTAATAATTGTATGAATGAGAACACGGGAAGACCTAATTGCCTTACTAATACATCTCTCAGCATCTTCATGGCTAAGGTAAACTGTAAGCTTTTTTTTTTTTTCCTGTACTCTCTAGTGAGAGATATTCAATAACTGTTTCACATACGTTGCCTTTTCTGTCCTAGAAATATCCCTTCCACAATTTTTTAAAATTAATGTTTGATAGGAGTGGCTTGGTTTTGAATCCATTTGAATCTCAAACATGGATGGAGGTGGGAAAAAGTATGTAGAAATAGATCTTGAGATAGAACTGGTCTGCTCCAAAGTACGTAGCTCTCTCTGAAAATAATGCCTTCTATTTCCTTCCATGGATAGGAAACAGGTAAAAAGACCAGAATAACACTATTTGATAGTGCAAATTTTCAGCTCCAAAACATTGATTTTCAATGCTGTCACCACCATAGCTATTCCTTCTCACCAGCGATGAACAAGAGCCTGCATGCCATGCTCATAATAATCTGCACTAGAGGAGATGACCCACTGTTTCACAGCTGCTATGATGGAGCTGTCGCTAGGAAAATGTTGCTCATGCGGTCTATCTTTCATTGGCCTGTACAGATGGAAGTCAGAAGGAGCCAACCAAATCTGAACTAAACGGTGAATGTGGTAGGACGTTCCAGCCAAGATTGGCAATGTGCTCCAGGGTCTTCAAATTGGTATGCGGCCTGGCTTTATCATGGTGCAGGAGAAAGGTTGTCTTCTTCTCTATCCTGACTGTGGAAGTTCAGGGCTTTGGCTTAATCAGTGTCATTGAAGTCAGAGTTGATAGTTTGTCTGGCTTCCAGGAAATCTAGAAGGATCATCAAAATACAGTGCTGATGTCTGTGTCTTGAACCTCTTCTTTAAAGGGAATTCATGTGTTGCCATTGCATAGTCTGCTGTTTTGACTCTGGCTTGTAGGGATGATATCATGTCTCTTCACCATTAATGGTGTATTCCAGGAAACTTTCACCACTGGTCTCATATTAATATGTCCTGACAAACTTGCATATGGTGTTTTTTCTGTTTCTCTGCAAGCATTTGTGAGACTCACCTGGTGCAAACTTTGTGACAAACCAATATTGCCACCATCATTTCCATTGCATTGAAGCCAACACTCAACTTCATACACAGTTCCCTGGTTTAATTCACCAGTTTGCCCAGATGAACTAACTGAGATGCTTTTCATGATGTGACAGCTGTGCATGTCTGTATGCAGTGTGGGTTGTCTTTCATATTACTGTCACTACTGCTGAAAAGCACCATCCACAGCCTCACTGTGCTAATATTCACTGTTTGTTCTCCATAAACATTCAGCAAGAACCAGTGAATGTCAGTGTGTGCAATTTTTTTCTGCATGGAGGAATCCAATTCCACACCTTTGTTTCATCAGGACTTTTGTGTCAGACGCCATTTTGTCAGACTGCCTTTCTGCTGCCATCAGTCACAAAGCAACAAAATGATGGGAAGGTTCAGCCTCTACTGCCACACCACCAATATTTTCCTGTGATGTTGTGAGCCAACATAATAAAATAGGAGGCACTGCTTTCAGCTGCCCTTGCAATACTGGATTTAGCTGTTTCTTGTATTTCAGTGCAAAATTTGAGTTCTGAGCACATAAATATGACTGACAAGGTTCAGACACAACTAATTTGCTTGTTGGGATCCATGTTTACAGAGAAGTAACATGCATGGAAAATTTTGCACGCCTTGGAGATAAGGAGATTGATTATTTAATTTGGGTATCTGTTTCCTTGAGCACACTAGAAACTGTTTTGTTCTTGGGAAAGGTGTTTGATCATGTTTCCACAAGTGTATAAAGATCATAAAAAGACAGTCAAGCATGAAGTGCTTTGTAGCACAGGGACATTGCTTTGAAAGAACTCCAGCAAGTTGTTGCATACTCATTATAAACTGTACTAGATCTGTGTGTGTTCACACCACTGGTGAACTGTGACTAGAAGTAATAAAAAATAAACACACAATACCAAATAGCCCCTTCTCTTTCCTAAAAGAATACAGAAGTGTTTTCTCTAATCCTCCCTCAGTGAAACATGTAATTAATGAAAGTTTGTATGTGATAAAGTTTGTGTATACACCCCTTAATGGAAATTCATACAGAAGCATTTGCCCCCTGGCTTTTCAGAAGTTGGCACTCGGCTTGTGTATAAAAGCTTATTGTATTTGCCTAATACTATGATAATTAGATGCTGGTCGAAAGCCAGACTTACACATGCACTACTGAGAAGGACTTTAAGATCTTATAGAGTCTGGATGGATTTTCTTCCCAACTTTGACTTATTTTGTATGTCAATTGATCATTATCTCGTTGTGTGATTCTGGTGCTAATTCTCCTAATTATTTATGCAAATATTCTAATGGTTAAAATCCTCTGATGCTACCTAAAGTAATCTGAATTTCCTAATGGCATATGGAGTCTAATAGCACATAATTGTCCTTACAGTTAAAATAACTTAGAAAATATAAATCAGCACAGTCTCTGGTTTTCTCCTGCTACAATGTGAGTATCTATTCCTACAGGTAAAAAAAAAAAGTTGATAAAACCATTTTACATTGTTTCTTCTGAAATGAATAGTCATCACATGGACATAGAACTTGATAATTTCCCTCATTAAGGGGATGCAGATTACTGTAAGCAGTTTGAGATGGAAGATTTTAAAGGCTTTCTTGAAATTACGTAAACTTGGAAAAAAACAACCACCACCACTTTTACTTTCTTTTAGTCAAAAGGAAAACCTGAAATATCTTCCTAATGTTTTTGAGGTTAGTGACAACCTTCAGGCTAGTTTAAATGTAATTAAGGAATATTCATCTACTTTTCACAATTTTATTTGAGTCAGTATGTATTTGAGCTGATTCCAAGCAGATTGAATGGAAAAGAAAAGAGTTAGTGCATTTTCTAGTTAAAAAATGTCTGCAGTTTCCTGGTGAAAACAAACATTCACTGATCAGATGGGCCAAAATACAGATGGCAAAATTGCAGCTCACAGTTATGTATTCTTCCTGCCCTAATCCAGTAGTGATTATATTTACCTAACTTTCTATTCCCCGTTACTATTATAAGGTGATATTTCTTGTTGGAGAGAAGTTAACAATGGCTCTTACATCCTTGTAGGTGTTCAGCTTTTAATGGAAATGCTCTTTGAGAGGTCATCTTCAGGAAATTCAGCAGAAGTTGCTGCTTGTGAGCGAGTTCAACAGAAATCTGCAGTTACACTGGCACGACTCAGCCGGGATCCTGAAGTGGCAGATGCAGCTGTAAAACTCAGCTGTAAGGATGTGTCACGGGGTTAATGGAAAACTGAAAAAGAGGGAGAAACTGTCAGCCAAGGAGAAGCTCTTTGCATTTTTTTAGCCTTACCTGGTACAGTTTGTGGGATAGGTTTCCCTATAAAATCTCTTCAGAAGGTGAGGAGGTTGTACTAAATGAACCTTTGGCTCAATTCCCAGAGGAACCTGAGGTACAGCTTCCTCTCAGTGCATTGCTGTGACAGACTGTGACAACCAACTCAAGACTACCTCCCATGCTCCTTTATTTAAAGCCTAGTGCAGGATCCAACAGTGGGCATAAAACTCAGATTCCTGCAAGCTCAGATGTGATGAATCTGATGGGAAGCCACATATTCTTTTGGATGTAGGTTTTTAAAGACATGTGGGAGAATTGATGGGGAAGAAAGAGAATCATGATTTTCATTCTGAAAGAGCAACAAAGGGTAAAAACAATGCGTTTCTTGTTTCTGATTTATGACAATCAATCATGAACTGCTAACTCCATGGAGAGTCCCCTAAGTATTTGCATAGCATTTTGCATTAGTAAACTTATCTGATAAGAGAGATAAATATTAAAGTTTATAAGGGAGAAAGACCTTTTATCCTTATTATCTCAGAAGTAATTTGTGTTTCTAAAATATTTCTCCCAATACTCTTCTGTGCTTTCAGGTATTCCTCGCCTAATTAAACTTTGCAGATCACCAACTGAAAGAAATAACAGTGATTCTGTTTTAGTAGCATGTCTGGTAGGTACCTTTTTACCATCTTCTTGTGCTTATTCTGAAATATGGATAAAATGCAGCCCTTTCAATTTCAAAATGCATAAGCATTGCAAAAACATTCTAAATTCTTGCCAGGAATTTAAGTATAATACTTTACAGTGTCAATAATTTTTCTTCTGATTGAAGATTTAGACACGTATACGTGACTTCATATTACTGAGAAATTTCACTAGAACACTTTGTAATTTAAAGTTTCAATCACTCTTAAACTTCATTCTCTGATGATGCTGTCTTTGCTGAAGTAAGTCCTGTGATCACAGAGACAGTAGCCCTTTATCTAGGTGCATGAGCACACGTGTATGTGTGTGTGAAAATATTTAAGTAAAATAGCCAGAGTCTCTATGATCCATTTTTTTCTTCTTAAGACTCTCACACAATACAGAGCTCAGCCAAGGAGTGACCAGCAGAAGGTTAACACTGCTTAAGAGAAAAATCCTTGCTGCTTGCTGGCCCCACTTGGTTATTGTTGCTTTGGTTAACACACCTAGTTTGCACATGAAAAGTTTTGTTCATTTAAGCAGAACTTATTCAGGATGAAAAAGGTTTGAATTTGGGCACAAGAAATTCTGTGGTTATTCCACATATGAGCTGAGAAGAGTGGTTAATCTTGCATGGCTGGAGCAGAGGCCATAGAATGACAGCAGCAAACTAGACGATGACTTTCCTGCTGCTCTGTCTCACTGAAGTTCACAGAATCACAGAATTGCAGGTGTTGGAGGGGACCTCAAGATGTTCAAGTCCAATCCCTTCTAAAGCAGGTATCTTACATTCACAAAACTTGTGCTGCACATTCCCTGAATTCATACCTATTTCTTGAGTTGTTACCTGCTTGTCTCAGCACTTCTGCTTCTCTTAGTGTTTTAGCAACTGCTGGATGACACTTTCTGTAAACAGGGCAAAATATTGTGCTTGAGACAGATACACTGCCTCAGGTTCGTAAATATTGGCACTAAAATCTAAGGGCTTTCACTGTTTGGTATTTTTAGCTTGGTTCTTTACCTCCTGTGCATTTTGAAGCAGGTGATTAACTCTTGTGGTAATGTAGCACTGATAAACACTGTGAGGATAGCTAATCACAACTGTCAGACTTTAGTAGCTTAAAGACAATTTTTGTTCTTGAAGAAAACCAGCCTCTGTTCAGTTGTTTCTATAGTGTTAGATTACTAAAAGGTATGAAATTATATATTCTTATCTGCTGAGAAATATTAATCTCTTAGAAAAGGAGAGGTTATAGATAATAGTATGATCAAAGGAATTTGTTATATAGTCTCATAATACGAAAAATTAGCGGTTTTGTTTGTTTCCAAGTGGTTTGACATGTCTGGTTTCTTTCTATTACGCTTTTATCTAAAAGATCTTTATTCCAGACTTTGCTTACAACTATGGTGGGAGAAGCTTACAATCAAAATGTTCTGGCTGTCATTCTTTCCTCCAGTATCCCACTATCCCTGCTTCTTGTGTCCAGGAATAATCTGCCCACAAAGAATTGTCATTTAGTGGCTGATTCTGAGGGGGAATAGTGGAGGACAGCAGTGAAAGATTAGCTTGATAAAAGAGTCCATGTAACTGAGTTGATCTGTTTTGAGCCTTGGCTGCTACTTGGAGATTGTTATAATGGATTCCTGCAATGAAGACTTTCTCAAAGCTTAAATGCATTAATGTTTTTTGTTTTGTTTTGTTTTGTTTTTTAGGCAGCGTTAAGAAGACTAGCAGTTATGAGTCCTGATCGACTTGAAGATTCAGATTTTCAGCAGTTAGTAAAGCCTAGGCTTGTGGATTCCTTCCTGCTATGCACAAATATGGAAGAGAGCTTTGTATAAATGTGAGCCAAAAGCAAGATATTCTTTGAAAAACAATCAAGATAATACTTACATAATGAGATAGTACATACTCAGTTTCACTTAGATGTAGTCCTATTGTTATTTATGACTTATTTATTTTAAGACCATGACCATGTGGCTTGTGGACAAAAGAAATACAATAAAAAAACTTATTTCTATGGTTTGTAAAGGTAAATTAAAAAAAAAAAAAAAAGCAAAACAATACAAAAACTTCCTATACTAAGGCATATTAGGAAATTTTATCATTGCAGCCTGACAATTATTGTCATATTTAGTAGAACTGAAAGAAGGTATAGAAGCCAAGAATTTGGTGCTCTTATTTTAAATGCTTGTAATGATGTCTTATTGCTGATATTTTTCTGTAGTTGGAACATTTTTCAGTTTCTTTAGCAAATGCATTAATCTGTTGCATTTGTTGCATCAAAAGAGAAATGATCCTTAAGGCTGTAAATGCATTCTTTAAAACGAACGGGATGTCGCCGTCTAAGTCCAGTTCCTTATTGTTCTATCTTTTAATAGAGTTCTGAAGATATGTAAATGAGTTTTTTTCAGAAAATTTTCGAATATTGGCTTGGCATTATGTTAAAGGGCATTTCTAAGCTGTATAAAGATGTGCTTCCTTAGAAGATATGTAAATACAGACAACTTTTATTTGCATGTAAAGAAACTAAAAGACTTATAGAAAAGTCTTCCTGAGATCAAACCTATCATAAGTGTGAGATTTAGGATCACTACACTTCAATAATCTTCCCTCCTTTCCAAGCCTTCCAAGAAGTGAAAGTGAGTACATACAGACATGTTTTTAATACTCAGTTTACTACTTCTACAAAAAATTTTGCTTGCATACGCTAAATAATTAGAACACGTAATTGCAACTTGAATTTCCATTTTCATTTTTTTAAGCTAGTCTTGTATTTATAAAGCTGTGAAACAGGACTTCCAAGAATTCTTGGAGTTGATACAAGGTGATTTTATGAGTAGAATACAAGAAAAAGAATAGAGTTGATTTTAAAAATAGATTCATCTTTTTCTTTTCATCAAGAAGCCATATGCATTTACAATTAGTCTACCAGCAATATCCTGAGTGTTTTCTACCCCAACTTTGCACAAAATGTTCTGTAAGTTATGAAAGTATATGTAATTTTTTCTTGATGACTTGCATCCATTGCTCTGGATCATTTTGTGATTGAAAACTTTATGGTGCTAGGACATATGCCAAATAAATAAGTACACTTCTTTACTGTACTTACTTCATAGATATCTTAAGCAACTTAATTCATTAAAGCTTATTTAGTATTATGTGGTTTTTAGATGACAGGCACCAGGAAATTGCTAAGCCATGTTTGCCTTCCACATTTTCTTTGTCTGAGGAATCTTCCTTGCTTCAAGCAGTGACAAATGGTAACCACCTTTTCTTATATTCTAGAATATATGTTCTAAGAAGTCTTTGCCTTAATAGTTCTTCAAGGGAAGTTTTAAAAACATTAAAAGACACACAAGAATGTCTTAAGCAACTGTTCAAAAATAAACAGTGAATCAGATGTTTCACAGATGTGATTTCCTAGTAAGAGAAGGGATGAATTCTACTTTGTGTGCATACTTTGAGGCAACTCCTTAAGTTTATGACATTGAGACATATTGTACTGCACAGCTTTCAAATTATTACTCGAGTGACTGACAACATTTTCTTCACATAGCAGAAATGTGTGTATGCTTTGAACAGTAGAATCAATATTCTTCATGTAAAACAATGAACTCAAAACTCATAGTAGGACCTTATGTTCATTTCTTATGTTGATAATCTCTAACAGAACACAATCTGTCAAAACCTGTCGCTTAACGCTGTGCTGAACATCATTCTGTTAACTGCAGCTAACATCAGAAACTATTCATTTGTACACAGGGCAGTTTGTCCCATAATAGATGATGTTAAAATCTCATGAAAAAGAAAACAAATAATTGTGGGGCATATACATTCAGAAAAGGGCGGAGATGTTCTCATGATCGTGGCAATGGAGTAGTATAGTAAAACTGGGAGCTCCAAATCCAATTTACACTGATATTACTCAGGAAAGTAGCAGTGGACTATAGATGGTTAGTGCAAATGTAACAGTCTCTCTTGTGGAAAGTATGAGCAGACTGTTGGACAGTTGTTGCTCATAGATCAGAATCATAAAACCAGGGAAATTTCAGTGCTTCCAAGGCAAAAGGCCTAATTCCTGGGCTTTCAGAAGTGCAGCTCAACTGTAAGATAGTAGCATGCTAGTGTGTGTATATATATATAGACGCAGCTTCCTGTGTATGTATACATTTATCCCTTAATCTCCTTTTTTTTATAGAGGTCGTTATAAAAGTATTTTATATATGTGTTTATATACATAAAAATAATTTGAGAGCACAATCAAATGTAGCAAAAATATATATATATATATATAATTTGGCTGCAATTGGAATTCAGAACAGTGCTTTTCAGTATTTTTTTTCTTTCAGTAATGTCAGTCTTTGAAAACAGAAAAACAAAATGAATATGTTAGGCATGGGTACGGCATCAGTTCTCATGCCAATCCATCCTGCAGTCTGAGGCAAGGATGTAAAAGCTCTGTAACCACCTGTTTATTGCTCTTGTGAGACCTGACTTTTGCAGATGATAATAGTGAATATAATAGCACTGTTCTTGATTGTGCCTTACCTAGGCAGGAAGTGCTCATTCAATTGAAAGTTCAATTAGAAATTAATGAAAAGAAATAATCTCAGATAGTTTATTGCAATCTGTTCTGTAAAACTCTTTACAGGATATATTTCTGCAATCAAAAAGACGTTATATTTTCAGTATAGTGTCAAGTAATTTAGTATCCACACATGTAAAGTAAATTAATGTAGCTATTAAGAATATGCCACTATGACCCATAACATTTTCAAGCCATTTCAAACTCGTCTCAAACAAATATTCAGTGAGCAGGCCAGTAGGAACAAAGAAGTTGACTTTGCTCTCAGGTAAACAATGTGAATCCAAATCAATTGACTTTACTACAAATACTCTCTGTCTGTAAGTATGTAGCCATAATTCTGAGCTAATTCTCTCTGTTCATTTGTATTCATATTATAAATGTGGCTGTTTACAGGAAGAAAATACACTTGAATGAATCTCATATTTGTAGTTGCAAAATATGTAATGAAAGAACCAGTTCAGAACCTCTGTCATTTAAGTGTCATTGAAACCATTTTTGCTAGGTCTGAACTTTTCATCTAAAGTTGTGCACTTTATTTTTATATATGCTAGAGTTTATGGTAAAATAGTCATCCTGCTTCCTTTCTTCTTCCTTCATTAAAAATTTAAAAGTCATTAAAAATTTGAAGTATGAAATATCCATTTCTTTAGCTGAGTTTTGGATCCCCAGTGTTTGCTTTGACTGTTATTTTCAGTTTTTTAATTTTTAAAATGAATATTTTAAGGCAGAATAAAAATGCTTACTGTCAATGTAGTATGAAACAAAATATTTCATGTCAAGAATTTCACTCAAGTACCCTGTCTGGTGTATGAAAATTAGGGCTCTGTATATTTAGTTAGCAGAGTAAGGTAGAAGGCATCAGTAACACCTGTATATATCCATATGTTTGGACTCATTACTCTATAGAGAATGCATGTAAGTTAGATATTAGCTTAGTTATTCTGGAAACTGAATGTTATAATTGCTGGAATTGTTTTAATTTCATCTAAATTGTTCTGAAAATTTTAGTTTTTGTATGTTTCTAGAAATGTTGGACAAGTATGCAGTGGACTGCAGAATTCTTAGTAAATGATTTGTGTTCCAATGGCTTTGGACAGTGTGTTCAATTTCTGGCTTTAGTTTGAACTGTTTAAAGATATATGCAGCCCAGACATTTTATTTGCAGAACATTTTTTTCTCGGATTTTTTTTTTTTGTGTGTGTGTTTAATACATGATTCATTTATGTGGTACGTTACTTGTCTGACATTTCTGTTTAAAATAGTATTTGTATCTACAAGAGGCAAGATGACATCTTGGTAAATTTGTTGACTTACCTATTTTCTAGGGTTGCCTATTAGTATTTGAAACAGGATTTGGTCTGCAGAGGGTCACATTGCCTAATGAGAAGACTGATTATCTATCTTGAACGACTTGTTCTAAATATCTAATCTTCAATATCATGCTTCTAAGCAATAGACGGCCAAAATCACAGAATTGCAGGGGTTGGAAAGGACCTCAAGGGATTGAGTCCACCCCACGCTAAAGCAGGTACCCTCCAATAGGTCAGAGAGGAATGTGTCCAGATGGATCTTGAATATCTCCATAGAATGAAATTCCACAACCTCTCTGTGCAACCAGTTCCAGTGCTCTGTCACCCTTATAATAAGTAAGTTCTACATGTTAGTACAGAACATCCTATGTTCAACTTTTAGGTTGTTTCTCCTTGTCCTGTTGCTACTCAGCACTGAGAAGAGCCTGGCCTCATCCATTTGCCTCCCATCTCCCTTTAGACATTTGTAAACATTTATCTGATCCCCTCTCAGTCATCTTTACCCCAGACTGAACTGCCCCAGGTCTCTCAGCCTTTTCTTATATGGGAGATGCTCCAGGCCCCTAACCATCTTTGCAGCCCTCTGCCCGACTCCTTCTAGGCGATCCTTGTCTTTTTGAACTAGTGAGCCCAGAACTGGACTCACTAGTCTAAATGTGGCCTCACCAGGGCTGAGTAGAGGGGGAGATAACCTTCCTTAACCTGTGGGCCACACTCTTTTTAATTGCCTTTCTTGGCCACGAGGGCACGCTGCTGGCTTATGGCCAACCTGTTGTGCACCAGGACCCCCAGGTCCTTCTCTGCAGCACTCCTCTCCAGTAGGTAAAATAACATTAGCTTCTTTAATCTTAGAAATCTATTCTGATTTTTCCGTTCAATTTTATGTTAAATTTAATATACTGAAAGTTACCCTCTACTCACTAAATGACTCACTACTATTCTTATTTTTAAAGGTAGGTAGGGAAATGGCATTGAGCAGTGAAAGATAGATCTAGAGTGAACTTTTTCATCTGAGTTGGAAGTGCTTATCTGGTGGTGAGGTGATTGAATAGTTTTAGAGAAATTATGTATAATAGTCTCCTTTGAAGTACTAGTACATTTACAAGAAGACTTTGTAACTAACAGTTTGTGAATTGATCAGTCTCATGCCGAATCATCACTGAATTATAGTAATAAGGGAAAACTGGTAGCATAAGTACAAACAGAGCACTGTCTAGTCGAAGATTTTTTTTTTTTCCAACATCCAATGAGTAACTTTTCATTTTAATAATTAAAGTGAGCTAAAAGCCAAAGGGAACCAATAGGAAAGCAGGGAAAAATGAAATGTGAATTAGTTTACAGCGCCAATTTTTGTTAGAGATAAATCAAAATGAATCAGAAAAGCTTAAATGCCATGAAGATATCTAATGCAGTATCTTTTCTATTGCTGTTGTTATCATTCAGTTCACAAATGCCTAACTGAAATGCATACTGCTTGTACCATTTTCTTCAAGCTTTCTGGATATTACTGCTCTTTCAATTAGCTTGTCTCCACCTTTGAATTTTACCTTTTTTCCAATTCTCTTCCCAATCCATCTGGGGGAAAAACAGTCCGATGTCAGCTGCCTTCTGGGTTAAATTAAAGCAGACATTTTTCTCTTTAAGAATGAATGCCCAAGACAGAGAGTATACATAATGCCATTGAACTGCTTTTAATAGCGGCTATGGAAAAATCCTGATAATGTGTTTGGAGCAGATGTCTAAACATCTTGCATATAGGTATTAATTTAGGTCATGAGAGATGAATTCCAGATACAGATGGGAGGCAAAAGACACTTTTTCAGCAGGGATTTCACATTCTGTTTATGCACCAAATACAATTTCTATCAAAACAGAAAAATTTGCAGCATTATACTCTCCCTTTGAAATTAGACATTATTTTCTTGTTTGTTATGCACCAAGTGATTCCTATTTGCCAGTGTTGTAAAACAAAGGACTACCTGGACGAACTCATCACACTCATGTTATTATAGCTGATTAGATATTACTTATCACACCCTACCCAGCGTTGCCTTGAATGCCTCCAGGGATGGAATATCCACCACTTCTCTGGGCAGCCTGCACCAGGGCCTTGCCACTCTCTGGGTAAAGAGTTTCTGTCTAACATCTAACCTAAATCTCCCCTTTTCTTGTTTAAAGGCATTCCTCCATGTATTGCCACTATTACACCATGTAAAAGTCAGTCTATTTTTAAGCTCCCCTCAAGTGCTGGAAGGCTGTAGTGAGATCTCCCTGCAGCCTTCTACAAGCTAAGCAAGCCCAGCTCTCAACCTTACTTCATAGGAGATGTGCTCCTGCCCTCTAATTGTCTTTGTGGCACTCTTCTGGACCCCCTTCTACAGCTCCACATCTTCTTTATGCTGGGTGCTCCAGGCCTGGAAACAGTACTCCAGATGGGGACACACGAAGGAAGAATGGACGGGAACAATCACCTCCCTCTCCCTGCTGGCCACCCCTCCATTTGTGCTGCTCAGGATACAGTTGGCCTTCTGAGCTGCAAGAGGACACTGCTGGCTCATGTTTTGCTTTTTGTCCACCAGGACCACAAATCAAGGAGTTCTTCTCCCCATCGGTATTCATACCTGAGATTGTGTTGATCTGAGTGCAACAGCTTGCACTTGACTTTGTCAAACCTCATTAGGTAATGCGGTCCCACTTCTCAAGTCTGTCTAATTCCCTTTGGATGGTGTTCCTTCCTTCTATTGTGTCTGTTGCACCACTCAGTTTGGTGTCATTAGCAAACTTGCTGAGGGTGTGCTCAATCCCACTGATATGTCATTGATAAAGATACTGAAGAGCGCCAGTCCCTAGACAGACCCCTGGGGGACACCACACATGACCAGCCTCCACCTAATCGTAGAACCACTGATCACAACCCTTTGGCTATGATCATCCAAACAATTATTTATCCGCTAATTGGTCCAACTTTCAAATCCATCTCTCCAATTTAGAAATAAGGATGTGGTATGGGACCATCTCAAAGGCCTTGCACAAATCTGGATAGGCGACATCAGTTGCCTTTTCTTTTGTCCACCAATGCTCTCACTATCACAGAAGGCCACGAGTCTCCAACGTAAGTTATCCTGGGCAATATGTCAAATACCAGAGTTAATAAAAATCTGCACACATCAGGAAAGCTATTGTTTAGCAGGATAAAAAAAAAAATAAAAGCAAACAAACAAAAAAACCCTCCTCCTATCCAGTATCCCTTATTTCCCAAAAGGTAATAAATTGAGCTGTGAGTAGAACAAAATCATCTTTGTTTTATAGTGATCTTGTATTGCTATTGTCCTTTCTCCATCTGGAAAACTGCCTGCTTTCCCTTCATTAGTATGACAGATGTCATGATAATTACTGTTACAGTAATAAATATTTTTCCTTGAACTCAGAATGTTTATCTCTAAAGACAATATTAAATAATAAAAGATGAGAAAACTGAAAAATGGAAGCGAAATTAACAAGACTTAAAAAGGTTTCTTCTTAGAAATGCATTCCTGCAGAAAAATATATTAAAACAAGAGTTTGATTAAACAGCTTCTTAATGAGGGAGAAAACTGAAAAATTGTGTGAAGATGTTCCTCTTCAAAGTTATAAAAAATTTGTTATGGTGATAGACAAATCTGATATTATAGCTCTTAAAGGTCAAGAGAACTTCAGAAATGGTGTATTCAGGAGTTTTGCACTTAACTGTTTGAGATGATGAGGTGAGAATTTTATAAATTAGTAACACGAGGGTAATATATGTACATCTTAAAAGCAGAATCCATTAAGGTGGGATTTCACAGATGCCATCGCTTTACTGCAGTGACAGAAGCTATTGGATGTACTTTTGCTGGACAGAATTAAATTTCTTTACTCCTTTTTTTTTTTTTTTGTGGTGTCAAATGGAAAAACAGCGTGGACAGAGAAAAGAGCATTTCAATAGTTACAAAGGACTTTGTCAAAATCTGTGCTTTGTGTTTCTGCACTTGACTAGAAAGCTATCGGTCTTGGACCATAGAACAGGAAGGAAGGAGCCTTCGTGACACAGAGGTTGGGACCTCACCAGCATCGTGGGTAACATGCTTATTAGTGAGGACTTTTTCTAAGTGTCTCAGGCCATCTTATTGGAAGCCATACTGATATGTTATAAGCAATCCTTTCTTAAATATCAAGAACATGCCTTCTGTCAACACTGCAGATGGTAATATTTATATATATATTCTGCTTCACAGTTGTGCTTCTTTGTGATTGATTTTCTCTTTACCTTGCCACCTGATGTCAAAAATGAATTAATGCTTGCCTTTAGAGTGAATCAGGATTGCAAGGTATGGATGGACCAATAGCGGGAAAAACAAGTGAAAGATCAAATCCATCATCCGTGAACCCCAAGACTGTTTTACAATGTGTTTCCTTGTGCTTTCTCATTGCTCTATTACACCATCATCGAGGCAAACTCCTCACCTAGCACTGCGTCTAGAAAGTTATATTTTCTCATTTGTACAGTTATCACCATCTAACAAATATTTCTCCCTAAATACTCAAACCTTAATTATTTTTCCTTTGTGAAAACATTCTTTTTAGTTATTTGAACACTGGGCACTACACTCAGTTGAAATTTCTGGATTCTACTGCCGAAGTTCAGATGATTACATGAATTGTTTCTATTCTTTTGTATCTTTCTTTCCTATGTAGTCTAAAAACTATGGATGTGGTATTTTCTTTTCCATCTTTTTGTATAATTGTAGCTTCCCTAGCACCTCTTAGTTCTTTTGAGATCACCTAATGATAATAAGTATAAAATTAATATTAATAAATAGAACAGCTCCATTAAATATACCAATATATTCTTTATGACTCTATGATATTCTTCATGTGTGAGTGTCTCTGTAGATTGTTATTCAGTTACTAATCAGACATGGCTTAACTAAGATGGTTGCCTTTTGTCAGCTCAGCTTCATTCATCCTAAAAAAAAAAAAAAAAAAAAAAGGATTCCAATTCAAACATTATTCCATAGATACACGTCTTGTTTGCAAGCTCATCCAAGTGCCCTTTCCATGTGACAATAATTTGTTTCTTCTCATATTCTTTTACAGTACAGATTTCTTTATGTATCCACTGGTCACCTCAAATTATTTGCTGACTTTCCTCACTGTGCATATCCATAAAAATGTCTCAGATCAGAGGTATTTTTCTGGTGACACAGTTACAGTTTGTGTTCGTGGTAAAGACTATGTCTAAGGACAGTTTTGTTGCTAAGCATGTAAAAGATCTTTCCTGAAATCTACCCGTCATTTTCAGGAGCGCAGTTTAACCTTGCATTCTACTGGTTTATCTGAAATTATGTAAATTAGAAATTTAAGGTTTTCTGTGTAGTGTCTGATGTCTTTCTAATTGGATTAGTTCTCTTTTACTTCATTACACTTTCTAGAGCAGATAAAATCATGGAGTTTTTTTTTTGTTGTAACTGAACCTTCCCTTTTTTGTTGTACACTGAACCTTCCCCTCCCCCTTTTTGTTAGTTTAGAACTTTGTTCTTTCAGTTGTCAGTGATTTCTTTTGAATGATCCGTGAGACATTAAATAGACCGTATATCAATGATACATTAGCAATAGTTTATCCTATTAGACATGAAAATAGAACATGTACACTGCAGTCGTGATGAGCGGAAGAAAGATACTAATGTGCTGTGAATTTCATAATAATGGAGAGGAGAACAAGACAGTTACATTGCCAGGCAGGGAAAATGTTCCTGGTGATTGAAAAATATGTCCAGCTTGGGGATGGGGCAGCAACAGAATATTAACATACCTGAAATACTGCCTGTGCAATTGCCTAATCAGTAATATCTCTAATTTTATTTGGAGAATGGCAACTATCAATTAATTTTGCTCCCAACCAGAGGAAAAACAAAACAAAACAAAAAAACAATTGTCGTTATTTTATTTTTGAGTTAGGGGTTATGAGTTGGTTAGGGGAAGATAATAATTGAAACGGCTTCTGAAAATTAAATAATTGAATCAAATATTTTTCAAGTAGAGTATCTTTCACTGCAGAAGTAGAGAATTTTTTTTTCTTAATTGGGCTATGTTTTTAATGAAAGGAAGTTAAAACAGTATGGATATCTTTCACCATAGTGAAAGATGGTTTTGTTTTAGCTGTATATCGTAATTAAAAATCTTTCCATTAAAATAAATGTACATGGACCCAGATTCTGATTTCAAAAAGCTAATCAAAAGAGAAAAAAATTGTATTTATTTTGGAGAAAAGCCAGGATACAAATCAGTAAAGAATTCTTTAACCATTGCTTTGTTTTCTAGGGTCTTGCTGCATGTGAAAAAATACACCAGGTCATTCTCTGGTGAGTGTCAGTGAACAAAGTAAATTTCACTAAGATTCTGAGATTACTTTTTCTAATGTACAGATGTTTTTAATAAACGTCTGTATTATTTCTAATATATGTCCATTTCAGCTGTAAAGAGTAGAATAAAATATGGCTGATGGTGAAAAGAAATTTTAAGAGTATGAAGTATCTCTGATCAGTTATAAACTGTCCCAAGGTCCTGATACAACCTTCAGTATCCAATGTCAGCAGTTCTAGATACTCTATTTGCCTTTGCATAACATTTTACCAAACAGAGTTTTGTATTTTGTTTTCTTTCAGAACGTTTCACAGAAGTTGTGCATGCCTTGTTACCTTGTGTCCAGGCACTCCAGTGTCAATGGGCAAAAGAAAATCCAGTTTCATTCACTTTTGCAGTCACAGGCAAGTGAAGGGACCTCCCAGGATTTTATTTGCAGCAGTTCTAAAATCCTTTCCTACTAAGTGAAGGTCTGTTTCATGTGTAAGGTCAGTAGATAGAAAACACCTGAACTACAACAGGAGTAAAGATCTCACTGATAGTGCTTTCTCCAGTTGAAGATTCAACGAAGTTGTCTTCACTTGGAGAATGCTCCCATGGCACCTCATAAATTTGGGCACCTATTGCCTTCATTCAGACTCCCGTGGACTTGCTTACTTTTTCAAAAAATTTTGGCAAAATACCTCCTCTTCATTCGCATCAGGACAGCTGAGAGCTGCAGCACTGTGGATAATTCTGATTTTATCTGCATACCTCTTTTTTTCCGCTTTATTTGTTACTCTTGCCTGTTGAAGAGCAAACATTTGTTTGCTTATGATAAGCTCCTTGAAATCTAGGAAATGGTAACTAAACTCAGTACCTACCTAATATTTTTCAGATAGTGTTATTTTAACAACACTAGCATTTTTTTTCTGGCTTCCTTAATGTTAATGATAAACCAGTTTTTGTTAAGGACAACTGTACATTGTTCTCCTGCAGTCAGAATCTTTTAGTTAAGTTAATAAGCTTATTTTAACAGTTCAAATAAAACACCTTTTTAAATTTTAACCTAATTTTAAAACAAAGAAGCAATATTAAAAGCTTAAATTTTAAGCTTAATAATTCAAAAGAATCTTGTGAAAAAAAGATCAATCCTCACATAGCAAAAGCCTTTCAAAGATGTATTTTTTATTGAGAAGTACAATTGTGCTATTGTTCATTTTCTTGTTAGTTCTGGTTACTATTCTGCAAATCCCACGGACAATACAGCAATCTAGAGGCCCCTTTACAGCTGGCTAGGAGAGGATTTGAAACAATAATGTTTAAAATATCCTTTAACAGTGCTTGACAGTTCTTAACCCATTCAAGTGACACGGTCAGATCAACAAGGACGCTTTTAAAAGTCTTAGTGACACATTCAAATCCTATTGCCCCATTTAAAGCATTTTGGAACCAGTTTCCCTTACATTTGTAACATTATTACTCAGTTTGGCTATATAACTCTGGGTGAAATCTGAGTAAGACATTTACATATCACAAATGAACCCTCCTAAAATCTTGAAAACACTGTTGAATTAACAGAAATATATGATAATTACATAGTGTTCATTATCCAAATTCTGAAGGGATGTGTATAGTCAGAAAGCTAACTTCTCCTGGGGCCACCTGTCATAAGAAAAGAGTGACACAAAATATAGTATGAGAGTTGTTAAGGATTAATTTTGTCTTCCAACGTTTTCTTAACAATAAACGTAATATTTGTCTCTGTATAAAAGGAATATTCTGAAATTATCCAGAAAATGAGGTTTACACTACAGAATTCCATAGTGGGATAAGATTTTCCTAGAGTGGTTTTACATATTCTTCTATACATACATATATATACATATTCAGATTTAAATATGTGTTCTGTGGATTTGAGCAGAATAAGTGATTTTTTGATTTATTCCATGATGCAGATAAATAAAAAGTGATGAAAAGTTATCCATTTTATAGAAAACAATGAAAGATGCTACAGCTGTCAGATGCATGGAGTGAAGGTCAGTATAAGCAAAGTGATATCCATTGATTTTATGTAACCTTCACTAGAGATGCAAATTTTTGCTAGTTTAATCTGCTATTCATTAAATAATACATGTTCTCATGAAGGCTTAGTGTGCAAGTGGGGAGGAAAAAGTACTAAGTATCTCAGTTTGAATGTACAGAATATGCACTTCTGTAAGGTGGGAGCTTTAGGACTCATGGGCCTCTTGTTCCCAAAAGGAATGAAGAAAAATGTAACCATGAGAGCCATGAAAACATAATCAGGTAGCATTTTCATAGCATTTTCATGAGATGGGAAGATAGCAAGTGAAAGTTGAAAAGGACTGAACAAATTTTGAGGAAGGAGACACTACTGGGTCTTATTTAAACTTGGTAAATTAAAGGAAAAAAAAATGTTTCATGGATTGTATATGAGGAGTACAGCTGGAAAACTCATCATGATCATAATATAATCATAATTAATGCATTGTTGAAAATGTTGCAATTTATCAAGTATCTAACAACACGGGAAAAATTAATGCAACACTAAATGTTTTTGTATTAGTGACTATGTCACTTTATTTGCAACTGATAACAGATTTGCATATGGTTTATTTTACGGTAGTGGCATCAGTTCTATATCCTCATTAATTCATTGAAACAGATTAGGAAAAAACAGATTTTTTTTTTTGGTCAAAACACATAGATATAACTCAAAGCAAAATGAGTCTCACAGCTTTCTTATGTCATGATAGAGTACAGACTCAGCTTTACAGAAGTACAAAAGGACTGGCTGGGGGAGAAGTGGTGACATCTACTGGAATTAGAAAGCAGTTCATCAAGTTTCCTGCAAAGTCAAGTTTGGCTGCAAAGAGACATATTTGGTTTAGATTGAGAGCTAGATGAATAATGCAGAAACAACTTCTACTGATATTTGAGCAAATTTAGAATCAGACCTTCAGCCATCCTTGTGTTGCTTTTGGTGTCACTTCCTGCATGTGCTCACGCAGTTCTTATACTTTAATTGTATGACTGTTGGCAGAAAACAAATGTTAAGCTCACACTCGAATACACGAAAAGTGAATTTCAAATGTGCTTCCTGGGAGTCTATGTATCATAGAGCTGATTCTTTGAGTTTTCATTGGACTGGAGGATGGAAACAATATCAAGTGATTTGTGGGACCAATTGTAGTAGAACAGTGAGTTGCTGGAGTAGCAATCCCTTACTTTACAAGAAATTAGTAAATTCAATGAGTTATTTTGAAAGAGGAAGGGATATGTGAAGCAAATTGCATCCTGCTCACCAAATTTCATGGAAAGAAGGAAGGAAACTCATCCATCATTAAATATATTCATTAAAAATTATTCACTCCATTCCATTTAAAACATGTTCTAACTTTAATCTCTTGATTTCTTCAGGCTAGATCATGATATGTACTGCATATCCAATAAGAGAGTGAAGGCCTTTCTTGCATTCTGATATAGGTTTCTTGGACTTGGGTCTGGGCATACGGGAGCCGTAGAGTTATACATCTGCTGCTACTCTCTCCCCTCAGAGAGAATCTGCAGAGGGGAGGAAAGGGCGTGTGGGATTGCAGAAGGTGAAGCAGTTCCTGTAGGCACGAAAAATGCTGTCTGATTTGCTGGGATGGGCTGCGCAGAGTCAAACATCTAAAATTTTTACTTCTATGAACCAGTAACAAATTCCCTCTGGGACAGTGAAGAATGAAGGCAATAAATTGGCCCTTGAGATGTGCCTTCAAGCATGTTTTCCAACATTATATGTGTGCTGTAGCAATTTACCTCTCTCCTCTCTTTCAGTCTATGCGTAATGGTACTGTTTAAACCTTAAAATCCAAAGACTTCACGACTCTCCAAAGTTTACAACCTAACTGTATGGTGTGATTGCACCATACAATTTAAAATCTTAGAAAGTGAGGGTTAGGAAGCTTCCTGCTTGCCTTAAACTAAAAGACAAATTCCCAGTGTCTAAAGTAATTTTGCTCACTTGCTGATTCTCTTCTACCTGGCAAAAAAATGCTTTGCTTTTTCAGTCTTTCTGCACAGTGTACTCACTTTGGTGGTTTTTTTGTTTGTTTTGTTTATTTTGTATGTGTGTTTGGTTTTCTTGCTTGCTTGTTTTGCCCTTTGTATTATTTTTGACAAGAATTATCTAATGTGTGGGAAACTTTTGGTAAAGCTTCCCATGAATCTCTTTAAGGATTTTCTACTGTCAGAATTTATTGCTATGCTATAACAAAAGGAAACCACCTGCTGTCATTCATCAATCTGCCACCGGTCTTATGTCTGAGTCTGAGCATAGCAGATGTGTGTTGACATTTCTACCTGTGAACATGCAACTTTTTGTAATATCTGTTTCTTGAAGCCTTCAGTTGAGTCCTGTGAGGAAAGTAGATGGGCAACCACAGTGGCTGTTCTAGAAATGAGAGTTGTTTTATTTCATCATTGTGCCATGGTCAAGACACTGGTAAAAGGACTGGAAGAGCGGTAATAACTTAACCGCTAAACTGGAATGGTTTGGCTGTCAGCACTACAGTGGAAGACTCAGGCCTGACAGTTTTCTGACTTTTTAATAAGTTTTAATCTGTCTCACTAATTTTGTTAGTTCATCCTGACTTTCCCACATTGTGTCTGATTTGCTAGACTGATGGGTTGCTATCAGTCCACCAATCTTACTTAGACGCTCACAAGCTTCTCAAGATTTATCATGACTCAAATAATGCATTTTTAGTTTAATAGAGGTTTCTCAAGTCTCTACTCATATCCATGTCCATTTCTAATAATTTTTATTGATAAAGCTGCTCTTACTCCAGACCTTTGAATACTCATGATCTTTACATTTTCAGCCAGTATTTGTCATTAATTACTCTTTGCAGAATCAGGTTGGGATGTTCAATCTAGTAAGGAATTACACCTGTGTAAGTAAGAAATGTAAGAAAATGTCTGTACTAGGAAGCTGGCACACCATATGGTGAAAGTTCATATAATTTAATGCTATGCTGGCTTACACAAACTGTAAATCTGGCTGGAGATATTATGGCTACAATACTGTATGCTAAACTAACAAAACAATAAATGATTTGGGGTTCTAGTATTAAAATCTCCCCCAGACAATAGCCTATAATATCCAATTAATGGTTAAGGTAAATCTGTCTGAAATATATTCCTTGTCATTTGTGGCAAGGCTTGCTTTCAATCAGAGATTACAGAGAACATTTAAATTAGCAGTGAGAATTAGCCTCAGTAACAATCTTGTTATTTATTATATTTGCATTTTCATAAGCTTGTTAGTATCACTGTCTGGTTAGATTTGGTGGCTCCTTTTCTATTCTTTCTGTATAAAAGCCCAGCTACGGAACATTTCTGAAAGCAACAATTGTGATTTTATAATGAACCACAAGAGGGGGAAGAGTGAACGTAAATGAAAGACCTCGATTTTGATGAAGAATTGTTATGTTCAGGACAATGCAGTGTTAATGCTGAATTAAGAATGTTGTCCAGGTGTTGTCTGTGGAATGAAGAATTTGAATTAATGGTGAGATGCGGTTCCTAATATTCATCTTCTCAGGTCTGTGAGTTAACTAGTGAGCTCCACTTAAAGCTGTGGGCAAACCACACTTCCAAAGTTGAAAATACCATGCTGAGCATATTCATCTCTTTCTTTATTGCCTGGATCAGACAGAAACACATGCTAATAGAATGAAAAAAATAGTGATCTCTGTAACCTAAATAATCAATTTTAAAACTTTCCACTCTGCCTTTTATTTTTTTCCAATTATTTAAAGGAGTTTTCTACCTCAAATAATCAGATGAGATTTTGGCTCCTGTATGAAAAAGAAATCACTTCACTGTTGTGACTGTGAACTGACCCAGAGCTGCTGAAATCCCATGAGTGTTTGCAGGCAGCTTAAGAAAAATTTCATAGTTCCCCACAACTCATATACAGAAGAAGCTATAATGACATCAATGATGGGGATGCCTAGAGATGGCTTTGGGTAGCTGAGAACACAGCCCTCTACAGCTGCATCAGCTCCTGGGAGAGCACACACACACCAGGCAACTTTGGCAAGCTATCAGCTTTCTAACCCAAGGACTCTGTGGGCTTGATGGTAGTTCCTATAGCCAGCTGGAGGACAAGGATGGAAAACATTTCAAGCCACCCACTCTACTTTACCCTTTCTCTTATTTCAAAGTGGACACGAGGGGTGGGCAACTTTTCCCATTGTTATTCTTCAGTATCTCATGTTCTGTGTTCCTCCTGGCCTAGGTCATCAGTCCCCTGGGAGAGGGAAAGGAGAGAAAATGAATCTTTCTTTCTCTTGGACTAAGAAGCAAAGCAGCAATTAGAACAGTAATATGAGGATAGTATTGCAGCAGGTGTTTGCAGCATGGCAAAAAAATAGTAGTGTAGGCAAAAACCTCGTTTCCCTCCGCAAGTCGTTGCAAGTAGCCCAGTAGACTATAACTCTAAGAGAATATCATATAATGTTATTAAGCAAAATTATAATGTTCTTAATTTCATGCTAAGGAGCTGAATGATGCTGAAGGAGGCTTGCAGAAAGAAATTAGTAAGATAGTTATACTAGAAGAAGGCAGAATGTTGATTACCAGCAGTGAGGTTTCCAGATTTGACTAATGGCACAGTTATTGTATGCATAAGCCCTAATGGTGTTTAAGTGGTTGCTAGAATGAGTGCAATTAATGTAATTTATTTGTCAGCATCCAAATACTATTATACTCTGAATAAGATGGGAGGTCCCTTGCCTAGCATATAGCCCTAGGATTTTTTTCTACATCTCTTTTCACAAGTAATCATTCATCTTCCTACAGCCAAAATTAGTAACTTTTTTTTTTTTTTTTAATGTATTCCCCTCATTTTTAAGGGTTGTCATCTACATCAGCTCTATTGGTTAAAACTGTTTTTTATTCTTGTTTTGTGTCATGGATTATGGAGGGCTATTTTGGGATAATGTAGTCTAGCTTGCTATATAAAGGCAAATAGTGAGCTTGAAGCTATAGTATAGGTCCTCTGTGAGTATACATTTTTAGTGAGAGACCATGCCAGTTTGACTGGAAATCTTGAACTGCCATAGAGTTAACAACAAATTGATTGCTTTCTTGAACTGGTCTAGGGCTTAATGATCATCAATGTTTGAAGAAGAAAAGGAGAAAGAGTGCATTTCTAATGATTTTCTTTTAACTGAAAGCTGAAGTTAATCTTCAGCTATGGGATCTTGTCATGCCACTTCAAAGAATTTTTTCTTTGTGGAGACTTTTCCTTTCTCTATCTAAGTATGACTGGGATGTAATAAGACTTTTAAACTACACAGATACAATGAGAAATATGAGAAGTTTTATGATTGTTGCTCTTAATTTCACATTTTTATAACTTTGTGAACATGTCAAATTTTATTATTTTATTGTTAGGTCTAGAGACTTCACAAACATCGTAAGTGTGGACAGAAACATCCTAGTGCTCTTGCTGGATATTCCCCTGCTTACATAGGGAATCATGGCCTTAGAATCTTGTTCAGAGCTACTCCTTTACATACTGTAGCTCCTTCAGATTTATATAGGTAAATCACAGCTTTGATTCTGAAAGGTACGGTTAGATATCATCCAGAAGCCTCACTCCCCTGAAATCAGTTGAACACAGGACTTACTGTTTTTGAAATCTGGATTACTTATTGATGTTTAAGTCAGCTTAGTTTATCAGGTGTTCCAGACTGCTGTGTAAACCAACTGTTTAAATTGTATGACTTAGTACCCCACTACTTGCACCACTGTGCAAGCACTACCAGCTCTGGCATCGCATTCCTAGATAAATCAGAGGGAAGGCAGATTTGTTGTTTTTGAACAAATGAGAATTGACAAATATATCAGGATTAATAACAAAACTTAATCAATGTGCATTTTAATCTTAAATGTTAACAGACTTTCTAAGTTCCTGCTGCTCACTGCATTAAGAACTAACATTGCAGGACTGTGCTGAGATATATTTGACTTTCAGTGTGGATTCAGATCAATTGCCTTATTGTGAAGCCACCAAGCAAACTGTGGCTGGTCTACATATCAAAGTTCAACACAATTAGCATCTGTCAAAACTATCAGATTAATGTTCATTAATCATTTTGTTTAAGCTGGAGAACCTTACAAATCAAAGCATGAAAAACATGAAACTGATGTTTACAGTACTGAACGTGAGCTTTGGTGAGAGGTTATAGATTTCTCTAATGTTTGTTATTTACATGCTAAACCATTTTTTGCTGACTTCTAAATTAAAAAAAAATATCATAAAAGAGTAACAAATGTAGTTTCATTGTAAAAAGTAGAGTTGTACCAGAGGTATGACTGCTATTTGTTCACCCCATCTTAACGTGTCTTTAAGGCAGTGTCATGTTTAGATATTTTAAAAGAGCATATAGTATTTCTCTTAAGACACATAACTACAGATGGGAGGTTTTCCTTTTTTTTTTTTTTTTGATTAGCAAGATGTAAGGATCCTAGTTAATAAGGAAACTTCATGTAACAGAACAATAGACAGTTAAAAGTAGAAGTCTTGTGAAACAATGACAGAAAAAGATGATTGAATTCTACTGTGCATTATTTCTTGTACGTGCAATCTATACAATGACAAACACAAGGTGCTTGACTTTTATTTCAAATAATCACAACTAGAAAGCCACAAATGGACTTTTCATTTTTCCCTTGAAAGTTCAATAAAACCTAAGGTAAATCTTCCTGCCAAATTGCATTTATGGGAACCTCGCTTTCCTGTTCACTGGTTTTACTCCAATTAATTAAAAGCAGTGCTCCTGCCCTTAGCTCTTGTTTCCAAGATATTCACAGAAGGGCTCATGCCCCATCCAAAGTCCTGAGTGAGACCAAATCAGAAGTTCTTCATGGATTCATACCCTAGGGCTCCTCACCTGGAGATATGAGGTATGTTTTTTTTTGTGAAGTTTTCTTCTTTGTAAGATGGAAACCCCACTATGCTGAAGAAAACAGACCTTATGGAATTTAATACAGAGCTACAGCGATGAAGACAAGCTTACTCTGTGCTGATTTATTTGCTTGTTTGTTTCAAATAGGAACAATTATTTTGATGCCTCTATACGAGGACAAGGTGAGATGTTTAAATTTCTTTTTTTTTCTTAATATTGTTGTTTTCACAAATATTCCTGACTGAAAAAGGTCCTTAAGCATTCTGCACTCTCCTTGCTTTCCAATTAAGTTTTCTGAGCTTTCTAATGTGGTCCTCTGAGTGCTGGAAAGTAACAGAAACAAGAATGCATTTAATACCTGGCCTGGTGTCTTGGCAGCAAAGCTTAGCACTCCGGAGTGGGGAGTAGCAGGTTCAGGACCAACCCCAGGAGTCTTACTACTTGGACTGGCAGAGAGCTAGTGTAATGCACAGACAGTGAGCTCATTCTGCAGGTGGAGTGTTCAGCTGCATTGATCTTATGGCAAACCCAGCCTGCTAAGGTTTTGGAGAAACATTGGCTCTGATCTGAAAGGAAATTGTGCTGCCTTTCCCTGTCTTTCCACTAGTTTAGTTTGCAAGCTCTAATAATATTAAAACATACTTTAAACAAGAAGGCTGACAAAGCCAGAGAGACACAAAGTAATTTCCTAGAAGTACTAAATACAATAAGTAAAACTCTATAATCTCTCATTAGGTAATTGTATTTTCATGGGGTCAGCCAGCCTCCCTGGCTAGGTTGAGGTCAATTCTAAAATATGTGCATTATATACATTAAGCATCTGTTAATGAAGCATAAATTTCATCAGCAATCCGGGTGCCAAAATCAACTCATTTGGGTACATGGTTTGCATCTACAGTGGTGTCTTATGGGTCTGCTCCTTAGCTTGACAAGCAAGATTGCATAGATGCAATGAATGGCAGATAATAAGGAAAGAAAGCAACACCAGGAGCATTTTCAAGAAGCATAAATTCTCTAAATTTTCACTAGAGGAAATTCAGAGTTCAGAGAACTCTGAGATGGCAGTAAGTAAAGAGTAAGAAAAGATCATGTTACCTGATTCAAGAATATCTGGTCAGTGCTAAGAATTATTTCCCTATAAGAAAATATGAAACAGTAGTAGATAAGTATGAATCACATCATCTATTTTTGAGCACTCTTTGTTGGCTAGGGGGAACTGAGTGGGGCTTCAGTTTAAAAATTCACCATTACTTTGCTCAGATCCATGACAGAGGCCCTGGAAGAGCAGCATGAAGACACTACTCTCTTAGCAGTTAAGAAAGGAGCCCTTGTGCTACTTACTTTTCCTGTCAGGCCAAGGTGTTAAAGGTAGGATTTTTTCCCAATAATGACAGACCTAGAAATGAAAGCAAGTTCAAAAATCCTAATGGCAAACCTTACAAAGTCATGGTATAACAACCATCTTCTGCAAGAACCACAGGCACAAATGCTATTTTGCTTTGGAAGTGAAATGAGGTTGTGCTCCTTCTCAACGTGTAGGCTGGAATACTGCTTTGTTTTATTTAAGCACCACGGGGTCTATGGACAGCAATGATTTTGGTCATTTTTAATAGCCCGTTAAAGTGGCAGAAGTGTTTGAGAGTAGTAGCCAATGTAAAAAAGTATATTTAAAAAAAAAAATTCTTCAGAGTTCAGAAACAGTCCCCTTTCAATCCTTAAGTTTCCATAGCTGAGCACAGGACTGCTGTGTGCTTTGGCAGTGAAAAATAATATAACATTTTTGACAGAGCAAACTTCACCAGTAGCATATGTTGGAGCAATACTATAGGCTCCAAGTTGTATTAAGCCAACTACAAGTTTGACAGCAGAAATATCTCTGTATCCTTGAACAAATAGTCTGAGGGATATATGTAGATCCATACGAGCTGCTCTCTTAGTTTCAACTCATGTGAGGTAAAGGTGAGATTTTAGTAAGCAACAGCATAAGCAAATCGTTATGAAAAAGAATTCATGATGCTATGAATTGTCTCATAAGACATTGAATCCCAATAAGAAATGGTGATCAACAAGTGTACAGGGAAAAAGAGGATCTCCTAACTAACTCTTCAACCCTCTTCCATTGCCACGTGAGGAGAGGATGGGTAAGTAAAGGCAAGTCAGTTTTTACTTCTTCATATCCAAACTTCAGGGGACAAGGAACTGAGTAAGGAATATGGAGAAAAGGATGATATATCACAATGTTTGTATATGAATAAGAGATACAGCCTCCTGTCTAATCTATATCACCGTCTGATCCTAAATATTTGTATATGTATTTAAAACCTCAGTTTTGCAATACTGAGTAAATAAACCATACAGTTGGAAAAAAAAAAAAAAAGATTAATTAAGAAGTAGTAAACATTACTTGTTAGCAAGTGTCAAATTTTATATATGTACCCTTTCCACACAAAAAATATGTATTTTCTTCCTTGCAGATACAGTTATGTCCTTTTGTTTTCTTAAATTGTAAGCAGGAAAACTGAGTTGAAGGGACACATTTCAATGATCCTATTAATTGAAATAATAAAATATATCTTGAGGTTGACTTTTGAAATGTTATGTAGGTATGCAGTTACAGAACTCCACACGGATTTTGTTTCCCATTTGAGAAATACATCTTCTTTCTGCTCTTTCAGAAAATAACATCATATGGAGTTTGATAAGCTCATTCCTTGGTGAAGTCCACCTTTCCACGGACAGGGATGGCTAAATATCCATTTCCTTTAGACCTTCTTCAACTGTGCCACTTGCTGTCAATAATCATGCCCTTTTGTTCACACAAATTGGTGGCTCAAATGATTAGGAAGGTACAACAACAACTGGTGTCATACAGTAAGTAAAATGTACAGAAAGATACTAAAGACAGCACAGCATACTTTTATGTCTTATATGCTTATATGGTACAGTGTGAAATATCCAGTGGCTAGTTACTCTGCTGTGCCTTTGTATGTTATATTTTTAATTCTGTAAGTACTGAGTTTTTCTGTACTTCTCTGAGTGAGAGTTTCTGCAGCACAACCAAGAGGGCTGACTGCAGTAAAAAATGACAGCAGATAACAGTGAACAAAGTTTTGGAAAAGCACAATTAGTGGCTGAGTAGGTTATACAGTTCAGATATAAAATGGGAGATTTTTTAGATGTCAAGATATGTATAAGTATATTAAGGCATGATCCTTAAAACCAGTCATCATTCATACAAACCAATAGTTCTTCATGAGAAGAAATGAGAAATGCAATGTCTTCTCTATGTGTCATAGCTTGTTGTAAAACCTAGTAAGACCTACAGAAATCTTTCCATTGATTTCAGTGGGTTTTAAGACAGAGCTGTAATTACTCCTTGGAATGACGTTACAAGGCACCTACCTTCAGAGGCTGATGGTCTGAATTCTGCTTCAGGTAATAGTGTTACAGCCTAGATGAGGAGGCTTTTTATGCACGCCAGTCGAAAAGAAGCAGTTCCTGATTGCTTCTGCAAAAGAAAGCAGTGACTAAGACAGCTTAGGTTTTTAATACTGTTAACTTGCTAGTTAGAAAGGACTGAATCTCTTTTTGAAAATCTCTATGCTGTTGAAATCAGTGCAAACATTATGAATTTCTTGGAGAAAAAAATCAGAGACACATTTCCCTCTTTATCCTTCTTGCCCTGAAGAATGTAATGATGCTGAATATGCTGGCTTTTGTAAGAGATGTAAAACAGATTCTGTGATCATTTGTGGTCATTAAGAATCGCTTTTTTTTCTTTTTCTTTTATTTTTATTTTTATTTTTTTTTCATGAATAGAGGTGTTAGTGAAGGTGTTCTGGCCTAATTCCAGCCCTGGTAATTTGATTTTTTTTTTTTTTTTTTCTGCCTACACACATTCTTTCAGCAGTTTCATTTGGCTATGTATGTTGGTCTCAATTCAATGTTGCCCCATGATGCCTCATGGATCAGTTGGACTGGTGCAAATGGGTACAAAGACAACTGTATACCCATTTTTCCCTGCTTATATAGCCCTTTGTTTCAAGAGCAACTTTAATTCTTGAGACAGCTGCATCAGATGTGTTTTCAGTGGTATATCTATACCACCCCTCCATCAATGGATGGCACTGGGGCATTTGCATGAAGCATTCTTCTAACAATGACTTTCAGCCCTGCAGTGACACACAGGACCATAGTAAAGTCAGCTTGCGACAGGAGGTTTAACCCCACTGTGTGCTGCACAGTTGAATTTGTAGTGATGGATGGTACCAACACTACTTAAAGATAATTCTTTTTGTGCATGTAACCTGGGAAAATGCTTCCAAAATTTGTCAGGAAGAGAAGACATGAATGCTGAAGGAGAAAGGAAGAAACACATGAGGCTGGGGCAAGGATGTGGATCAAAATGGTACATCCTTTGCTCTGACAGATATAAAGATACACTGGAAAACAAGGTTGCTGTCTTTCTGTTGCAGTGTCAAACTGAGACAACATAGGACAAAGAAAGGTCAGATACAGTGCAAAACTCTCATCTTTCATCTAGATTTTGAATTGTTTCCAACATGATATCTGATACCAGTTTTAGTTCATCTACCTTTTGTTATACAGGGGCTCTTCAGCAAGGCATGAGATACCCTAGGATGCCTGAACAGCCTGAGGATGGCTGAGGCTTGATAAACTACAAGAAATCTGGTTTCATGGTCTCTCCACAGAGATCAGCAGGAGCTAATGTTGGGCCAAGGAACTAGTCAGATTTCCTCACAGACATTTCTTGTCTTAATGTAACTCCAGGCATGCTATAGTTTTAAATCCAGGGATAAACCCTTAACTCTACAACAGAATCATAAAATCATAGAACGGCTTGGGTTGCAAGGAATCTTAAAGATTATATAAGTCCAACCCCCATGCCTGGGCAGGGTTTCCAGCCACTAGATCAGGCTGCTTGGTATCCCATCCAATCTAGCCTTGAACACCTCCAGAGAGGGGTCATCCACAACCTCTTTGGGCAACCTGTTCCAGCACCCTCCAAGTAAAAAAATATTCTGCCAAACATCTAACTTCAATCTCCCCTCTTTAATCTAAAGCCATTGTTTCTTGTCCTATCACTATAAGACCATGTAAAAAGTCATTCCTCCTCTTGCTTGCAAGCTCTGTTCAAGTACTGCAAGTACTTGTCATGTGCCCACTCTTTGAGCCTTTACAGGTCCCTCTGGATGGCATCCTTCTATTGTGTCTACTGCACCACTCAGCTTGGTGTCATCAGCAAACTTACCAAAGGTACTGTCTACATCATTGATAAAGGTGTTGAAGAGCACTGGCCCTAAGACAGATTGCTGGGTGATATCACTTGTAAACAGCCTCCACCTGGACATAGAGCTGCTGACAACAACTCTCTGGCTACAACCATCCAACCAATTCTTTATCCACCTTCAAATTAATCCCTCTCTAATTTAGAGATGAGGATGTTGTGCAGGACCATGTCAAAGACCTTGCACAAGTCCAAGTAGACAACATCAGTTGCTTTTCCTTTGTCCAAGTGTTGTCACTCTATCATAGAAGGCCACCAGATTCACCAGGTATGATCTGTCTTAGATCAACTCACATGTGTCTTAAGATCTCTTCCGGGAGGATCTGGCACAGACATGAGCCTCACAAGCTTGTAGTTTCCTGGGTCTTCCTCTCTCCTTTTCTTATCTGGAACTGATGTTTCTCTTTTTCCAGTCACTGGGGACTTTACCTGAGAGACATAATTTTTCAGATATGATGGAGAGCAGGTGGGCAAGCATATAAGCAACTTCCTTCAGAACCTTGGGATGAGGTAAAATAAGTCCTTTACCTCACGGAATTGTAATCAGGAATCACAATGTGTTTAACTAGTCTTGACCTTCCCAGAGTCCTCCTTGGAGTTGTTTGTTGTTTTTATTTTATTCTGTTGTTGTTTCAAAAAGGCTCCCAAATTAAAACAAGGAAAACTGTTATTTCACCTCAGGGGAGAGAGAGTGCTTCTGTCCCTGGATTGTGACCATCAGAAGAAATGGAGATCACAGGTATGCATTACAGAGAGGACATGCACACAAGCTAGACAGTAGCACTATATTTAAAAACAAATAATGCATGTATAGTACTAATATGTATTACTCTTTTCAGAAGTATTAGTGTGTTTGCTCTTGAAAATTTCACCATAGGCTATCAAGGGTTAAAGAAGCTTTTTTAAAATCAGCTTCTATTGGACTATTTTGTTTGGCCAATATCTGACATGGGTTGTACTGAGCACATTTTGCCACCTGGCCAATTTTTTTTCCTGCCAAGCTATTCATTCAGGCTTGCGGTGTGAAAAATAGATGTTTAATAGTCAATGAAGTACCATAGTGTGTAATAGTTTATAAATTTCCATGACTTATTATACTCAGCCTAAGTGACTGTTTATTAAGTGTATTTAAAGCCCCCCATCTCATTAACTTACAGTACTGATGATTCCCTCCTCCTGCCACTGCTGCTTCTAATGGAAAATATTCACCCGTGCCTTTTGCCTAGGGCATGTGAAACAACTCAGTGGAAAAGAGACTGCCTGGATAAGAACAGGACATAACCCTTGGCTAGGTACAATATGTTTATCATTTTCGGAAGTAAAGTGAATCTGAAATATGAGATATATATGTTATGGACCAAAAATCTATAAATGTACTTTGTATAAATTACAGCTGCCAATATTCTAACCCTTTCTGCTTTAGATTTACAGTGAATGACACGGTCAGTTTTATCAATAAAATATGTCTCGTGTAAAAAAATATATATATTAAACCAGCAACTTAATTATGAAATACCACCTTTATTTTCTTAATGAAATTCCATAGTACTTCAGGGAAATATTACATACTAAGGTTAAATAAATTCTTTGTTAACAAAAAACAGGCCTAGTCTTAACTTTAGGGAATCTACTGTTAACTGTGCAAGGAGAAGGTCAGCTTCTGTAGCTGGGAAAGGCTGCTGAGTATAAAGAACGTATTTTGTTCCCCTATATTAACCTCTACAATGAAAAAGGTCATTTGTTACTCCTGCTAAGTTGTGTGAAATTCATCAAAAGGATCCTACTGACATCAGTGAGATGAGTAGCCTTTTGCCATACATAAAGTTTTACTATGCAACTAAAACTCCAGATTAATTTCTGAGGTAATCCTATCTAAGATACTGGGATCATAATACAGTTAAGTTTAGTCCTCTAACATTTGGCTTAGTGCCTCACATTCTTTACATCCATTTCCTGAAGGCCTCTTGGAAGCTGAAGTTAAGCATAAGATAATGGCACTGTGAAAACAGAAGAAATGATAAGTACTATGATAATGTGAAGATGTGGATCTAATAAAGGTAAAAGGCTAATATGCACAAAATCCCTACTGCTAAGGAACATCTGTAGATACAGCATTTCTAAACTGAGGTCTTAAGTTGGCACAGATGTCATGGAGCAGCCCATTCCACAGACGCCACGCACAGAAATGACCGCAGACATCATCACTTCAACCTGCACTGTGATAAGCGGAGCAAGAACGGGGGCACCTGTGCTGCACAGAACAAACCTGCCCTTCCCATTTGGCCTGCTCCCAGGTGTTTCCCCACAGCAGATAGCAAAACACACACAGCCCGGTGTCGAGGGGGTTAATGTGACATTGCAAAAGGAGCTTTGCTGTTTGCTGTTTTGTTTGGCCAATAGCTGACACAAGCACATTTTGCCACCTGGCTAATTTTGTGCTGCCAAGTTATTCATTCAGGCCAGTGGTGTGAAAAAGGAGACATTTAATAGTCAACAGAGCACTATATAGAGTAATAGTTTATGATTTTCCATGACTACTTAGATGCTGTTCAAATTATTCTTGATTGAGCAAATTATTCTTTTTAAACATCATCCCATTCATTTATTTACTAATGATTCTGTTCCCTCCCTCTCATGCACCATTTTTTTAATGGGAATGATCAGCCGTTTCCCTGTGAGAGGGGACTGAGCCAAAGGAAAGCTAAGGGCACACGATAGCTGAGATCACAACTTTGAAAGACTTTCCATCCAGGCACTGAGGTAAAGCAGAATTCCTTCCTGCGCATTTCAGGGAACGCCACACGGAGGTTAAGCTGGGCTGTATAAAAACACTGACAGCGCTGACAAAATCTGACACTCCTTCCTCTAAATTATTTTCCAACAAATTAGGCTTCCTTGTTATTTTGTTTTGTAGGTTTTTAAGCTGGACGAGCCCCCTCCCCCAGGCCATCACAGGGCTGCGCCGGGCTGCTGTTGGATGCGCTCCCCTCAGCTATCCCGCCAGAGGGGGCTGCAAGGCCATTGCCTCTTGCAGCAAACACACCGGCACCGTGCATACACGGGATTTCCAGACATGTGCTTACCTTTCCTAGAGCAAATGGAGGAAGGCCTATCAAGGTATCTCACTCTACAGATGCTAGTTTTATTGAGCGAGGACATCAGAAGTTGCCAAAGCAAAATTATGCTCATTTTTTTGAGTTTATCTGATGTCACGTAGTTTAGAAAAATGCTGGTGTTAATATTCATTGTATGGCTTGACTGGTTTGATGCTGTGTAGCAACACCAGTATGGCGAGATGTTTGTTATGTAGGTCTTCGTGTTGTTTCAAAGTCTTTATTATTATGACAGCAAAGTCTCGTTCATTAAAGTTTCACAATCCATTTTCATTAGGATGAAACTGATTCTGTAAATGAACGGTTGCTCTGAAAAATCAAACCCTTGCAGCTATCACAGGGGAGGTACAAAGTCTGTATTAATTATCAGGAATATGGTGTCGATCGAAGATGTTAATTGCCCTGATGGTTAGTTATTTGGGGAATTGCCATGCATTTCATGCAGGGATAATAAAAATGAATTTTTAAACAAAGAGATCTTAAAATAATATATAATCTGTAGAGAATACCAACATCAAAGGCTTATCTCAAAGCTTTGAATTTTATCTTTGTGGTCCAAAATGTTAAAGATGAACTGAGCAATATTTCAGCTGGTTCAAGTTTGTGAGAGGAAAACAAAACAAGAGTTAATTAACTGTTATTACAAACCTTTTCAACTTTAATTTGACTTTCAAATATTAGCATTTATCTATGAACTATGCTTCTGGGTTTGACAAATTAGCTTTCACAGAACAAGTTTAATTAGGCTTCATTGTGCTTTTATGTCACTTTGCACAGTTCCAGACAATGAATGGATTAACTTACTAAAAGTCATATATTTAAAAGAATTTGTTGAATGCTAAAAAGGTTGACAAAGTTGCAAAGCTTTACCAGCCTAATGTGGAAAAGATGCATCCTGTTTAGCATGACAACACGCATTCTTTGCAGAGAACAGCTGGTGCTGACACGCACATCCCTGCCTGGCTGCTGTCAATACCCACAGGCTATTTCACCCCCATACCACCCTGAGAAAGTGTTGGATGTATGTTTACTACCAATGTCCAAAGTCTAATACCTGTGAAAGGCAGGAAAGAGAGAGAGCTACAGGTGCACACCACATGAGTAGGTGTGCAGGTTCTGTAGCTGTAATGAAATTATCTCCACGTGAACTTGTGTTTCTGTTTTATTTTTAGATTTTTTGTAATTATTATTATTATTTTTTTTACCAGTGGCATTAAGGATGCTCCATATTTATGCCTGAGAGATCAAAAAGGAAAGAAAAGTAAGCATGAGACTATGAAGCAGTACAGCAAGCTGATTTGACTCAGCATAATCCCAGGTGAGAGTGGTGAATGTTGTAGGAAAGTATAAATAGATCCTGAAATTTGAGAAACATGTTGTTGTTCTCCCTCACAATGATATGTCTCTTTAGAACTCATGAAGTATGGATCTGGCACTATAGTAGATCCTGTGCATAGGACAGCTTAATTTTCACAGAATCATAGAATCACAGAAACACCAAGGTTGGAAAAGACCTACAAGATCATCCAGTCCAACCATCCACCTATCACCAATAGTTCTCACTAAATCATGCCCCTCAACACAAAATCCAAACGTTCCTTGAACACCTCCAGGGTTGGTGATTCCACCGCCTCCCTGGGCAGCCCATTCCAGTGCCTGACCACTCTTTCAGAGAAGTAGTGTTTCCCAGCATCCAGCCTAAATCTCCCCTGGCGCTGTTTGAAGCCATTCCCTCTAGTCCTATTGGTCCTATTTTTGCCTGGGTATTAGACATTTTCTGATTATCTCCAATTTATTTCCTTAAATGTAGCAACACATGCTTCTCTGCCTTAATGGGCATACTGAAGAGCTCACCTCTTCTGTCAAGAAGACATACCATTATCAGGAAATCTTGAAGAGACATGAGAAGTGATTTTGTGGAAATTATGCTTGATAACAAAAAATCATGTCAGTTTGTGAATAGATAAAAAGAGGAACATGATATTTTTTGCAGGGAGCAGAGCAGTGTATCTGACCAATGAACACAATTCTGGCTGCATGTAAAGAGGCAGAAATAAATCCTTCTGGAAAGCTAAGTTATAGAAGCAGTGGTAGGCTTGTGCATCCATTTTGAATCCCAAATCTTGGTATCCAGTGTAATTTAGGCTAACATCAAGACTGTGCTAACTCATGGCTGGCTTGCTGCCTGCAGGGTTGTTCCAGCAGCTGATACTGCACTAGGATCATCCAGACAGGCCATTTATTATCCGAACATATCCTGTATTCCATTGGCAAGAAAAACCTATGCCGTATATGTTGATTTAGTGGCTCACTGCCAGTTAAGGATTTTCTCCATGCAGAAGGATTGCCTGGGGGCCTGCTGGTTTCCTGGCTAATAGCTGAGGATGTGTCTTTTTACCTTTGGAGTAAGAATGCTGTTGGAGACTGTGGGTTAGCTGGGGAAGTACACTGTATGAGAAAGCAATAAAAAAGGTTAGAAGAAAGACTAAGTAGGGAAGGAGAGTGCTGGACAGAACCAAAGGGAACAAGGAAAACATTGTTAAGCAGCACTGAGTAAACAAAAATACAGAGATATTACTGGGGAGAGAAAATGTACCCCAGAAATACAATGTATGGCAAAGATAGCAAACTGAAAACAGAAAGAATAAACATCTCAGAAGAGCATCAGGCTTCCACTTAAATACCACAATTTCTGGTTCTCACTAGTTAGCTCAGATCAAGTGTCTCTTAAAGGTACCTTTGCTACAGTGACCATTTTGTAAATAGTCCTTTAAATCCATGAGAGTAGGTGCAGCTTTAGCTTTGTCAATGGACTATCAATTTTACCTTTTTCTCCCCTTTAGCTGGCACAAGATACTCTGTTTTTCTGTAGGCCCATTATTTGGAATTTTCCTGTCATTTTTGCACATTTTTTTTTACAAATATATACACAATAGAAGTCTAGATGAAAACAACTGAGAAAGGAATTGGAGGGAATACGCAGTATGCCTTCATAAACTCCCATTCCTCTAATCAGGATTTGTGAGTACTCAAGAAGAATGGGCCCAGAGTAAACACCTTTAACACTATCTTACATTTTCCTAAAATTCTACTCAAAGAATGCATAAAACATAAGAGGTTACTTGTATGGGAGCTGTCTAGAAAATGGAAAAACAATTTATAGAAAACTTCAAAATATTTGACCTAGTTTTCTGTTTTATGAAGTTTAAAGAAGTAGTGTTTGCAAAACCCACTATTTTAGAAATCAAGGTTTTTTTCTGCTTTTCATATTTCTCCTTGTTGGTACTGAGTCAGTTTAAATCCATAATATCTACATGTGCTTACTTCCAGCCTCGCTTCTTTTTTTCCATTTTCTTCTGCTTTATCTAAATTGGAATTAAAAAAAAAAAAAAAGTAGTCTCTGCTTTCCTAAGTTCAAGAAATTAAAATGATTTCAGTTCCAGAATACAAATGTACATGAAACAAAAAGTCTTTGTTTACTAAAAGGCATTTCCCAGCAGCTTTGACATGTCAGACTCTCACATGTATTGTTTTGGTCTGAAAACGCTTTTTAGTACTCTGTTCAGTACTTATCCCGATTGATTCCAAAGAGAGATTTCTGAATAAGAATAGTGCAAAATATAATGTAAGAACTTCAAAATTTGGTGTCCTTGCTTTACAGTCCTCAGCGTTGGAAAGATTTATACATTCGCTTTAAATGTGTGCACTGTGAATCGGTCCTTAAAAGTCAGTGGGACAAATCCGTAGTTGATATCGACTGCTATTCCTCAACAAATTTCAATGGAGTGATAACATTTATGGTAGCTGAAGACCTATTCCTCAGGGATTAATGCCATTGTAAAGTTGCATACTTAAAAGCTTTTTCCAGACTTGCACCAAGTCTATTTCCATTTTGTTCCCAGAACATTCAAGCAGCCCTTTATAGTATTTCATTTCACTGCAGTGATGACAGGAGTTTCATTTCAATGATGGAAGAAAATTCTATACTTCTGTGGAAGATAAAATGTTACAAACAAAAGACAAGTGGTAAAGCAGACCTACATACTATGTATTACTTATATATATGTACACACACACTTTCAATATATGGTTCACTTCCTATACTGGTATGGAATTATCTCAATTACACCTTTGTTCTAGGAAGAGGTTTTACTCCCTTCTGCCATTTTTTGCTGCCATATCCAGTGTTGTACATGGATTCTGGGAAAATGTCACCGTGTTGGTTTTGGTGTGTTTTATTTTTCTTTCCCGTTGAAAGATGAAATCAAGTAAGATTTTTCTTCTTTGTTGTCACATCTGACAAAGGGCTTGCAGGGCAATTTATACTCTCAATTTCTGCCTGTGCAGGCTCTTCTCTTTTTTCAAGTGTTAGGCTGATTTTAGAGTATGCTGATTAGAAACTGCTGTGTGAGACTTCCCTGTGTTTTCTCTTTGCATCTCCTTGTACGCTTAGGCAGCACAAACTGGAGCTTTGCTTTTTGGGGGGCCATGTTCTTAGTGGCTTATCTTTTAACTTTTTCTACTATTTGTCCTCTGCATTCAGTGGATAAATCAAAATTAATCTTTAGGTTGATTTTCATAGACTAAAAGCAGACCCAGAAATATTTTGGGAGAGAAACTAAAAATTGTGAAGCTGTTTTTCCGAATGCGTTCTTTCAATAGGCAGCACAAACAGAAGTGTTAGTGTCAGAGAGAGCTGTCGAGGATTTTGACAAAAAACAACAGCAACAACAAAAAACAACCCAGACATCTGCATTAATAAATATACCAAAATCTGAAATTATTCCTCAGTGGAAATTCTGACAGATGAACTTGGGGGCAACAAGCTTCAGCTGTGTGATACAGTTGGAAAAGGATCATCAGTCTTAGCCAAATCGTTTTGACATGGCAGTACTTCCATAGGCAGAACACAAATGTAAGGCTCAGGTTGTCTTTTACTGCTGATTCAGGGAATATAATTATTTTCACACTTCTTTTCTGAAAAACTGCAAAATGATCTTGGGTAATTAGAAACAGTAGCCTTACTTGTAGACTCAGCAATATATAAACTCTACAGCCACCTTCTTATCCAAAGCACGGTTCCCAGACCACAGAAGATGTGGCCCAAGGCCAAGACCCCTAACCCACCCCTTACTCAAGGGAGGAATCGTGGTCTTTTGCTGAAGGAAGAATGTCTGCCTCTTGCTTCTGAGGTAGCAGCAACTGTGAGTGTGCTTAATTCTTGGGGGACCCCTCACATGAGTTGGTTTTCTGGAAATTGCTCCCACCAGCTTCAAACGCTAAGTCATGTCCAGTAACCTTCAGCCAGAAACTGATTTGATGTCTGAAAATGAGAATGATATAAATGAGGTAAAGTTCCTCAGATTTTAGGGGAAAGATGATGAATTATTCCCTCCCCTCGTGTGTAAAAATGTAAAAGATGAAAATATATATTCTTTGGAGATATTAATCCTCAAGAAACATGTCACTGCAAGACCATCTCAATGTACCAGCTCTGCAGAAACAATCTGCCACTAGCAAACCATGCACTTTGCTCACCAGTAACCCATTGTTACTGCTGATTTTGCAGGTAGATTGTCACCCATTTGCAGAGTTGTTCCACGCAATCTCTAAATCATTGCAGGCCATCTATTTGAAAAATGTTAGTGGAGGAAACATAATGTGCTTTCATGGTAATGTAAAATGCATTAGAAACGAACTGTATGACGCTTACCTCTCAAATTACAGAAAAGACAATGATGACCATATGTGCAAATGCAAATTATATATAAAAATATCATAGATGAATCCCTGAGTTGTAACACTTGTTGTTCATTTCTATAAATATTAACATATCAGGATTTATTTTGACATACCACTAAGATAAGTGCTAGAACTGACAATAATAATGTATAATTTATGTCCTTCCTATTACCTTAACATCACTATGCTTACATTATTGCATAAATTAATTTAATGTTTCTGACATGCAGCAGATGATTCAAGCATTTGTTCTTTTGTCTTCTACTAGTTTCTGTTGCTGTTTTCCAAATTACAGAATATTATTATACTCTAATGTTTATTTTATGGTACATACAATTCATAAAGTCACTTTAAAGTCCTGAGAGCTTTTATTTAGCACTCAGATAAACATGTGTTGTTATATGATATGGAAGGATCATTAAAGCTTTTGTATATTAAATAACTTTATGCTTGTGATGCAAATTGACAATAGCTGAGAAATGCAAAGCTCAGGATAAGTCAAATCTGCGGCCTATAGTATCTCAGGGTACTTAGGATACTTAGGGAATGGTATGGCTGGTACCAGGGGAAAGTGAGAATCCATCCCAAATGGATATAAAAAGCTCCCAGCTTTAGCAGAAAAACTGTTAGGTTTTGTCACTTGGAGCCACAGTCCTGTTTATTACTCAGTCCATATTATAAGCAGTTGTGTCACAGTATGCATTTTCATGTGGCCACCAAATGCAAAGTAATTCTGTGCTTGTTCCGTCCCCCCAATTACACTGTGGTTTTGTTTTGCACTTGAGGTAAGAATTCAATTTTGCTTTTTTTTTTAGTACAAAAATCCCTCTTAAAAGGCAGAATAACCTCTCTGGACATTAAATTAGGAACAAGTTTCAAAGAATTGACAGCTAAATCCCTTAATTTCCGTGCATTTAGCAGAAATGAAAAACAGTTCCGTTAAAAAAACAACACAGCAGCATCTGTATCATTTCCTTTGGAAATTTTTCAACAATGGATAATTGGAGGCACTTTCAACATTCAGTAATTGTTTGTTAATAGTGACCATGCATCTCCACTGGTATTGGAGTGCAAGAAAGTCAAGCTGTTCACAACTCCTGCAGTAGCCTGCAGAACTCCTGTTGGAGAGGTCCCAGGTCTGAGGCACTGAGTGAACCAAAGAACTTCAGCAAGTGCCATCCGTGCCCCAGGGCTATTGGAAACACAGCACCACCTTTGGCTGTAACAGCTCTGGGTTGTGGAGGGCAGAACACACACTGCAAGAGTTTCAGTGCCAGCACTAACCATCAGTTCGTTGGGTCACAGGCTTATTATGTTTGTTTATTGCTTTTGTTTGAATACTAAATAAATGGAGCTAAGGTTAAGACGATGTATCAGTTCAAAGGAGTCACATATGTGAATACTGCAATAAACCCAAAGAAAATATTACTGATCCTGGAAAGATCTAGTAAAGACTTGGACGCTTGACATTTCATTGCAGCGACCAACTTGTAGGTACCTGATCTTTGGAGCAGAATCTACAGCCTTGAATTATAAATATACCTTCTGGTCTTTTCTGGATAACAATTGAGAAAAGTTAGTCAAGAAAATCTTCAAAACAGTTGTCATTTGTGCAGAGCTACAAAGCACCGAAAGAATACCAGTGAACAGGATACATTTGCTGTGCTGAGGGACTACTGATAAAGCAACCCCTGAAGTAACTTTACAGAGTCCCTCAGCTGCTGCTGAGTTGGATCCTGACGGGGCTGACACTGAGTGGCCTATTGCAATTTAGTTGCAACCCATGCATTTCAAACCAAACTGAAAAATGGGCATTCTCATAGGATGCTGAGAGTTACAATTTTGCACTACCTTGGTATTGGAAGTTGAACTTAATTAAAACAAAATTTTACATTCTTCATTTTAACACTGAGTTGTTTTCCCCATGGCGAAGAGGCACAAGGGAGGCAACTGTATTCTGTAGCATCCAACTGCCAAAGCTGCCCTCTGCCTAGAGGGGAATTACTTCTTAAAGGTGCAGTGGGAGCAGCAATCCTATCTGATACCTGGTACAGCAGCAGAAACTAGTCCTCACAGAGATAGACCCCAGTTTGAAAGATAACTGCAGGCAGAAGGCAATAATACTTGCAAAAAAGTAAACCAACAAAACTGGTAAGAAAGTGTAGAGGTTAGAAAAGCAACTTCAGCAGTGTATCAGAAGTAGCACACTGAAGAAGTCCTTCAAAATGAGCAGCTGGGCAGCGACCATGACTAGGTGGGGGAGCTGCAGCTGATGCTAATTATTACTAATGGTGTCAGCTGCAAAACAGAGTAGAGATTGGAAGCTTGGTGGGGAGTAAGTTTCACACCTGAAATAGCTGGAAGAGAGAGGCAGAGGGACAGTTTAAATTCTTGTGCTTACAGGAAGGTATTAGAACAAAAAAGAAAGGCAAGAGGTGTGAGGGGAGATATAGTAACTAGGCTTCTGTGAAAAGGAAAAAGGATAAGATGGTTGAAGGCAGTTGTGAAAAGAACGAAGCTGAAAGAAATGAAGCTTTGCTATGATGGAGGTCGTATATGTGCTTCCTTTTCAACTGGTGGAATTACTGGCTGTGGCAGTAAAAGCTGTTGTGTGATATCTAAGGGAGTATATTAAGAAGACCTTACTTCCAACCGCAGGACAGTGGAAACAATATTGGAGGGACAAGGTAACTTCTTCTAATTTGTTGGTTTTTAGTTGTTTGTGGCTGTACTCTCAGAGAATATTCCCCCCAGCTTTCAATTGGCAAACCACTGTTGGGCTGAAACTAAAACCATGCCTGCACTTGAAAGTCAGTGACAGTAGAGCTCTAAAGTCTGTAACACCACTGAAATGTCCCTGGTCTGGATACAGCTGTACTGGCAAAACTAATTCCCAAGAGAGAAATTAGCTATGCTGGCAAAAGCTTCATTTTGCCACAGTAAAACCACATCTATGCTAGGGCTGCTTGCCAGCACAGCTGTGTTGGTTGCAAATCCCATGTCCTCGCACCCCTGACTTTCTGCTAGCAAAAGTTTAGTATTAAATTTTCCTCAAAAAGTAAATAATAGGGAGATTCACTTGTATTTCTTCAAAGCCACTTGTTTTAATATAGAAAGTAAGGCGAAATCAACATAATGTTATAATTTATTCAGTCTCTAAATAGAGCTTTTCTTACTTGGGCTTCTTAGATATTGATTTTTATTTTGTGTTAAGCACTTTAATACCAAGTTATCAAAAATGCAATCTAGTAACCTGAGACACATTACAACTTCAATACAGTGCTGCCTCATTCTGTGCTAAACCACAGTTCTTTGACAAAAACCATGATAAAGAGCTGCATTGTACAAAACACAGTACAGCCAGCTGCAAATATTGTGGGGCTATCCAGTAGTAAATAGCATGAAATATAGAATGTGTGGAGGCTAATGCTCTCATTCATTCCTGGATGTATTTTTTTTATTTTTTTTTTAAACTAGAAATTAGTTAAAGAAAAGCATATAAAATCTGCCTACCATCAGCTGAAGGCATCAAGAAATCTGAGCGATTTCATCATTTATCTGCCAAACAAGAACACAGTGCAAATATAGATGTACTTTCAGAGCTCCTGAACTAGATTTGAGAGTAAACTGAAGTTCTAGATTCTTTCTAGAGTTGGACTTTGCTTTGGTGGGTCAAATAATACTGATTTTACTTCCTTGAATGAGAACAAATCATGCTCTTACTGTCATGGAGGTGTTTTGTTTCTGTTTTTTAAATCAACAAAAAACAAAACAAAACAAAAAAATTTCACAAGATGTGTGTATATATAAAGGAAATGAAGATGTCAGCTATTTGCAAGAGGCCTGTGTAGCGAATGAGGTTGGTGTATGGCATGTCTCTACCCTGCTTGTTTGTTGATGAATCTGATGCACGTTCCCTTTGCGTGGAAATATGGCTGATGTGAGAAGCTTTGGAGGAAAACAGACTAGCAAATATGATTACATCAAGAAACTAGGCTTAATAGTCTATTTGCACATCTATAAGGGAAGAGCACTTTGGTGATCCTCTCTTAAGAGAGTGCTTCATATATAGAATATCCTATTCTAAAACGTTACCTGTATCTAATGTGACAGTCATACGAAAACTGTGCTTTTCTAGGCAAACCTTGAAGTGGTGCCAGAGGCTTGCTGGCTTTGAGGCACATTGGGAGTTATTCATAACTCCGTGTGGGTACCTACTAGTGCTGGAATGTGCAAAGTGATTTCTTGAAACCCACACAGAACCTTCAGAAGACTGTCATATTTGATGTAGGTTTTTCATGCTATAGAGTCTATGCATAAGAAATCATAGCATGCATAAACAGTGCCAAGGCTTGAAATTCCAGGCTTTTCCCAAGGAGGCTGTTCTCAGTTTTTAAAATTATTTTTGGTCGTGCTGCAGCTGGGATATGAGAGTATGAGGTATGACACTCATTGTGTTCTTGGCATTGTGAAAATGACACTTGTTGCTGTAGTTCTAAGTGAATATCTGTGGCAGTGGCATCAAAGTACTAGAATGTGTTCTGCAGAGGCACAGCTTGTCATAAGGGAGGTTTAGACTCAGATAGGTTTAATTGGCTTCCGTCTTCTTTTCCTGGAGCTGTTAACATAAGCTGGGCCTGATTATGTCTCTGCTGAAAAACAGCATCTCCACTGAAGATCTGTGGAAGGTATTGGTACTGTGCCTGCTGCAAGGAGTTTTGGTGATGATTAGTTTTCTTTAACAATCAGTAGCTAAGGAGTAGAAGGCAAAACTAGGGCTTGATCTCTTAATGATTATTATTTTTTTTATCATATATACAAGGTTTTGAGGCGAAAAAGTCAGTAACTATAAAAATAAATAAATATAAGAGGGTTGAAAGGGATCACAAAAACTTGTATTGAACTTGATGATCCTCATGGGATCCTTTCCAACTGCAGACAAAGGTTGAAAGCTCCTCTAGGTGAGATTCTTTGCATCAGAGAGCTGCCATACAGCGTGAAGTATCGTGATGTTGTTATTGTCTCACCTGAGTTCAAGAAAGAACTTCCCGTATTGGCTGGTGTCAGATCAGTATCAGATACTGAAAAAGAATGGATGAAGATCTCTGTTTTAGCAGAGAAAGGCTGACAAAGAATGTAGTGTCAAATGAGCCAGTTATTACTGTGGAGACTTGGGCTGCTTGTAGGTGAAACATATACATTTTTAATTAAAGTGCTTTTCTCAAATAAAATTGAGGAAGTGACACTTATTCTGAAAAGGTTAAATTACTGAATCTGTTCTAAATCCAGAAATTTCTTTTTTTTTTTTTTTTTTTTTATGTTCTAATGTCCTGAAGATGTCTGTAGCACGATAGTTTTCACAAGCTTCAGGTCAACCCATCTCTAAATATTTCTTTCTATGGTGATAAAATAATCTCTTAATGAAAGCCTGAGTTTGCAGTGGACCTTGTCGTAGAGTACTTCCGGCCCTTGATAACATTAAATAAATTAAGAATTTATCTGCACTTCTCACTGCGGAGATGCAACCCACATGTTTGTTGTGCTTACTGTCAGTAAAAGGAGAGGTCAAACAGTGCTTTCTTCCTGTACTGTTTTGTGTCACTGCACAATGTATGTGCCAAAGAGTTTGGGATCTTGCATTCCTTCAGAAAGGAACTTCCCTGCTCTGTGACAGAGGAAGGGTTGCATTTTTGCTTTTTCTCTTGCTTGTGGAAAGTCCATTGAACCAGCCTGAGTAAGGAAGTAAATAGGATTTTGATATTATTTTCACATCACACGGAAGATGAGGTTTACAGGAGATCAGTGGGATAAATAACTTCCTTTCTGCAAGTAGGTCAGTATGTGGCTGTAGGTATGGTAGAGCAATTTGAGCTGGCGTTGATGAAAGGTCAAATGCATGGTTATCCTTTACTTGCCTTGGTGCAGACGTGCTCTTTTGTGTAGTCTCTTTTTACTACCATTACCTAGCATACAGCAATAGCTGATGTATGGAAGGGTTCAACTACCTTTTCCCCCTTATCTAGTGGGCCCCTATCTGCAACCCACTATCCCTTCAGCTGGAGTGCCAGTGGATTTGTCCTAGCTTTTTCAAGCCATTAGAGCAAGACAAGTGGATTGTGCTCTGTGGACCAAGTCTGAGCTGCTGAATAAATGCTTTCAAAAGATAAAGACCAGCTTTCTTTGTTTGCTACTCTTCCTTTTTTAATTATTATTTTTTCCTTTGTCTGTGCTGTGTCTTCCAACCTCTTCAGCTTGGAAGGCAACGATGTCATTTCCAAACCTTCAAGGTTCTGAAATCAATAAATGGGGAAGATTCTCTGCTTTGATTATGATCAGCACAAAAGGACAGAAGATACCTCATCTCAATGTAGGGACAGAGAGTGCATAGATGGATTTTGTTTTGTGTAAGCTCTATTACGAAGCTCATTACTCATCTCTTGATGAGTAGATGGGATATGAGAATGTTTGCTATTGTTGAATGGCAAAACCAGTCATTACTTGCAGTTAGTGAATGATATTTTTGGTCTTCAAATCAGATGACCAGAGTCTGAGGTCTGCTCTGACTTCAGAGGGAGAGATGTTTGAGGACAATGGCTAGGTCTCAGGTCCTAACTCTCCTTTTTGCTTTCTTTCTTTGGTTATCCTGCATAGAATAATCCTAGTTTTTGATACATACACTGCCCATCTCCCATTGAGGAGGGATGTTTGGGAAATTCCTTATGTAGGCAGTAAGACCTGTGGTTAGAGAAGACAGCTGGAGTGTGTTTGACTGTCTGCTCAGCATATTTCTGATGATCCAAAGCAGCAGTCAGTGGCATGTTCTCTCTACCGCCTAGCAGAGAAGCACCTGACCTGCAGAGGCAAAGGTCTTGCTGTTTGCCTTCATAAGCACAGGGCACCCTGCTGCTGTGATTTTTCCAGAGCTCTGGTGCAGGGTGCAGCAGACTGCAAGCCAGAGGGGTGCTTGTTGGTTTGCATGATCCATGTGTGCGATTTGAGGTGGGTATCAGGCTACAAGACCTGCAGGACTTGGTAGGAATGAGAAACTCCTGCAAAGAGGATTCATTCATGTGGGAATAATCCTGAAGAGGGAGAATTGTAGAAAATGAAGTGGATCCCCAGCGAGATGGTGTATGATAGAGAGCAAGGTAGGCAGTGCAGAGACTGAGGAGAAAAGTAGTGCATGAGAAGTGATAAATGTGAAAAAAGAGCAACAAAAAAAGCAACTGGGCTGTGAAATTGAGGGAAAGAAAAGCAGAGTTATTTTCAAAATGCAGACTTCACATTTGATTAATCAGGTGGAGCTGCCAGATGAATTCATTTCTCACAAGTAACCAGCTCACCAGTTGAACTGCAACTCATCCCTTCTTTTAGTTGGTGTGAGTTACAGTCCTACAAGATAGACATGTATTGCAAGTAGTAACCTGTAAAATAAGAACATCCTTAAATAGGATGCAGGCAAATGATTTGGCTCCATAAGAGTATTCTCCCTTAATGAAAGTTTTGTACTAGACTTTCTGAAGGAGATGGAGGGAGGCCTTGAAGCAATTGCATAATTTTAAATACTAAGGGTGTAAATTTGATAAAGCCTCAAACCATGCAGAAGGCTTAATTTTCTACATTTACAAATGGATTTTGCATTGGCTTAAAAAGTTCAACCTTTTTTCCTGATTTCCTAAAATTGAGTTTACTTTCTAGCCTTTGAATTCCTACCATTTAGCATTCTGCATTATAAGCAGGAAATGCAGTAAAGAGATAAAACAAAGCCTCCTGCTTTTCACGTGCTTCTTTGGAACTTTGACCATGCATGAACATCTTTGTTTCTTTGCAGTGACTTTTCAGTGGTTACTTAGAGATAAAAATGTGTAATTGATCACTGGTAATTTTAATTGAGAGTATTTCTCAAAGTGAAAGATGGTGCAAGGCTGACACTTATGGCAGAAACTTGTTCACAAACCTCAGCCTTGGCCCAGAGTTCTTACTCAGATGTAAGAATTGCTGGTATGTAGCGTGCTGGAGGAAATAAACTGTGTATATAATGCGGTGCACTTTCTTTGACAATTGCCAGAATTGGAGATAACAGTCCTACTTCTGCAACTCCAACAGTCCTACTTCTTTTGCAGGAAATGTCCTGCAAAGCCACTCTGAAAACTGACTTTGCTATAAGCAGAACTAATAACCCCACAGTATTTTCTGTCAGTGGCTGTCATTGCTCTTGTTGACACAACAGCGGTGTCTGTTTTTGCTTTTGTTATGTTGAGCTATTTAATAATTCAGTTGCTAGTAACAATTGTGAGTTTTACATGTATGCACATTCAGTGGAATGCTTGCATAAATTACTTGCATAACTTTACAAAATGGAAATGAATATTCTTTTCTCAAGTATGCAATTAACAGGAATTTATCAGTAGTTGTTAAGGAAACTGTTCAATTGGTTTTGTATTGTTAATTTAATAGTTACTGCTAAGAAACAAAGGCAGTGTGAGGACAGGAGGGAGAGAATAGACCAGGGAGGAACTAAATAGAAGTGCACTGTGTAGATAAAGCGGAGGTGCATGTTGAAGAACACTGAACACTCAAGAACAACTGGTGTGAAATGGCCTTGAGTTGTTCTAGGTTGAAGTTTTAACTATCAGAGCAGTGAGACTAGAACTGCCTTCCATGAGCTCTGTGGACCAAAGTTATCATCTCCAAAATGGAGACTCATCAGCTTAAGACAGACCTGATGTGAAATGTGCAACTATGGGGCCAGAAGCTTGTAGTCCAGCTAGTACTCTCAAATTCTGTTTCTGCAGGAGTTTTGTGTGTACAGTTATGCTGTGTATGGCTTGGAAATCTAAAATGACTGTTAGATTAATTGCTATTAAATGCTAACATTGCGTATGCATAGTAGACAGTTAAGCCAGGTTATACACTCCACAAAACCAACAAGAAAAAAATATATACCAACCCACCCCCCAAAAACCATCTCCAAACATCCCTTGGCATATTTATTTTCAAAAATATACTATAAATAATAAATGCCACAGTAATCACTGAGGCTAGAGCTCCCCTTGCATTCAGAAAGCGGAAATTTCCTTTACTAAGTACTTCTGTTTTTTTTCTTATCAGCAGTTATTATTTTATATGCAGTCACATTATAACACCAGACAGTAAAAGTAGTAGTTAAGGAGATGTGATTTATTTTTATAAAACCTTTTCATGTGAGACCCCATCCTCACCTCTACTGAAAACAGGCAGAGTGATACAGGCAGAATTTGCATTAAGGTTATTACAGTTCAGCCTAGAAAGTTGCTAGGACTCCATTTTTAGTCTTTGTGTGGATCTGCACATAAAAATTATACTTTTTTTTTTTTTTTTTTTAATAACGGAAGAGTTTGCTCACAAGCTTATTGATTCATGAATCCATGTGTTCTGGCCAGTATATTATGCAGTGTAAATCAAGAAACTCATGAAAAATAAAAAGTAATGTTATCATATTAGAGAAGTTTGCTCTCTTTGGTGATACATGTGCAATGCCTGTTCCAATAATCGACTGGACTTTTCCCTGCACTTTCAGAAGCCTGCAGGCTAAATGGAAGTGAATGCCGTGGGCATTATGGTCTTGATTATGTGGGGTATCCATTTTCATATCCTGGATGTCTGACCATAGCCTCTGGGCATCTGTAACAGAGGAGCAGGTCTACTAACTCATGCATTTGTTACTTGTACATATAGCTGCACTCTATAATGGTTTGAAACCCTTGTGCTGTTAAATTACTCCAAGAACTATTTTGAGTAAGTTGCCCTGAATGGCTAATTTTGTTCTGGCTATTGGGTTTCACAGGTACGATTCCTCATTAAATCCCAGCTATTCTGTCCTAAGATTGCCATGCTTTCTGAGTTCTATTTTCACCCTTTTCTTTTTTTTTTTTTTTTTTTTTCATGCCTGTTCTAATAATCACAGTCCCAGTGGTGTCAGGAAGCTTCCAGTAGCTTAAGTCACTTGGAACAATGTTTCTGTGTTAAGTTTGTGTGAAGAGTATGAGGGCTGTCGTGCAGTAAACAACAAAAGGGTAAGAGAGGAAGAAGAGGTACACAATTTGTATTTTACTCTATCAGTTTTATGCAAAATGATGTCTTGATTTTCATTCTGAAGTCGATGTTTTTATTGCTGCAGGGAGGATAAGAAAAAAGGTAAAACAAAATGTTTTTCCAGTTCAATGCACCAGTTCCAGTTTCTGGATTTTAGACATATCAATTTACCCACATAAAAATACATTCATCCAAGTGCAAGAAGAGGTGTTTTTCCTTGGCTTTTCTGGAGCTAATAATTGATGTTGCTAGTAGGAGCTAACCAGACAAGTGTCAAACTCAGAATAAGCAAGCTGAGCTGCCATTGGGAGATGGCTTGCTTTTCTATCTTCAAAATACTTGCTTCTTGTCTTCTGTATCTTGTCCCTGAAATAGTTCTGTTTTTTTTTTTTTTTAACAATATTTTTTTTTTTTCCTTACGTAGCCCAGCTATTGACAACCTCTCCAATATATGTATTGCAAGCTCTTTGTTGAGTCGTGACTAGCTGAAATTTTCCTTGAAGGTCCTGTTCTTAGAAGTCAGTGCCTTGATTCTATGCAAAAGCATCTTTAAACAACACTCTCTCTTTTTTTTTTTTTTTTTTTTTTTTTTTTTGAGCCCATTCCAATGCTTGACCACCCGCTGTTTGACCTGTCCGGCTTTCTTTATTTGGTTTGGTGTGCTGCTCTTCTGTGCAGAGGCAGGATACGTGATCTCCGTTTGCACAAACTGAAGGTGCAGCTCTCTTTCCTTCTAGCTGTTTGTTCAGAAGAGTAACTTTCTCTGCTTTTGCGGTGGTGGTGTTGTGCATGCATCCACAAGTGACTTAATTCCTTTTAAAAAAAACTGTCAGCCTGAAATCTTGGCTCCTGACACTCCTGGTGGCTATCATGACATTCACCTAGTCAGTTCAAGCAGAGAACCTGAATACTTCAAAAAATGGGGCATGAGGTGTGCTTCTCTAGCTCTGGGGAAAATGATTGGCTGATGATTTTCTACCATATCTTCCTGGTTTTCTGCAAAAATGTGAGAAATTAAGATTTAGGAGAAATACGAAAGGCTGAGAATAAGCTAATAAGACAAAGTTGTAATGGTAAGAGATGTAAAAGCCCTATAAGAATTCCATGACAATACTTAACTTCTCCCATACACACGTAGAAGATCTTATGTTGGAAACAACATACACAACAAAAAGGCAGTCTTTATATTGGAGGGCTCGTGGTTTCTTAAAATAGGAAAAAAATCTGTGCATATCCCACACTCTCTCCTACTTTTTTCCTACAAATTGTGTAGCTCAAGGTTGCCCAAGAAGCATATGATAAAGGAGAAAACAGAGCTTGAAGCTTTAGTGTTGGAGTCAGCATTCTAAGTAAGGACCAGCTTTTAAGAGGCACGTGTCCTGAATGCTCTGATATTAATAATGATTAACATAATGGCTGGTAGCCTTATTTCAATATTACAGCATAAAGCTCACTCTTCTTGTGTTTAAAAAAAAAAATAAAATAAAAAATAAAAATAAAAAAATGACCTGGATTTCTATCAGCTGTAGTAGAACACTGTTGCAGTGAAGGGCTGTGAAGAGGGGGGAGGGAGTATGAGTCTAAAAATAAGAAATATGTACAGTACATAATTCTAACAATGTTATCTGAAAGACAGTAAAAATAGACTCAATTAGATATTGTCAGAGCTTTTTTCTCCATGCAGCTGCCTAACTAAATATGACAATTTTTCAACAATATAAAAGTTCCAACACAATGCATCATACATTGTACTGAATTCATTAACACTTTGCTACCTTAAACATCATTGTAAAGAGGGAAAATAATGCAAGGGAAGCTTGTCATTTTTTGTTGTTCCTCCTTTTGTTTCTGTGACATGTTTGGAATTGCATGCCTGCGAGAGTTTTGTGATCTAAATTTAATGATCCTAAAAGGGATTTAGTAAGATATTGTTCTTTTCTCCTGCAGACATCCCTAGGCTGAGTGCTACATGAAAAGTGTGACTCAATTATACAGAAAAAAAAAAATTGTAATTTATCTTTAAAAATATAGAGCTTTTTCATGCGGTATCCCCACAAGGATAGTGTTAAGTGTAGAGCTTTACTGGCTCTGCTTTGCAATGGTGTAATTCCTATAGAATGAGAATTTGCATATCTGGTACAGAATAATGATGTGCATATATGTACCTCCCCCAGTTTTCATTAATAAACATATGACAGTGTCTCACTGCACTTTATAGGAGGGAGATGAGGTTCTTTTAATATCTGTATATCCGGTGTGAGATTAAGAAACAACGGTTCATATGTTGGTCCGACCAATTTATTGCAAAACCTAATCAGGGAGACGGGGAAGGGAAGGAGGGCGATAGAAAAGATAGGAAAGAAGCAAGAATCGCGTATAGCCGGGATAGTCGCCACCAGGATCCAGCAGCGGTCCCGTTGCACGGCGTTTGAAGGTCCGCGGGGGAACCTATCCTCATGGTTTTCGGTTCCTCTTTGATCCTTCTTGTTCTCTTGCCTTCGTGACAAGAGTGATTGAGTACCCCCTGAGATGGCCATCATCCTGAGATAAGTCCTCACAAAAAAGCACTTCACAGCTATTTAGCTGCAGCTCGTCTCTCTCATTGCCCCTGGCCTTGTCCATCTGTGTCCTTCAGACAAAGGATTTCACAACCCTTGCCCAGGACTTGTCCATCAAAGTTCTTCAGGCAAAGGGTTTCCCAAACCCTGCCCAGGACTTGCCTGGACTCGAAAAAGTCCATCTGTGTCCCCAGCAGCTTTGGAACGCTGATGTTAACAGAATAATATCTTACAGATAGTTGGTATGTTTGGCTTTGATTTGCTGTGGAATTTATAGTTCTCTGCTTACATGCAACAATGTCAATCTGTAGAATTAATACAGTGTACAAGGACACTTTGCTGGCTTCTGTTCAACTTGATGTTCATTAAAACATCAGGCTTCACTCCTGTCCCTCAAAAAAAAACAAACAAACAAAAAAAAAACCACCAAAACAAACCAACAAAAAACCCCAAAATACCAAACCAACAATACTGTGGGAGCAACCCCAACCCAAACGGCCCTGCTTTGTACTTACTCTGGCCTTAGGAACAATTTGGGCACCTAGATTGGCCTTGAATAAAGACTGGAGAAGTATTTGACTCATTTTTTTGGAAGACGTAAGGCTGAGGGCTGGGAAAACATTGGTTATTGTACAGTGAAATTATGCATCTTTTGTTTCCTCTTTTGTCTCAATTTAGGATGACGTGTACTTAGGGCAAATTATCTGGAAGTACTGCACTCATATTTTGGCATCACCTACCATGTCTCTTCTGCTATGTCCTTTTACCTTTAGCTATGCCCTTTTACCGCCTACCTTTAGGAATCGGGAATTATCTATCCAGTGTGCACAAAAGCTGAGTGCAGTACTGCTGTGATTCATTAAAAATGATATGCGAGGGGGCAGTAATTAGTTTGGGTGAGGTTAGACTATGGTGCTCTTTGTTCCTTACAAGGAATTCATTGCTGTGTAGATGTGCTTTTCCTTCTGTGTTCCCATCAGATGTCATTCACTATTTCCCTGGACTCTGCAGGTCCAGCTGGGAAGTGATAGAAATGTAAGAGATTAGCTTGACATGGAGTTTGTTTTACACGTATGTATGTATGTACATACACACAGGATTGTTGTAGAATGTATTATCTCTGTTCTTTCAGGATGAAAGAACAAGACAATGTTTATTAGGGAAACATTTAACAACAGATAAAATCATGGTTACACTTACCTACACGTGGTATACAAAAACATCTAAAAAATCTAGCTGACTGAAAAACCCCTAATAACCTAATGGAAGTTTTTGCAATATTTTTAACTGAATTTTTCAGCCCACGTGGGTTTTTGCAGTTGTGTTCATGGTCTGATAGGCACCAGTGCTGATTGCTTTGTGTTTCTGCATCTGATCTTATGAGTTTCATAGAATCATTGAGCTTGGAATAGACTTCTAATATCTTCTGGTCCAACCACCTAGGTTCCAAGAGCACTGCTAGAGTGGATGTCTCTTCTGTACCATTGCTCTGGGACCATAGCAAACCAATAAAATCTGCTTACATCTACTGAGTACCTTGTCTGGTATGGCAGTCTGTCCTTGGTAGTACTACTGGTAATTCTTTGGTAATACTGAGGTGCAAACTAGTAGGGTTTGTGGCAGCAATCTTCAGAGCTTAAACTAGCAACTGAAAGTTCCTGCTACTAATTTATGTAAATTATTTGTAGTGCTTCTAGTTTAGGAATATCCTTTTCTTAAGGTTACAAAGCCTGATATCATAAAGGTCAGCAGAAATAATTATATAATAATCTGAGATTTTTTTCCAATGGGAACAAGAGGACATGGGGCTGTGTTGTTCTAAATCCTGCTCTCTTCTGCTTTTCATTGCATTGCTATGGGCTTCTAAACGGCTGAAGGATTTCTGTTCCAAGGAGGTTTGGCTTTGGGTGGTGAATCGGTCCCTCATCTTCATTACAAAAGTGTCCTTTTTTTAGAGCTCTTCAAGATCCTTTCAGATGAAAGATGCTAATAAATGTAAGATAATGGGTACATGCAAGATTGTCGTCATTAATAAATATTGATGGAAAAAAAAAAAAAAAGCCCTCTGTGAACGATGTAAAATAACACCAATGAGTATTTAATCTGCTTTTTTAATTGAATTTTCAGCTTAAAGAGGGGAACTTTTCTTCTTGTTTGAAAATTGAAATAGAAAAATGAATATTGAAATGTATTGGCTTGGGATTTTCAACGCAGTTTAAATAACTAATTAAGAAAAAGTTGCAGGGAGGAAAAACATTAAAATATGCAATAATTTATTTTTAATAAGTGTAAAACAGATTATTTTAATTACCACATTTTTAAAAAATACAGGGTAAATAAAATGCCTTAAATTGTCATTCATAGAGATTTGGAATTGAAGTGTAGAGATTAAAGCTTTTTATCAGTAGATGCAGACAAAAGACTTAATGAATAACGATCACAGAAATTAGCTGAAATGACAGAACCCCCTGTGCTACATATTTAATTCTTCTTTTTCCATGCTCATTGGCTTTTCTCATTACTTTGGTGCTGCTTCTTAGAATAAGCTGTTAGTCAGGTGAGGTTTCGTGGTGTCTTCCGTATCAGGATTTCCTTACTGTAAAGCTTTAAAAGTGCTTTTAAATACACCTTATGGCATTTAGAATAACAGCTACCTGGTTCACCCCTTCTGCAGCACACCAGCTTGAAGGTAAATTCTGGTTCATACAATTTTTTTACACTTGATTTCCAGTCAACCAGGTTTCCACTGTAATCTTTGTGAGCAGTGTTGCCAAAATCACCTAACGCCAGTCTGGCTTTGGCAAAGGCTGTGCATCCTGGCTGGAGTTAAATTTTTATATTGCTACATAAATTTTGGATCCAAGTGCTCCCAATTTAATCCCACAACTTTTCCAGAGAAACCATCCTGTTTCAGTCAGTCTATGAACTCAGTTCTCTGAACCACAGTGCCTCTTGGAGAGCTGTGCAGTGTAGTGAATATTTCTCCCCTTTGGTGTAACAAATGCAATGCAGAAATAGAGCACAATTGAGCAATACTTGCTGTGTAATGTTGAATGAAAGGGATAGGTTTCCTTTTCTGTATGAGCATGTGCGTTTTGATGCGTAACTCAAAAACAAGAGCGCGTGTCATTTAGATACTCACTTCATGTTTATACAAAAGCAGAATCTGACCCCAAAGTGCTGTATTTGCCCTAGTTGTTATAAGGCTGTATGCTCATTGCATTAATGAATAATTGTCCTTTAGAGACCTGTGCTTTAGTTCAGTCTGTTAGGACTGCTGAGCCAACAAGCACAGAAAGAGCTGTGCTTTGGCATGATCCCAAAAAGTTAGAGGTCGTGAGCCAGAAACCCCAGGAAAGCCTTTCGGCTTTCCCGTCAGCCCAGTGTGCTGGAGTTCAGAGCTGGTGATCTCACCTGGAACTGCAGAGCAAGAGGACACAGAGCTGGCAGGGTGGGAGCAGCTGTTTCCAGAGGAAGATGTTTAAAGGGCTCCAAGTCTTCCAACCAGCAGGCAAGTTGTCCCACTACCAAGCAGGAAAATAAGTCATCATTTGCCTCTCGCTTTCGTGAGAAATATTTGTGCTCCGCTTAGCTTGTTCTCTCTGATGCATCCAATTTTCCTCATTCTCTAAGGGGAAGGTGTTACACTGAGAAACCTCTGTCTGTGATACAGAATCGTTCTGTAGTTGGTCTCACTCTCGTTTTAGTACTTCAGATCTCATCTGACGTGGGGGAAAAAAGATCTGTGGGGTTACAGGCAGTTTTGTTAGTTCATAAGGAAACATTAAGGATGGGAGAATTTGGCCCAGAGGTAGCTGGAAGCATTCAGGCTCTGCCAGGATTTAATTCCTTGTGAACTCTGAACTGGAGTGGATACAACATACATGCTACTGTTTCTCCATAATTTAGCATCCCCTTTTCCTGGCTTTTATTTTTATTTTTTTATTTTTCCATTGGTTTCTTTTAAACCCTGCTGAATGTTTTACCCTTTATAACTCGGATCTCTGCAAGGGGGAGAGTCGCTTGTTTTTTACAAGCCTCTTAAGATTCCAGCTAAAAGGTACTGGAGATTTGCCTTCGCTTGTGTTAGTAATGTTGCTGATTCTGGATCCAAGGGCCTCCAGTTCAAATCCCCTGCAGTAGAGTTAGATTTCTCACAAAGTAAAAAGGCACTTCAGATTAAAGAAGCTGACTGAATGCTGCTGTGTAGACCACTAATGTGCTACAAGGGTACTCAGTTCTTTAGCAGGGATTGCTGTGTGCTGCTAGGGGACTTCTCAGGCACTGTTGCTTAGAAAATACATGGTACTACACCAGCTCTGGGACTTGTAGATTTGCATTCTCTCTGCAGCTTCATTAACAATTTTAACTGAGACGTATTTAGACAACTCAAGCTGTTTCTATATGGTTGATTTTTGTGTGTTGTCCTCAGAAAACAGCTTATCCTTGTGAGAACGACATAAATTCTACTATTTATTGTTGCAAGCTTTGCTTTTAATTTTCTTCTGATGCCATAGAATTTCTGGCAAATAATTCCTTCAGAGCTAAAATCCACCATCACATCTCTTCCATTCTCTCAGTGAATTCTGTGAACCTCTGTCATTAGCATGGCTATTGCCTAAAGAATAAAGTAAGGGGAGGAAGGGCATCTTAGTGGGTAAGACACAAGATGCTTCAGACTTGTCACCTGATCCACGGAAAATTAATAAATCCCTGTGTACCTTCACCCTATTTATAAATTGCATGCAGTGATATCTCCTCACCTCTGGAGTGTTTTGCATGCCTTAATTTGTTGAAGGATTTTGAATCTCTCCTATGGAAGCTTTTACAGAAATGAAAGTGCTGCTCTCATGACTGCAGGAGTCCTGTGTTGTAAAATCTGATGCTGAATCCCATTCCTTGTATGGAGCTGTACCCCTGAATCTGATTTTTGTTTTTGGTGTTGAACTACTGGAGAAAAAAACTTATGTAAATATTTCCTTTCCTAACCCTCAGACATCCAGGGCAATCTCTCTGAAAATTGGCTGTTGATTCTGAAACCTGAAGTTTGCTGGATTTGCCATAAGTAACAGTTAATAATTATCACAGGAAATGTCATATGCATTTATATTTTCAGTCATCTTCTTTTTCTTTCCTAAGACTATCCAATATTAAACACAATTGATTCTTAGATCCCAGAAGTCTGTGGGAATAATGACAGTATACACAGAAGCAAGTAAACTTGATGTATTATGCCATTCACTGTATTTTGTGCAGCTGGCTCTGAAAGTAACACCTTATGTTTATTTTCATGGAAAATACAACAGATAAAAGGAACTCAACTTTGTATGAAACATCATCAGCTTGAGATTCAGAAAGCACCAAATCTGGACTACATGGTGGATGTTGTAGGGCAGTCCAGCCAGGATTGACAGTGTGCTCCTCCGTCGTCTTTAACACTAGGCTCCATACCAGTTTGTTGTTTTGCAAAGGAGAGATGGTCATCTTCTGTCCGAACTCTGCAAGTCTGAGCCTTCAGCTAAGTCAGTGGTGTAGTGGTCAGAGTTGTTGGTTTGTTCAATTTCCAGAATTGGAAATCTAAGAAAAATCTAGAAGGATCACTACTTTCCCACTCTTTTTTTTTTTTTTTTTTTTTTTTTTAAGTGCACATCACTTTACTCACAGTGGTCTATGTTTTGCACACTTTCTTCAGTGTGGAATTCACAAATTTCTACAGACCCATTCTTGATACCAGCTTGTAAGAATGATGCCACATCACCAGTAACGATGCAATGCAGGAAAGTGTCACCTTCGGTCTTGTATTTGCTCAATAGGACATTCTTGCATACAGTGTTCTACCTGTTCCTATGCGAGCATTCCTGGGACCCTCCTGACAAAGTTTGTGATGTTATAATGTTGCAACTTTTATTCAGAATGCCTTTAGGCTGATGCACAGTTCCCTGACCATAATCTGCCATTTTGTGCAGGCAAAGTGATTGAGATGCTTTTCATTTCATGGTGTGACAGCTGTGCATGGTCATCTGCAACATGGCTTGTCTTTCATGTCACTGTTGCCACTGCTGAAACACACCACTCACCACATTACTGTGCTAACGTCCACTGTTTGGTCTCCATAAACATTCAATAAGTGTTATGAATGTCAATGTACGCAATTCTTTTCCTTATGGAGGAATTCAATTCCATGCCTTTGCTTCATATGTCGATGCCATTTTGTCAGACTACCACTCTGTTGCCGTCTGTTGTACAACAACAAAATGTAGTAGCCTCTAGTAAGCAATCTGTGAAATAAAGAATATGCTTCACCATTCCAGCCTTTAAGTTGCTTTTGTGCACAGTTGAGGAACAACAACAGAAAAAAAGGCCAATCCAAATTCTGTTTCCTTTTTAGTGCTGTGTTCAGTGAATAGCAAGAAATGATTATGGCACTTGATAAAAATGATCAGCCTTCACAAGGAAAGCAACAAAGAAGAGAGAGTGTGCCAAAGTATAAAACAGCTTAGAGTGGAATAATGATGAAAAATAGGTTGCAATACCAACTTGATTTTCATCAGATTTTCAGAGAAAAAGAAACAAAGTTGTTTCCAAGGATTCTTCAATAAGTACTTCAGGCTTTCCAACAACATTGACTGTGCATTTTGTGGTAATTCTGCATGCTTTAATTTTAATTCGTAGTCAGGCTGAGATTAGAGAGGGCTCTGATAGAGAATGGCTCTTTTAGAACAAGACTGTCACAACTTCATCTCCAGTCTTTGCTTCTTTGTTGAGAGTAGCCAACTTTCCTGTCCCTGCAGGTCATAATTTCTTTTATTCTGATTGAGGAACAGAGGAACTGGAATTTGAGGAGTGTATGTGTTTATTTTAATTATCCACAGTGTGTGTTGTGGACCAAATAAGGTTTGAATAACATTTGCAGTAGCTAAGAAATCAGTAAAGGCTTTTCTTCCCCTCCTGCTTTGAATTCAATTATTTGTCTTTCTCTACTTTCTGGAAGTGAATTGACTTTGTCCTCTACTCTGTAGTTATGCACTGCAGCTGAAGTTCTGCTCACAAAAAGCTTAACAATGCCTCTCAACTGGTTGGAAGCTTTTTGTAAGAAAAGTTGCAGTTTAATGCCGTTCTGTAAAATGAATAAATACAGTGTTCACTAACAAACCATACTGACTTGCTATGGATTTCAGACAGCACAAAACAGTTTGTGTGAATCATGCTTGTTGATCCAACTTCATATAGTTTGTCAGAAAATACCTGTTTATTATTCTTGACAAAACGCCCGCTGGTTATTTTCCTCTCTGTGTTTGAGTTGGTAAATTTTCTTCGTGCACCAGGAGCTGCCATCTGCATTTCTAATGATTGCCATTGGGTGGTGCCAGGCAATCAGTATATACAGCATGAGACAATGGTTTCTTTTTTGTACCTACCAAAAATCAAACGAGCTTTAAAATCTGATTGCGAATAAACTAAGCGGTCAGTGCGAAGAGTTAATCTGATGCTTTGTACTATATACCATAAAGGAAGGGTCTGTCTGACATGTGCCATTTTATATGTGTGTGTATATATGTATGTATATGTTTGTGTACAGATGTGTGTAAAGTTTGACCTGAAATATATTTTTGCCCTAAGGATACTGATGCCCTGTTTTTGATCGCATTGCACTAATGTGGCTCAATTAATTGCTCTTTTAACATCTCTAAGAATGTTAAGCTTTTGTTACTTGTGTATTAATTACAAACCTGTGAAATGTTAAAGCTGACTGGAGACAGAGGATGAATTTACAGCTTTTGAAAAACAATATCTATTTAACGTACGGTTAAGGGAAACTTTCACCAACTGAAATCAGTTAACAATTAAGTACCCAATGACAGTAATGAAATATTAATATGTTAGCATAATGTTTTGAATACTTCCAACCTATCTAGTACAAAATCTATATTATGTTAATGATACAGATGTACCAATTTATTCTTTGAGCTCACTCAGTTTCTAAAATATTTGCTTTGTAAGAACCATAAGGGGAGAAAATAGGACTCCAGTTAAAATTAAGAAGATATAATGTTTATTGAATACTGTGTTTGAACACCCTACTGTGCGCAAAGTGAAATTATAATAGTTGGGAGTAAAAAAAAAAAGTCTTTTAAAAAAAAATCACTGGGAACTAATTATGTCAACAGTCTGAAAAATGTTTGATTTTGCATTTCTTTATACATCCATTTTTAATAAAGGGGTTGGAGGTTTCTGTTTATAAAACCATATCTTTAGGGGGGGAAATTAACATTCAAAGCTCATTTGGTCTTGAACACCTTTAGTTAATGTATGAAATGAAATGCAGCGTGTGGCCTTGCAACTAAATAAGCTAAAATTAAAAATGATTTGTTTAACTTACATGGATTTGTATATCTTGTGAGCTTGTCGGAGCAAAACAATTTCTTCTGAAACATTCAGTTTAGTATTTTGCAGGATGCCGTTCTTCTATTTTCTCCAGCGCTTGTAGCTTAAAAAATAAAAAGATTTTGACTTTTTTTTTTGAGTTTAAAAATATAATTGGTTTTTAAATAATCTAATGAATGAGTTGAATAATCTCAAAACCATAAAAATAGCTTTGGAGGATTGGTGTAAATAACCAATGACAGCCAAACATGAATCCTTTGCAATTCACAATTCTTACCGTGTTAATTTCCCCTCGGTGAGTGGAAGTAAGACCCATTGTGTCAAAAATGATGCCATGAGTGACGTTTTGAGGCTAAAAGCCTCTAAAATATTTGTAATAATTTATACAGTGATTACCCTGTCTAGACCTTTTACTCTTTGCTAGACTTTCATTTAAATGCTGGACATTTTTCAGATCGTAAATCAGTGGCAAATGTGTATATTTGGGCTCTCTGAAGTTTTACTTTGAGAATATTTTCTTAAAGCATTCCAAAACACTGAAATCCAGGGATGGCAAGAAAAAGAAAACAAGTCAAAGGCAAAACCAAAAAATATTTCTGAAGCATTTTGTTGCTAATCCTCCAACTCCAAACGAGTAGCAGCGGCAATGAGCTGAACTGATTCTTGTGACTGATGCTTTTTGCAAAGATGAATCTGACTGACGTTTCATCTAAATCTCTATTCCTCATAACAAATATTTCTTTTCCTCTATTTGTAAGTGCTTTTTAAAGATGCTTCCTTTAAAACAATGTAGCAGTCATTTGCAGCTTTTATGGCAGCTAAATGCATGCTGTTATGCTGGCTTGGTTCTACTGACATTTTAACATTGTTAATAATCACCGGCCATTTATGTGTGCTGTGTAAAGGCATAATGTGCTTTTATATAAAACACTGTTATGAGGGCTCATTATCTTGTGAGGCAGCAGTTATAAAGAAAATTAAACAATTGCAAACTTGCTTTGCCAAGTGTTTTTTAAATAAATTTAAGCGGGCTGATTCCCAGCTCCTACCTGATTCTGTGGGGTTATATATCAAAGCCATTTGAGAGTTGCATGCATAAATTCCTTTGTGCAATCATGAGAGCTCTGTACAGTGCGCTTCACAGTGCTCTGCTAACACTGATCAGGAGATGCTTGTTACACAGGCAAGATACTAGAGGGCCGTGAAATAAGTGGTAACCTTTGAAACAGTCTAGAGAGGAATCAGTGGTTAAATGGAGTTTACAAATGACCTTATACTTACTAGTGGCCACCGAAGTGTACTGATCTGCAGATCTATAAGCTACTTCTGCTGTTTTACTAAACACTCAAAACACTGGATGTCTATGATTGCATGATCTAAAATTACACGATGTATTTGCACTTCCCATGCTGAGAAAATGTTGAGAAAGTAAATATGGGCTATTCAGTTATTTACAGACTGCAGCTCTTTTACCAAGCTCTTTTACACGATGAAAATAATTTTCAACTTCTCCAGTGCATCCACGTAAAATGATTTGAACAAAATTTCTTCAGTATTAAAGTAAATAAATGACCAGAAAGCTGCATAGGTTTCTTCCTGTTGCCTGTGTTATAGCAGAGCTACCCTAGCTGAGCATCTTGCCACTTGAAATTCACTTTGAAAATGACTGTTGCTGAGCACCTTCTTAGTGCAGTTTGTGTAATTTCCTTCCTTCTGCTAGGATTCTGCATTTGTCCTTGTAGAACTGTGTTTCACTGCTGCTCTGCTTTTATTTTTTTTTAAATGCAGCTCTTAAAAGCATATTGTTGCTGGAGAACTTAGGGAAAACAAATTTTCTTTTTTTTTCTGCATGTTTAATATTGAAAGCTACAAAGGCGTGGAACAACTCGGAGAGGCTCAGTTTCAAACTACCTTTCTTCATTAAAAAATAAAATAAAATAACCAGGAGGGTCTAGCACATTATGTCACTAAGTCACACAGTAAGAGGGACCATCAAAGAATGGTGGGAATTATCACAGCAGCTTGCTCCTTGTTAGAAGCATTTACCTCATGACCCTTTCATTTGCCTACTGCCACTTTAGTTTAAGAGTGACAACACTGTATAGCACTCTGCACTTTTTTTTTCCCTCCCTTTCCCTTAGCACCAGATGCCTTTGTAGAGCAGGCTGGTGAAGCAGTGAACAAAACCTTGTGGGATAAGTCTGACACTGGAAGTTAATGATTATCAGTCGAAACAAAACACTTGTTTACATGTTGTAGTCATTAGAGGTTCCAGTCAGTCATACCTCAGCTGGGATTCCTGCCAAATGTTTTGAGGGTTCTTTCACAAGCTGTGCAGTTTTGTAAATACAAAAGCACTCTTATTAAGCCTTTTTAGTATTAGACTGTGCAATTAAGATTACGGGTAATTAGATTCCTTTATTTGGTGTAGAATGGTCCAAGATACACACACAACTTTTCCTAGCCACAGGATACCATCAGATTTCTATTTGGGTGTTCCATTACAGATCAATGACTAAAAGAAACTCTTTTGTATTGTGCACATTTTTTCTTTATTAAAAATTGCGATCAAAACTTGGGGCAGTGCGAATTTTTCTTCACCTTACTGTCAGCACCTCTGTCACAGCCATAAAACTTTCTTTTTTGATTAGCATGTCTCAATTTGCTGGAAACATTTTGCTTACATCTCTTTTAGCATTGCTGGCTTTTCATTTCAGCCTCATTACAACTAGGATTAAGGAGGTGATTTGACTATGAAGGAATTTAGGAAAATTTCCAGTAAGCTGAGGATGATTTTAAGTTAACTGCGGGATAACAGAGTTGTAGAAATGAATGTTTCTGTTAACACCTGTGTATTAGTCCATACCTGAATAAATAAATGATTCCTTTGGTATTTCAAGTTGGTATAAAATAGCTCAAGATCAACCATTTTCTTGTAAACAGTTTGAGTGTGTGAAGATGCATCTAATACAAATAATCTTGTGAGGTGCTGAGCCTGTTACATGTACTTTTCTTCTTTGACAGAGTTCTCTGTGTTGAGCACGGTGGTAAATTATTTAAGGTTTGGGAGGCCATTTTTTTTGTAACTGTGAATTGTAAGACAACTGAATCCTCCATACATATTTTATCTCTATTTTTTTTTCTTTGCCAAAGAAGATATCAGTTTTAGTTGCTCCAATGCAGGACTGCTCGCTTTGACATTTCCCGGTTGTCTGTAGTGCTAGGCAATAATTAAATATCAGGTGCATAAGCTGCTCTTTAATTTGACATGTGTGCTCCAGGCAATAAACACATGCAGTGCAACGTGGGAGTGTAATTGCTAAGGAATAAAATCTTGTACCAAGTGAGATCATTGTATCAGGTACTGTGTGACAGCTCATTTGATCATTATGCCCAGGCTAAAGAGGTTGCCTAATTAGTTTCCATTAAAACTCACCCTTTAATCAGGAATTATTCTTGCATAAAGAATGTCACTTGGTCCAGATGAATGAACAATGGTTCCCACTTGAGATTCAACTATCTGTTACACTTGGGATGCCATATGTCTTTTCAAACAATTCAGCTACAGCAGTACTCCATGAATCTGGATCTCCTAGCGCTAAACAGTATTTACATTTTCTTGATACTAGCCAGTGTTTTATAGAAAAATCACAATGGTATTCCATATACACTTCATCAAGCCAGAGAAGCTATGTTCAAGCAGCAGGAAGTGTGTTGCAAACACGCAGATGACTAATGGGCCTCTCTTAACTAATGTGTCTTGGTTGTTGTTTATATTTTGTAAGTGACACACCACATATATACTATTACCTGGAGCTAGACTTTGGCCTCTCACCTAGAAACATTAAGGTTTATCTAATTTTAATATTTTGAAAGGAAATAACTTTCTAGCTTTTTTTTCTTTTCTTGTGACAACAGCTTTGTCTGCCGAAGCTGATCACAGAAGCAGTTGTGTTTCATTTATTTTTTTCCAAAGAGATCTTGCAAATTCTGTGCTTTCCCCCTGCTCCTGCAAGGTGTGTGGCTGGGTGGGTTACTTGGTTCACATATCACATGTGCAGCTCAGTTTTTGAGTATGTTTCAACCTGTGCCATGGGTATGCTTTTGCCAGCTCCCAGTTATTTGTCTGAGTTGGCTCATCAACTGTGTAGCAACTGCAGCAGTGCTTGTCTGAGCTAACCAGGAGTGCTTGAAAGGAGAGGCTTTCAGAACCTGCTGTCAACACCAGATAGAGAAGAAGGGTCTTTAAAGCCAAAGCTCAGATCTTGTAGTCAGTGGCTTCAGTCAAGTGCATTAGTATATCTGCATGTACAGACGAGAACTAGTAAAGCTAGCAAAATGTCATTGGCTGGACTTGTGGTTTCCATTCTAGCCTGTTGAAAGAGCTGCTTTCTCCAGATGCATCCTAATAATAAGCTGTGAGCCAGGTATCCCTTCTGCTGTGCAGAGGTGATGGTGTAGGATACTCATGTCTACACTGACTGTATCTTCTAGAATGATGTGCGTCTTTTTTCACCTAAATGTCTTACAGGATACCAAAAAAGAAATGTGTCAAATATTTCCCTAATCTTTTTGCAGCTCAGAGTGTTGCGGTCCCCTGTTACTTTTGGAGGAGTGAAAAACTGTGTGAGGATGTTGCATACCTAGACACAATACCTACTACAGAAACAACCATGGTCTAAGATTACATGAAAGACCACTGCAGTCATTAAGCCATGTGGCATCGGACAAGCATCATTCAGGAAGCCTGCTCCAAGGCAGTTCTTGGTAAGTGTGAATAGTCTAACCTTTATGCTTAAACTATATTAGTTTAATACTGTAAGTCCATTGAAGGCAACAGAAGGGCTTGCATGCTTTGAAACCCTTACTATGCGTAGTGAAACTCAAATCCTTAGTTTTCTTTCTTGTTGTTGCACTAAATACTCCCATTTTCTGTACCCAACTGGCAATGTGTGGGACTCGGTGTATGTGAAGCATACAGGAAAAGTGATTAAGAATCTGAGAAAAGAAGCAATTTAATCTGACTCCCTGAATAGCAGAAGCTTTTACTATTTTTCATACTTCAAACAATGCATATAAGAAAACGTATACTCCCATGTTTTTTGAAAGCAGTCCACCTTTACCTAATTCTTCCTGTGTGTGGTTTCTGATAAGTTGGAAGATGGAGAAAAAGGAGTAAATATTTCTGTAAGCATAGAAATCATGAATTTTGATTTCCTCTGGCCTCTTGAGGTCAGTCCATACTGTTTTGGCATTATCCCATGTAGTTTGTGTCCCCTTTTCATACCTCCAGCAAACATATCCTTGGTTCTCTTTCACGTTCTCCAAGCCACTCCTAGTTTTTTCCATGGCCTCTGCTTGCACTCCCCCATGTTTTTGTTGGATATGGCTGATTCAGAGTTACAAATACCCTGCTTAGTGTCAATTGCCTTCTCTTGACGATTGGTCAAACAGTATTTCTTGCATCTCAGTTACTTCAGACCCCCAAGTGCCTAGAGGTCTTCATGGCAATAATTTATACAAATATTTTAGTGAAGCACCTAAGTGGTATCCAGACTGGTTTAGTAGTATGCAATGCTGAAGATCAGTTATTGCTATGATGTAAATTATCTGCCTTAGTGGCTGTATCATCTTTATCGTTGATAACTCAAAAGCATGGAGAAACTTCTAGTAGCCATGAATGAAGAACCTTCTCCAATTCTGCGAACTAGAAGTGTGTACACTGAAGAGTATTGAACAGAATATTAACAGAATTGTTTTAATGATTTTGCTCAGAGTAATCTTTTGACAATGAAGACTAATGCAATGGGAAAAAAAGAAGGGGGAGAGGGGAATTTGGTAGTACTAACGGCAAAAGAATGCAGAAGTAAAAATGAGGAAATCAAATGCATTGATATGGTAATTATATTCGTATGAAGGACAACATTTGCATGAGGGGTTTTTCATCTTTGAATTAGATTAACACCTTTAACTTGTAAGTTTTTGTGCTAAGACTTAAGTTTTATACTATCAATTTTTGTTTTGGTTGGTGGTTTTGGTACAGATCAATTCTAATTTGTGTTTAAAAACAAGAGAGGCATACAAACAAACAAACAAACAAACCCAAACAAGCAGTGTCTTTATTACTACAAAATGAGGATTGTTTTTTCCAATTTCACTGGAAGTTCCCTTATTCTTACATAATAGTAGGGGACATGGGAACATCTGAATTCCCTTATACCATGTACTCCATGTTCTATCCCTCTTTCCTCTTGTTTCCTTTGCAACAAAATATTCCAAGTATTTCAAGCTCTCCTTCTATGGATGAATTTCTGTGATTGCCCTGAGTGCCGAGTTCTGAAACCTCTCAGATGTGCACTTCTTTGTGTTCTTTTCAAGAAAGGATAGACAGAAGGCACAAAATTATCCCATGAGAGTAAATTCCACTGATTTATTATACTGAAGATGTTTTAATTATTTTTTTTAACTTTCTAAAGATATCAAGATAGTGGTTGTTTTTTTTTTGTTTTTTGTTTTTTTTTAATGCAGTTCCATAAATCTGTCTGGATTCATTCTAGACTGGACCCAGTTTTAATGAAACCTTTATAAACTTAACAAACTTGGCTCAAATACTGATGAAAAGTTGCCCTGAGATGCATCACATTTTGATTAAAATCTAGCTGTAGCCCTACTATAATTATTAAGCATATCTAACTATCTTCAGTAGCAAACTTAAAGTGACCTAAGAAAAGTACTTCTACTGTAAACAAATACAGGGATTAAAATGAGTTTTGTCTGAGCATTCAGAGCTTCCTTTACTTGCTCAAGGTGTAGTTGCCAAAATCTGAATTTTATATTTTTTTTCCACAAAGCACTTTTTTCCATTACAAATACATATGTTTATCTTCGTATTATAAAGTGGGAAGTATTTTTATTACTCCTATTATTAATCCAAGTAATCTTTTGTGTTTCTATAAGAAATTCACTAGCGTAGAATCAAAACATTTTTCAGTATAGAATTAACCTTTCCCATATGCAAAAAGTGTATGAAACTGCATTCAATGTAAATAGTAAGAACTATCAGCATTACTCTATGTAATATCCTGATACTTTATAGTCCTTTTGGACTTGAGCATATCAACGATACTTCAGAAGCCTTAATAAACTTGTGTAAATGTTTTCTTTTGCAATGATTTTCAGAGTTTCCAGTAACGATCATTTATTAATCTCCTGTGATTTGTACTGCATGGATTGAGTATTATCAAGGAAAGTAAACTGTTTTTGTTTTATTTCTTTAAAGCCTTTTCTAAAAGAATTCTATTCAAAATTTACATGTTGGATCAAATTCTGCCCCTAGCTACATATCTGATAAAATGCCATTGACTTTATTACAGTCCGCTTTGAATCTGGCATAATTCCATGTACTCCAGGCTGCCAGTATAACTAAGGAAGGAAAACTTGACTGAATATGTTTTGCTTCAGAAAGAACTGCATTATTTATTCTCAGTGAGGAAAATGTGTAGATCATTCCAAAAGTAATGCCTCCTGTTTATTTCCAAGGAAACACAACAGATAAAAAGAGCACAAGGATACTGTATGATAGAGAGAATTCTCAGCTGAAAACACCATTTTTCAACATAGTCATCACCATTAGCCAATTTGTGTGGGTGAGCTGATTGAGATAATTTTAATCTTAGGATCACAGAATCCTTGGAGTTGGAAGAGACCTTTGAAGATCATCTAATCCTATTCCTCTGCAATGAACAAGGACATCCACAGCCAGATCAGGTTGCCCAGAGCCCAGTCCAGCCTCACCTTGAAAGCTCGCAGGGACAGGGCATCAACAACATACCTGAGCAACCTGTTAAAGTGCCTCACCACCCTTGCTGTAAAAGATTTTTTCCCTATATTATCTAATTTAAATCTACTCTCTTTAAGCTTGAAACCCTTTCCCCTTGTTCTGTCACCACAGACTGTGCTAAAGAGTCTGCCCCTTCTTTCCTGCAGCTGCTCTCAGGTCTCCCCACAGCCTTCTCTTCTCCAGGCTGAACAACCCCCGCTCCAAGCCCATCCTTTAGGAGAGGTGTTCTATTGCTTAGGTCATTTCTCTGGCTCTCTTCTGGATGCACTCCAAGAGATCTATGTTTCTCCTGTACTGAGGACTGGAGGCAGTGCTCCAGGTGAGGTCTCACCAGTGCAGAATAGAGGGGCAGGATCTTCTCCCTTGATCTGTTGGCCAAGTTTCTTTGATGAAGCCTAAGATACAGTTGGCTTTCTGGGCTGCAAGGGCACATTGCTGGCTTCTGTTCAACTTCCCATCCGCCAGTACCTGCAGGTCTTTCTTGGCAATCCTTTCATCTGCCAGCTTGTCTTGGCAACAGGGGTTGCCTTGACCCCTTGGCCTGGGCCAAATCTATGTGAGAGCAAGGAATTGAAGAATTGAGAACTAAATCTACAGATTATTGCTGTGTGCTTATCCTGTTATAAAACAAAATCTACTTTGTTTTGGCATAATCAGTGAGGAAAAAATTATTTAATTCAACTGGAATATATTCTGGGAATTAATCTGTTTGGCAGCTTTTCTCTCCAACTATCAAGACTGCAATTTTCTCTTTTTATTATTTTTGTAATTAATGCTGATTTTGCAAACTGTTGTTCTCCAAAAAGTACCAAGCACCTTGAAATTCAAGATAATGTAATTAGAATTAGGACTATTTGGACATTGTTCATAAGCATCAGATTAGTACAACTAGGCTTCTAGAAAAAAGTTTGTAAAGTATTCATCTTTGAATTCACCATAGCAATTTAGAAATTCTATATCTGCTACATCTTCATTTTTCAAATGTTCTTTAACTTCTTAGAAGGCCAACTTTCATGGGAGCTTACATCTTATGTCCAATAAAACCAGAATGCATTCACAGCTGACTTCATGTTGAAAGCTTTTACTGTTCATTCGTTCACATAGAACGTTGAACACGTAACATTCACCGCTCTCATGATAATAAGCTTGTTGGGACAGCAAAGGGATCTTTCTTGTTCCATTTGAGTTTATATGCCTTGTTAGCCACTTGAGAAATGAAGTTGGCATCGACAACCTCTTCTTCAAAAAATGCCTAAGTCCCATCCTTTGTGGTCTGTCAAGAGAGATTTTGAAAGGATTTCTTTTGATCTTCAAAGAAGAAAGATTTTTATTCACGTCTTAAACTTTTTTTAAAACCAAGTATCATTTCTAATTCTCATTTTTTTTTTTTTTCATGCTTGCTAAGGCTACCAACTGCTAGAACAAGACAGATGTACATGTTATGTTGGATTGAGAAGTGAAGCAGAAGCACACACAGATTTCACAAAAGGGACAAGGAAGATTTTTAATGCTTTTCCTTACAAGAAAAAAAGCCACTACTGTGTCTTAGAAAGTGGAGTATAAGCTTTCAGTGACAAATGAGTGGAAACTTATTTTTCAGTTGGCCCAAAATACTGCAATAACTAACATCTGTAGGGAATAAAGAAAGATCAATATGTGGAAGTGCTTTGGTTATTAGAGAATCTGAAAAAGTAGTGTGATTCTCCTGTCACAAAAAGAGGCTGCCATCAGTTTACCTGAAAAATGGTATGTGTGTGTGTTCGGTTGTTGTGAGACTAAAAATCCTGTTTTCTCACCTGGCTGCTTACCTTGTAGCTAACTGCTTTTTTTGTTGCTTCAGAGTTTAGAGCTTTTGTTGGCAAAACTGGATGAATGGGCTTGACTGGGTCGCAATTACCAATTGCTCCTCAACAACTGCCTGCATTTGTTTACTGATTAATGCTTGTCTCTCACCTGACTGGGGATATGTGGCGACATTTATGACACAAGATCATATCAACATAAAAACATTCAGTTTGTGAAGGAACAGGCCAGAGGGAAATAGTCCAAACTTTTGAATCTGTGTGAACTGCAGTGTTCTTTGGCAGAGCCAGACCAGGTTTTCTTGGCTATCTTAATTAAGGCATTCAGAATCAAAGTACTTTATCTTGAAATAAAAGCAGAAACTTTCCTGGCTTAGACAGTTGGCTGATGTTACCCAAGATGGTCCAGTATCTGAGCCCACCCAGCTCATCTGAGGTGGCTGTCACTGTAGATGAGTTTTTTCAGACAAAAAGGCAGCTAGGCACTCTGAGGAGTACAGATTGCTGTATGAACTAAGACTGCAACCTGTAGCTGGGCAAGAAATAAAACATCACAGAGATTACGTAGAGACCAATCTGAAGTATTACATTCAGTCCATTCCAAATGGAAAAATGGAAAATTGTGTCAGTTCATTTCCAACAAGTTATGGTAAGACTAGTTCTGAATGTCCAAGTGAAAAAGAAAATGAATTTGCTGGCCAGTGCATGTGAGAATGAATATAAAGACAACAAAGATTATTACTTCCAGGTATTGATCTGTATACTCATTCACACAGAGTTCTGTCCTTATGGGTAAAATGATCCCAATTAATTTAAGCACCATAGGATTAGTAATATTACTAATAATATTAAAATTCAATTATTTAGGTGTTAGAGGTATAACAATTTGTCATATCTGTACAAATTGTAACTATGAACTCATAATCCCAGGCCAAACATATTCTAAAAGAAATGCTGCACAAGATATTTAAATTCAAGCTGATGTATTTTGGATTTGTTCAAATTCCTTGGGCAGAAACTTTTATAACTTATTTCAGCTACACTCAACTGAAAACACTTTCTAGAACAAAAGATTAATTTTAGTGATTTTTTAAAGTATATTAGCCAGTGCATGAAGAAAAGAGTGCAAATCCAGTTTGGATTTGGATTAGAGCATATCAAAAAAGATGGAGAAGTATCTTAGGAATTGCTTAGTTGTGGTGTAAGCCATGGTAAGAAATGTGTTGTAGGGGCTTTCAAAAGTTCTCAGAGACCATCATCTCTGTGATGGTAGACATGCAAGGTAGAATGCTCAATCATGTTGGAGCTAGCAGAAGGAAGAAGCAATCATATCCTCCTCCTTTCTTGAGTTGTCTGGGGTTTAGTATCAGTGAGCAAGAACTTTCCAAAGCCTTCTCTCAGGAGCACATTCTTATTTTTTCTCCCTTTTTACCTATCTCTCTCTCTAGAGTTCTCTTGGTTCATTGCTTTCTACTGTGATTAGAGAAAGGGAAGCAAACAAGAGTGATAAAGGGAAGAGCATATTATTTGTCCTGCTGTCTACTCTGAATCCTGAAAATCTACCAGCAGAACAGCTTTTCATTGCAGCACTAAGTTGATATGTCAAGGTCTGAGCAGGAGTCAGACCCTGTGCATTTTGTTCTCTCTCCATTTGATAACGAGGTGGTAAAGAACAAATGAGAGAAGCTGCCATATCTCTGTGGCCCTTCGCTGCAGGAAGGCAGCATTAAAACAAATAAGTAGAATGCGTGTCACTCCCCAGTTTTGCAAACAGTCAGAAATCAGAATAGCTGGAGAGAAAGGTCATCGGATGAACTGACTGCAGAGCTGGAAAAGAGTGGCCCCAGGATCTCTAACTTTTCCTGTTTTCCTTGTTAAAAACTTGTAAGAAAGCTTATTAGGGGGGAAAAAAGATTAAAATCTCCTCAGTGACAATAGCTGGCAGCTACAGAGAAACTTCAAGTTGTGGTACTTCAGGGATCATGCAAATAGCTTTTTCAATGAGAGAAAAGGGTTGAGGTTTTTGTAAAATATCTCTTGAAGTGAAGATCACTGATGAGTACTTTGAAATTGTTGTCAGATCACCAGCCAAATAGGAATTTTCCATCAAGTATTGATATTGCTGCCTGTTAACAGCAGTCTAATTAGTATCAGTAGTGCTAGGATTTATGTATGTCATCACTCTATCTTAAGAATTTTTCTGGAATTGTCAGGTGCAATATCCATCACTGCCAAGCATTTCACATATCTTTGACTCTAGAATGTTTTCTGACTCTTTCCAAAAACTTACTCAGAAGAAAATCTGCATATGTTTCAATTTATACCTCTGTTAAAATTAAGTAAAAAATGTGTGGTACCACTTTATATCGTGCTATGAAGTTACAGGTCTCATTCTTGCTAATAAAATATGAGAGAGGGAGCCAAAGTGCAAGGGAATGAGCAAGCTGTGATTATAATAGTTACATACTCATGGAGTTACAGCTTTCAATTATTCTACCTCAAAACACATACCCCTCAAAATATGTTTGCTCCTTACTGCTGCTCTTCTGTAACTAAATAGCTGTTTAGAAAGGATGTAATAGCTTTCCATATAGCTTTCAGGAGAAGTAAAACGTGTTTTGCATTCTTTTCCTAAAGACTCAAGAGAATCTCCTTGAGCAGTGACCAAGATGTTCGGCTAAGACATGTAGCTTTTGTCTTCACCAAGTTAATTTTTCTCATCCAATTGCAGTACAGCTATGGTCCAGATAGGAATGCTGACTTTCGTGAGTGGTATGGACATACTTCTGCGCACAGAACCTCTCCTGAGAAGCCCTAGGTGGTTAACTTGCCATTTAGAAAGACAAATAGTCTATTCTATTCAGTAGTATCTGGTTTGGAATAATAGTAATTTAACATACTTGAGCCAAAGTAATTACCTTTCACTGTTTCACAGCATGAAATTACAGTCCACAATAATTTAGAAATATTGATTCTTTCAGGCATCTGATGTTAGGAATGTTTCTTCAATACATTATGCATACTGGAAGAAAATAAGTTTTTACATGCTTATGTTGAGTGACTTCTTTTTAAACGCAGTGTCTACAGAGCTGTGTAGTTTGAGGCTTCCTAGCAGTTGCAGAGAAGTCACCTTTCAAATTTCTTGTATGTGCTCTTCATGTGTTACCATTTTTGTGTTTATATTTTATGAACTTTTGATACACAAAATAGGCTTGTCCTCAAGATAGGCTCTTTTCATGTTGTGTTGTTTTGTTTTTTTTCTATGAGTTTTCTCTTGTTTTTCTGTCTTATTGAAAGAAATCAGTTTTGCATGGAGAGCACCATTAATAATGAAATGCAGTCTGTGTGCTTTTTAAAAGTCTATTTCTTCCTTATAAATAAATGGTAATTTGTTTTAAAGCGTCATTGCACACAGTGTTCAGCTGGCTCTCATGCATTCGATTATTTTAAATAAATGTACCATAAATGGAACAAGATCTTTCTAATTTGCAGATGATATGCAACATTTTTCAAAACTAAAAAAAAAAAAAAAAAAGGAAAAAAGAAAAACTGTAAAATTTGTTCTTAACTACATCTCATTAATGTGAAGTTGTTCAATGACCTGTAAAGATTAAAGAATTAGTGAATTGGTAAAATTATCGGAATGAAAAATCTGTATAATTTTGATTTCAATTTAAAAATCTGCTAAACAGTCTAGGAGCTTTAGAAAAGTATATTACTTTTTAATATCAGTTCTGCAAATGCCCTGGTATCACTGTTACAAATGGACTGAAATAAAGGCAACAAATAGTATGTTTAAATGTATAGTGTTACAACATTCTGTTTAAGCCGGTATTTTTTTTTTCTTTTCATTAAAACAACTGAAGACACTTAATTAAGTGACCACTCTGCTAAGTGGAGCAAAAATTAATATACATAAATGAATTTATGTGTGGGCAATGTTGCATAATAAAAAGTATGCTTTGAATAAGGAGTTGAGGAGAAAGAAAATAGTTTAACAAGAATCTTCTTTAAGACTATTGCCTCCTGAAGTTTTAAAGTCAAGTATACAAAGGATTTATTTTTTGGAAGAGTTTGAATTAAAATTTATGATAGAATTGTCTTGGAAATACTGCAGTCACATTTGTAGAAGTAATTTGTTCAAGTGAATCTTGGCTAGAGAAATAATCTTACTCTCCTGTAACTGTTTTGTGTTACTCAGCTTGTTGATACCAGACTGTTATGCAGAACTTAGTAAAGTTCTCTTTATGGCAAAATGAGTCAAAACTAGGGTGCATGAGGAATATTTATGTGAAAATTAAAGGTGTGGAATATAAAGTTTAAAGAATGTTCCTTTGACACAAGATGATTGTACTGATTGTATTATCTTAATTATACACTGCCTTCCTGGGCTAGAACTTTGCCTTTTATTGCTTGGTGTTTGGAACAAGTTAGCAAAGAGGAGGACTGAACTTCCTTGCTTGAGCAAAAAAAAAGAGGAGTCCCTTGGTCTGTAGGTCCTTGGATGTTTCATAGCAATCTGTACAGTTATCCTTCCTGGGGCATAAGCTATTTTTTATGATGCAGTCTTCATTACGGCCATTATTCCACTTGAAGGCAGTTTCTCCATACTTTCCCTGTTATGTGGACAAATGTCAGAACAATGAATGTAAAGCTTTTATGTGTTGCCAATTTTCTCACCCCTGCTAAGGAGTACCTAAAGTATGTGGCAATGGGAAATCAGGCCTGCTCTGTGGATTTGGGTTTTCTGATCGTTTTTGTTTCATGTCTCTATTTGGCAGTGAAAAAGAAGCAACATCAGTGGTAAAGTGCTGAGTTCACAGAAGCTAACAGCAAAACTCCCTTGGCCTTACTGGGAGCCAGCATATTTTCTCTCGGTCATGAAATCTGTAATACTTACAAGACTATTGCCTTAAAAAATGCTCTATGCTTTTTGTGTTCAGATATCTGACTTTTCACTTGAACCACTGCTGCTGACTTCAACCCTGTTTATTATTCTTGCAGAGAAACAAAGTAGTAGGAAAACTGCAGCATCAGAATCATCCCTCCATGCACCTCTTGTGTGCTGGCGATGTTGAATGGTACAGAAAGAAGTCTGCAGCTGATGATGTTCAGGTTCAACTGAACTCCTATCCTCACTGAAGAAAAAAAAAATACAAAAAAACCTCCTTTATCCCCTGTGGTATTTTATTGGCAAGTTTAGCTCAGTAACGAGAGGGCACTTTGGGGAGTACAAAAGCTGGAATCCCCAAGGCCACGTATAAAGAACAGAACAGTAACGGCTCTTTACTATTTTTTACTAGTAAACACACGTAACAGTAACTGCCATTACTTAATTACTGCAAAGCAGTTTTAAACAACTGGCTTAACACTGTATTAACACGGCATAAAAACAACTGCACTAGGAGTATCACTCGTTATTATTGGATACGGCCCTATTGAAGCCAATGGCATGAAATTAATAGGTGCAGGGTTGGGTCCTTTAGGCCCCTGTTGGTGTAGGAATTCATTGCCTCATGCTCAAGTTTTCCATTGCCTTACAGCTCCAGCAGGCTCATTTTCATTAACTTTCACAAGTGTTTCTATTTCTAAATATGTATGTGTGGGTTTTTTTTTTTTTTTTTTTTTTTTTTTTTCATGATACCTATGGTGTAAGAGAGATTAATTATTTTAACTGGTGCGTTTGTCTGGTTCAGCCTCTAGTTAACCCTGGAAGTGGGTAACTACAGATCAGCCTCTATCTTCAACGCATAAAGCTATCATTGCCAGATGGTAGATTAGATGTCAGTGCTTAGAATTTCAGATACACTGCAGCAGAGTCCTGTAACTGCTGAAAACTGCTTTCTGAGTAGTTCCACGTGCTTCTGTGTAGTTTTAGCTTCTCTTTACCTGTGAGTTTTATTCAACTGTTTTCTTCATCTACTAGCTCATTTTTGGAAGCACTCGGTGCATTCTGTGAATATACTCTCTACCAAGACACTTGGTTTTTGTGAGAGCAGTGGAGATGGAGAAGCCCCATTTGCATTCCATCAGTGACACATTTTATATCCTCAGTGCAGTTAATCTCAGAGAAATGGGGAGTCCACATAGAAAAGTAAATACTTAGAAGGTATGCTTTTTAACAGCGGATGCTTTTCTAAAGGACATATCTGATGCAGAGAGAATGAATAAGAAAGAAAGATTGGTAATAGCTAGCAGGAGATGTTTTGAGGCACTAGAAATTCTGGACTTCAGAAGGGATCTATGTTATTTTACCATTGAGTGACATTTTTGTGATAAAAGATTAAATAATAACTTCTTTTTTTTCCTGACTGTCAAAAGCTCATGCAACGTGCACTGATAAAAACTGCTTTACAGTTTTTTGTCCTGTGATATTTTGAACATTCTTCTGCTTTCACTTTCTTTCAGAATGTTTTGATGCAATGCTGCATGAAAGCCTTTCCTAATTACAGGCAAAGCTTGTAAATATCATGCAGGGCAGTCTTCTACCTGAAATTGGTGATTTTGGAAATGTGTTTTAATAGAAAAGACAAAGAGATACATGTAAGTTAAGTCAGTCTGTGGTATGATGAGGCAGAGAAAAATGAAGTGCCACAAGGTTCAGTTTTAGGATTAATTTAATTCACTTTATATCATGGCGACCAGGAAAAAATATGCCAAAGGTTCAAGCAAAGGGTAGTCAAAGTAAAGAAAGTGGGCAGTATAATTAGGAATGATTTGAATAAGTTAGCTACATAAGTTGAGGGCAATTTATAGTCTGAATATTGAGCTGTACAAATCTAGAGACAAATAAGTAGAAGGAATGCAGTACTGAGAAACTGTTTCTTGTTTTTGTGCTTCTAAGGCAGAAAATTCTGTAAAAGTGAAGTATTTGGGAAAATAATAAATATTTCCCGCAAGCTGATACTTAGAAACAGGAAACTTGTTCCCTGTTGCTGTTTGTGCTTCTTGATTTACAGACAAAAATCATCCCTCTTTAAGTGTAAACATTTACTTTCTTTGCTTCTGATCTGTTTTGTAACAGCAGCTAGCACCTGCATAGTGACAAGCATTCTCCTGAAGCTTATGCAAAGAGGAAAGACAGCACAGGGATCACAAGAACTAAATAGTTCTTGATTTCTTCAGAATTTGAGAAAATAACATATCTACTTCTAATATGTTTAGAACAAAGATTCCAGCCTCTTATCCACACTTGCAAATTCTCCCATGCTCTTTACAAAGAGAAGAGAGCAACTAAAACCCGTTCATACAGTGTTTTGATCCATCTGGTTTGCTGAGCAGATATTTCTTTTTACATGGAATTCTGGGCAAAGTTATTACTCAGGAATATCAACTTTGGAAATCCAACTTCCCTCTTTCTTCATGACCAAGATTGTCATTATCAAGCAGCCTCCTTTGAGCCCCTCTGACAGGGAGTATCACTGCATGTAGAGATCTCACTCTTTTCTGACAGAACTCTAGAATTTTTTACCCACTGACTAAAATGTGCTTTTTTTTTTTTTTTTTCCCCCCCCCCCCCCCCAAAGATTCTCTTAAAAAATGGTTAGCAAAAAGTGCTGATGAGAATGAGCAGAGTGATAAATACCATTCTTGGCAGTACCAGATAATGATGCACTCGTTTAGAGGAGATACCAGAGATACCGTTCCCCTCTCGCATCAAATTCAGTTTCTAACAGTAATGGGGAAGAGTGAGAGCACTGACAGCTCTGTAGCCTAATAAGGGCATCACTGCAATTGCTTCATTAGTTGGTGTCCAGCTGGGGAGGTGAGTTCACAGAGTCAGCAGAGCTTCTCTGTAACTCTACTGTGCTGTAGCAGTGGAAGAGTAGCACCTGTCAGTCTGGTCAGAGGGCAACCTCAACTACATCTGCATGATCTCTGCGAGGTTCATCATGTTTCTCATCAAATCTCTTTCATGTGGAAAGCAGGTTCTTAGGAAGGTGGGATGGAGAAAGGTCAGAAAACATCTCGATCTAGTTGTTCAGATGTGTATGTCAGTTCAGACATAGGCTCTGCTTCTGCTTTGATCATGTCAAGGAATTTAGACTCGTCACCCTGGAAATGACTACTGGAGTAGTTCTTTGACAAAGGCAGTCTGATCTTTTTGTACGATATTATGTAGGTAGATCTCAAGGGAAAACTCTTCTGAAAAATGTCTATATTAGTATTTAAAAGAGCAATTGTTTTTTTATCAGAATCACTTAGCTGGAGACTTGCCTTTGGGGATTAGGGCACCTGGTTTCAGGTTATCTACCAGTATCCAGTGTTTTTTCTTTGCATTACCGGGTGGACAGACAAGACATATGCAGGTAGTGCTCTCTGCTGGGTTTACCCATGATGCTTTTGAATTTAAGTTTTTTTTCTTTTTTTGTCTACGCAAAGTATTACACAAAACTTAAAAAAAAAGAAGAGAGGGGGATATTTTTTGCTCTTAAAACTTCATGGTAAGTTCCCAGAAGATTTTCTGGTCTGATGTCAATACAGGGAGAGGAAAGAGGAAGTGGAGTTTCTATTTTCACAGAATGGTCAAAATCTGTGAAAAGAATGATTTGGAAACTGTGTAGGAAACATGTAGACCTCATTACTCTGAAAGTAATGCCTCCTATTTATTTCCATAGAAACCGCAACAGATACAAAGAGATAACGTTATCGATAAAAGATTAAAAAAAAAACAAACAAACCAAAACACTATTTGATAGAGAAAATTCTCAGCTGTGAAACAGGATCTTTCAGAACAGTCAGCACCTTAAGCTATGCATTTTCACCGTAGATGAACACGAGCCTGCATGCTGCGTTCATTAAAAAATCTACATGGCTCTCAAGAACACGGTTTGACTTTCACAGAGCTTTTCCACCCACTGCCTCATTGTCCCCACATTCACTGTTCTGTCATCATAAATGCTCAAGAAACATTGATGACTGTCAATGGATGCCATTTTTTCTACGTGGATGATTCTCCACACACCTTTGCTTCATGTGCACTTCTATGCTTCTGACATTGTGGGCCAACATGGTAAAATAGGTGGCATTACTTTCAGAGCAGCCCTTGTAATTTGGAAGATTACTCTCTCCTTACATAATGTAAATCTTTCTAAGATGGCTTCATAGATGAAGATTGATGCACAGATGCAAGCTTTTCATCTGCTATACAGATTTGCCATTGTTTTATTTTGTTGAAAAGCAAACATCATATCTTCATAATGGAAATTTCAAAGGGGATCACAGTTGTGTAAGCTGACTGATACTCAAATTTCAGTATCTGTCTTCCAAAGCTGGTGAATAGAAACATCCTTAGTTGTGAGAAATATTTCTGAATTTGAGATTTAGAAGCTGATTTTTCTTCTTTTCCGTAACTTTCATTTACAACAAAACATCTGGGGGAATGGTTTATTTCAGTTCTGTAGAAGAATAGGAGATTGGTTTAGAGAATTCAGATCCAAAAGGATAAAACTTGCTTTTTCTTTTGATTCCACCCTGTGCTTTGCATCAGCTGTATCTGCAGCTTAAACTCTATCTGTTCCCCTTGTAGTCACTTCCTTTGCAAGGGTGGAAATATGAGTGAGACCACAACCAATGCCAAACACAGATTTTTAATTTGCTAATATTTTCCCGCAACACCTCATCGTTTCTATTTCCTCATAACACCCCCACTGTGGGAAATAAGGTCACACAACACACTAGTTCTTATTTCACTGTACCTCCTGATGAGGGACATTTTACTATTCTCACATCTCTACCCCTTTTCTCCTCCTCTCCCTGCCCTCCTCCCTCCTACTCGTCCCCTGCTAATAGCTGGTCTAAATTTCTGAGATTAATCCAATGTGCAAGAAACAGCGATACAAACTCCAAAATTAAATATACACAAAAGCAGAGAGGCTACAGAATGGAAGATGCAAGTCCTACTTGGTTTGCTGTGTGACAGACAGACTTATAAACAGATACACAGCTTTGCCCATAGCCACTGTATTCCACAAAGCCTTTGAAATATTTCGGTTTCATGTCTGTGATAATTAAAGAGCAATGACCTTCTCATTAGTGCCAAGAGGGCTGATGATGATTGTTCCCCATTTTTCTTAATGGATGCAAGCTACACGCATGATCTTAGAATATCAAAGCAATTCTCCAAGATATTTATTAGAGTCAAAATTATGAAAACACATAGCAAACCTTTAGTTTGAATTACAAGTGTTAATATATGCAGAACCAAATGAATAGCTCATCTTTCTTCCTCTCTTGTATCTTAAATTTTTCATTACAAATTTCCAGGGCTTCAAAGTAGTATCTCACAGTCGGTCCCCTTTTTTCTCTCTTGCATGACAAAGAGCTGTCAAAAATTGTTCCTATGTTTGTTAGTATTTTTCTCTTTTTTCTCTCATCTAAATGTCAAACAACTTAGCTTAAATAAAGCACAGCATTCTTCATCTGGTGCTTCTCAAAAGAAAAACAACACCACAGAAGGCATCTAAAAAGGCCCTAATTAATGTTTCTCATTGATTTTGTTTTAGTGTGATGTATTTTATGAAAAAAATATGAATCCAGAAGGCGCTCTCATTAAAATCATTAGTGGCTCAATGTTAGCTGAAAACAGCTCATTCTTTGGTGCACTGTAGTGCTTAAAAGCACGTTCACACACACAGCTTCTTATTTAACATCACAAGCTTGTGTTAGATGAAAACTAGCATTAGTTTTGTCAGGTACTATTGAACTATGATGAGCACAATGTACGAAAGCTGTATCAAGGTGAATAATAAGAATATACTGTAGCTGTGGCTTGCGTATCTCTCTAGGCCCTCTTTCATGCTTAAAAACCTAAAAATATAACTTTCTGTCATTGATTTCTGTGTTATCAATTTGAGAAAAAGTAACAGCCAGAAGAAAAGGAAAGAATAACCTGGGGCCTATTATAGCAGTAAGATCTGGTTGTTTTTTTTTAGGCAAATGTGCTAAGATTCAGAGATGCGTGGCTATCGCAGAATAGTGCTTGCAGTTCTGTTTCCGATCAACCATGCTAACTGTGCCTTCTCCTGCAGCACTGTTTAGTTAAAACTAGAAGAAGAAATTCTCTGTGTAACTTCTGGGTTGAAGAGGAATGGATGAAATGAAATGGATAAGGAGAGGATTTTTTTTTTTTAACAAAATATTTTTTAAAAAGTTAACAGCATTTTTTTTATGCCACAATCATTTTAATTTTAATGGGCAAAATGTGCTTTCTAGAGCAAATGTGAGAAAGTCTATCTTAAAGCTTTGCATGATGAGAACAATTTCCAAACAACACTGCTTTGCTTTGAAATATGACTTTTGCAGACAGAATGCTGAATATATGCCAGCAGCATGCCTAGGTGGCGAAGAAGGTCAGTGGCATCCTGGCTTGTATCAGATATGAGGTGATGAGCAGAGTAGGGAAGTAATCCTCCCCCAGCACTTGGCACTGATGAGATCTCATCTCAAGTCATGTGTTCAGTTTTGGGCACCTCAATACAGAAAGGACACTGTATTGTTGGAGAGCGTCCAAGGAAGGGCAGCAAGGCTTGTGAAAGGCTTGGAGAATACGGCCTACAAGGAGCGACTGAAGGAACTCAGGCTATTTAGTCTGGGAAGGGAAGGCTAAGGGGAGACATACTGCTCTCTTCAAATACCTGAAATGTGATTGCAGCAAGAATGGGGCTGGTCTCTTCTCACTAGTGACAGGATGAGGGGAAATGGCCTCAAGTTGCGTCAGGGGACATTTAAGGTGGATATCAGGAAAAGCTTCTTTACAGAAAGGGTTGTGAAGCACTGGAATAGGCTCCCCAGGGAGGTGGTTGAATCACCGTCCCTGGATGTGTCTAAAAACTGTTTGGATGTGGTGCTCAGGGACATGATTTAGCGGAGTGTTGTTAGAGTTAGGGTAGTATGGTTAGGTTGTGTTTAACTGTTTAACTTCACAACACATAGTGAAATGACTGAATTTTCATTAATTTGTGCCTTGTTTGTAATATTCATTATAAGGCATTGCTGAAAACCAAATTGCTGATGGATGTGTGCTAATATATGGTGCACTCTGCCACAAAAGTCACATTTTTAGTAGAAGAGGTAATGTTTATTCTGGTCTGATCACCATTAATGGGGCTGTCAACAAAATTTTCCTTGAAAAATAATTGCACTGCAAGTAAGGCCATTTAGATCCAGATATGAGTAGTAAACCTGTATTAATTTAGGATTGAGACTATGTTAATGGTTTAATATTTTTTCTTTATAGAGAACACAATAGTGAGGTCATCTGTAATAAAGATGATAATATGGAACCTCAGTAGCTTTACTTCCTATGACTATAGGACATTTATGGCTGAAATATGGTTGAGAGAGCCTTAAAACGTTGTTTTATGGTAACCTCTATGCAGTGCTATAAAACACTTTCTGTTAATGATAAATAAACTATGGAAGATCTATGCGTTAGTAAAGGGCTGTGTTCTTTCCGTTATGAACAACCTGACTTTAGCAACGTTCAGCTTATCGTGGTTACATGGGCTCAATTTAACCCTTTTGCAAGTGGATACAGTACCACTAGTGTTAGTGGATGTATAAACAGACACACTGTTTGGCCTGAGAAATACAGCATATATTGAAGTTACCAAGATAATTCTTTCACTCTTTAATGCCTCATTAAAAATTGTATGAAATTATCCAGTATGCCTGCAAATAATTACTTTAGACACTTCTTAGTAATGCTCTGTGAAGCTGTCACTGGTGTAGCGCTGAGTTCCTTAAGAGATCATGAATAAGACGCACAATTGGCTTTCATTATTTGCTGAAATATTGATTGAATTTATTCATTCTAATGAAGTTGTAGAATATAATAGACGTGGTATTGTATTGAAAAAGAAAAGAACAGGCTTTGTGTTAAAGCAACTGTGTGCCCCACTGACGTATGGGGATTTCAGGCTAAGAGTAAGCTCAGAAATATTGTTAGACTGAGGTATACTTCAGATCCTTCATATAATTCACAACTGTGAAGCTGAAGTAATTCAATTAAATCCAGAGTGAATTTAGAAATATCTCAATACCTGTGTACTTATCCTGAGTGGTTGATGAGAATGTATAAAATAATATCTTCAAAAAGTACCTTGAGATCTCTCAGGTCTCGGCAGAATCTTGGACAGTGACATCAAGAGCCTCTCCTATGTTATGACGTTTCTCTTTATACGTGTTCAGCCAGTTTCCCTTTGCCTGTGCACACTTTTTGGTGAAAGGCACACAGTGCCTTCATGTCAGTTTACTGCTGGATGTCTTCTCCCCATTTATTGCATGGTTTATTTTAAGGACAGTTGACAATGATGTCCCTGCAATTTCTACATCCATTCAGTGGAAGCGGTGATCTCTACTTATCCACTTCAGAATGGGAAATATTCTTTTGATCTTAAGGTCACACACTGAAGAGTACTACTCTTATTTTACTGCGTGATTGATCTCAGTATATTACTGCTACTTATTTGTTTTACAGACAAACCTGTGGCCAAGTCCTTGTGTGCTTAGACTATCTTCAAAGTAAAAACCTGTCCTGCTCTGTAAAAGTTTGTGGTCTATGAGTAACCAAGACAGTGTATTAGAAAGTGGGAAGAGGGAGAGAAAAGGGTGAGGGAGAAATGCTGAAGATCACAGAGATCATCTAAACAGTGTCAGGTCTCCCTCCATTAGCCCTCTTGTAACATTTACTAAGTTATAGCGCTGCTAAGTTTTCTCTAGGATATGAGGAAGTATTCCTTTTATGACATTTACTAATACTTGCTGCAGAAGTAGAATGCTGCTTGATTGCACAAGCTGCTTCTTGCTATGGAGAAAGCTACAGAGACATGGATTCTGACTGAAAATTGTCTCATACTTTGAACGAGTCAAGAATCCACTGCCTCTGGGAAGATGAAAAACGTTAATGTTAAGAGGTTCCTGGTTCACGTGGTTGTAACCTAGTGTATTTCTTTCTTTCTGCACATATATCTGCAGTTATATGTGGTAACTGTCAAAGAGCTGTGTACTCTGACAGCAGGAAGAACATGTCTTTTATCTTTTTCGACTTAAAGGGCTTTACTCTGCCATGCAATCATTATCCATTCTTCAATAACTGATAGATAATGCATTCACAGCTGTAATTTGCTGCAGCTGCATGAGAAAGCTGCCTGGTGGACAGGGAGGAACTAGAACAATGAAGTTTGGCTCCAGATCTAAATTTAACCAGTGCTCTCAGGTTGCTTGAATGTGATGTTTGTATGTAGGAACCCCTCTGCTGATATTGTCTTTTGTACTGATTGCATTAATAATTATTTTCTTATTTTGAAGGTATTGGACTTTAGGAAAATGTTTTCCTACCTGTAAGAAAAAAAAAAACAACCAACACATAACTGAAACAGCAGAGGAAAATGTATGTATCTAAAAGATACATAGAGGAGAGCACAAAGCCATAGCACTGTTTCTGGGTTATCTCAGAGCATAACTAAAAAAAAATAAAAATTGTCATATTAAGAAGCTGATGAGTGCCTTAATAAGTGCTTTGAATTCCTCCTAGAATAGCTTTAGAGTTTTGTTCATAATTCTAAATATTATATTTTATCAAGCTTTGGGAGATTTCTGCACTTATTATTTTGTTCCTCTTCCCTTTAATCAAATCTGTAGCATTTGTCATTTTTTTCTCACACATTTCTTTTTTTTCCTGTTGTATTAGCAACCTTGAACATTCCCCGTGTTGTGCAATTTTTTTAGTGTATGTATAAACAATGAACAGTGAGTAAAGGAGCATACTTCAAAATCGTGGGTTTAATTAGCTAGGAACAGGATTTAGCAAGTCACTGCTTTTGTTTAAACAGTCTTGACATGCCTCAAGACAGCAACGTCAAATTAAACACTTGAGGCTAAATTAACAAAAATAGACGGTTTCAGGTTTTCTCTTTAGAGTCATACTGTTGCTTTAGATGATTTGGAACTGTTAGAAACTTTTGGAAATAATTGCTGCTTGCAAGTTTTGAGATTTAGCTGTGAGTTATGTCCACAATATTCTATCCACACCAGTGCCTTGATTTGTTTTATATGCCGGTGTAAGAGACTTGACGTGTTAATGTTATTTGGTGTTCAAATCTTTTACAGCAGTCCTGATTCGTTTTTATGTAGCAGTTTATTCTACCTTTAACAACTGTACTGTAATCTTCTTGCACTTTGTTGAAATGTCTGAAATAGGAAGCTTTTACCCTTTACAATTCAGAATGGGGTGGGTATTTTGTTTGTGTGTTGTTTGTTCATTGTTTTTTGTTTCTTTTTCTTTTTAAAGCTATGGGCCAAGAAGTAAGTTTTTAGCAGCATGTGTAGCTGTATAAACATACAGCTCCCATTAATACTAACTGGAGTTGCATATTCCACTTGTCTTCTCAAAGGGTAGCATATTTATGCTTAGCTATTTAAAATAGAGAAGGAACATTTGAAGCTAAAGACGAGAGTCAGAATTTCTGGTGCAGAGAAAAAGCTAAGTGTTGGAGAATTTTTAAAGTAGCTTTATGTCCATCATAACCTTGCAGACTTTTCTGCGCGCATGCTGCTTCACTTGTATGTCCTTGAAAATCACTGCTTGAAAATATTGCTAGCTTGGATCACCTGCCCATGAAGAGACGAGATGTTCAGTGATGGGCTTGCTGTTGAGTTTCTGGCTTTATGGTCGTGTGGTTGCTCTAAAAAAGTGTGGGAAAAAAGATCTTTGAAAGCTGGTGGTAATTTCTGTAAGTTGAAGTGCCTTAAGAGCTTCTGTTTTGGTTCAGTAAAAAATTCTGTGCGACTTTGCATCTTCTACTTTCAGGACCATCACACATTTCTGCCACTAAGTTGTCTGTGCTGCCCCACTCACTTTCAGCCTTCCTTTTTGGGCAGTTTACCAAGACTGCGGCATAGGCAAAAAATTAATAAAGTGAAGTCTCTTGGCTGCTGTTAAAAGTCAACCTCTGTGGGTTGCACAGAATGGTCTCTGTTTACAAAAATTGAATACAAGCACACGAAATATTCTTTTTAAAACGTGAAAAAATGTGTGGTAAAAAAGTTCATCTTTCAGCTTTATTTCCTTTTAAAGTCTAAGTGTATGCAAACATTGAATTGTAAGATAGTGCTGTTGTCTATGGAGAAAAAAAAAAGATGCAAATGTTGAATTTTTCATATGATATTCAGGTCAGTTTGCTTCACTTTACCCGTTATTGCAAGCCCAGATCATGTACAGTTTGAATGCATATGCCTACGCTGTGCTTAAAGCTTGTGCAGAACTTTGCCTGTTATTTGTTCCAATGCCTTTTTTTAGCCCTAGAAGAGTTTTTATTTAGTTCTAGAATTCTTCTGCTTCCTATATTCTTTTGTGCAGATAATACACAGAGAAACTGCGCCCTGAAGAGATTATGTTCTGTAGTTTTAACTTTTCATAAATCAAGACATTTGAAAAGTTAATAGCATTTGTTTCCCTAGCAAGCATCACACACAAAACAAGGTTTTTTCAAGAGTTTATGGTGATAACACTTTTTAATTCACAATATGAGTTGAAAACTGAATGACCTTTCAGTATGTGTTGCGATACTGAAAAATGCATATACAAGTAGAAGAGATAAAACTGTGAAACTTAACTGTCGAAATGTATCCACTGCTTAGTAGTTTGAGCTAGTAATTACGACAAATTGAGATACATGCCATTTCTTCCTTTCTTTTTCCTAGTAAATAACATGTCTCCTTAGTGCCATAATGAAATCAAACTCAAATAATAAGAGTAATAATAATAATTAATTTGCTGTTCTTTCAGCATAGCATTACTGTCTTGTAGAGAACGGTAGTGCTACTGCTCTCAGTCTCTAGTATTAAAGGCTACAATTCACTGGTGGAGAAGAAATATAAAATTTATATTGCAAAGTAAACTCCTATTTACATGTGTAGCCTAGCACTATGACAGGGTAGTTGTAAAGGCAGCTCTCCTCCTCTAAGACTTATGCTTTGGGCACTGGAATGGCTGCCCAGAGAGGTGGTAGAGTCACTGTCCCTGGCAGTGTTCAAGAGGCATCTGGATGAGGAGCTATGAGATATGTTTAGTAGCTTGTGCTAGCAAGGGTAATGGGAGGACAGTTGGACTACATGATCTCGTAGGTCGTTTCCAACCTTGTGATTCTATGATTCAGTGTGGAGGAACCTGCACCATCTCAGGAGAAAGTCCAGCAGAGCTGATCATCTGCTGGTTTTGATGGATTCCTGTATTTTCAGCTTCTGAGACAAAGGACGGAAGGATTCTTCCCAGATTTTTAACAAGATCAATGGCACCTCCTGGTGACAGCTGCCCACGACCTATAAGGGTCAGCATACCTCAACAATCAGAAAGCTCTCGCCATAGCTAAAGTCTTTTACCTGGAAGAGCATTCTAGTACTATGTGGCTCAAACAGGAGGAGGAATCTCTAATCTAAAGGTACTACAATTTTTGACCCTATGTGATGTTTTCTTGGAAAATTCTGAACTTTTATGGCACATAAGAATCACTATAATGGAAATGAAAAAATCTTTCTAACGGTCACTCTAATTTACTCTTTATTTGCTTGTCTGTGAGATGCCTTTCAGACTTGCGTGGTTACTTTTGGACAGGTGACAGAGCAAGTCACCTGCTAGATACGTGAGCATGTCATTTTTCACTTCTTAGACTGGAAAGGATTCCAAAATATTGTTTTGTACTCTGAATTCTCCACCCTAGTAACCATCATATACACAAGTATGTACATACATGCATATATAAGTGAAGCATCCCCAAATACTATTCTTCCTTAAATTTCATTTCAAATTGGTTTTGTCTGGTGTTCAGTTCTGTAATTGATTTTATTTGTCCTGAAAAGCTTATTCCAGTCTCTTTGCAGATTTTCTTTCCACTACTCTTTCTCATGTTAGCAGCAAGCTAAATATTTTGAAAATGTAAACATCCAGAAGCAAGAAACACTTTGCTCGTGGACACAGTGTGATCTGAAAAGGCAAGAAGGATTTGTGAGAGCACTGTGCACCTACAGTGACAGTGTGATTGAGTCTAGGGAGCGAAAGGGGTGAGGAGGAAATGAACTATCAACTGAAGCCTGTGATTGCCAAAAACAAATAAAAGACTCCCACATGTAAAATAAGAGGAGAAGATTCTCTAGTTGGCATTGTGTCTTTCTGTCAAGTGAACAGTGAATTTCTTTGGCTTGGATTTTGGTCCCCAACAAGTGTTTACTCTGCAAACAGCAATCCTGTTGGTCTTCTAAAAATAGTTAATTGAGATTGAAAATATGCACAGATTGCACAAGCCCTGAAGAACATATGTCTTCAAGATGCTGAAGAAATGAAATGCTGTGTATTATGAATAATTTTTCTTTTTCGTAATTGGCTCTCAGCTAAAATCCTAACTAATGCTTGGTGAGGTTCTGGGAGCTGACACATGGTTTCACTGTGACTTCTCCCTTTTCTTTGCCCATCTTTCACCTCCATAAGCCGCCACCAGTTCTCCTTTAGATTAAAGTGAACACTTACTTATTTGCCCTCCTTGTGATATTTCCTCTTTTTCATTTTGTTTTTTGAAATGTATAGTTTATTTTCTGATAGATTTTGGAGGTTTCAGTTCTCTGTCCTACATCAGTGTACCCACAGGAAAACAAACAGCAACAAAAATACAGGCTTTGCCTTGAAGACAGTCACTGCAGACACATTTATCATCCACTGAACTGTTATGTAGAATGGAAAATTAGATATGACAGCTTATGTTGCCTGTTGAGGACCAGACACGGGCAATGGATTTATTTTTCTTTGCCATAGCTAAAGATCTGTACAATTATTGTGCATTTTATGGATTGTATAAGTGCTGATGCTGAAGTACATTTCACCAGGACTATCTCAAGTCTGGTAATCTCTTTAGTGCACGTTAAATTACAGTTTTTCCTTTCTTCTTGCTATCTTCTTACCTGAGGAAAATAAATACTCCAAACATTCCAAATTGGCATTTGGTTTTAGACTTTATTTGAGGTTTTTCGGTATGATTTCTTTTCTTCCTACACATGTGCTGTGATGATTAAACTCATAAAAATCATTGTGTTACAAGCTAGGCTGAAGGTACTGCTAGTGAAAAGCTGACTGGTCTGATATATACCCTATAAAGGAAGGCACTGTTAATCAGTAATCAGCTGAGGTCAGGAGCAGTATGTTTGCAGTGGTGTGTTATCTATTTGTGACACTTGCAAACACACAGGTGTAAAAGGGAGGTTCTTTGGATCTCCTGAACAGAAAATAGAAATTTGGAGCTTGTGATTATAAGCAACTGAATTGAGGAAAACAAAGAAATGCAAAGTGTAGAAGTTGCTATGAAGGTTAGCTTGCAATGGATTATTAAAAAATAATTTTTGTGAATCTGATGTATTAAATTATTTTGTCCCTAGTGTAATAAGTGTGGTGAGACTACACTTTCCTCCACGGATCCTATGTGTTGCTGGCTTTTCTTCATGTACTCTGCCACTAAACACTTCTATAGAGAGCTGTTGAAGTCAGGTCAGGCACTTATTATCCCTCGTGCTTAATTCTAAAATGCTTTTTTCCCTTTCTTATGCTTATGCTGCACATCACTGTGATCACAACTGCCTTTTGTTATCACAGTTAACCTGCCCTCTGCTGAAAGGATTTGTATGTTATATAATACAGGCTGTCTGTGCGCAGCTTACAAGACCCAACAGGTAAGGCAGATGCTCCCCAGGCTAGGAGCATCTTGTCTTGAAGGATTTGAGTAATGATTCTGCATGAGCATGGTTGGATGGTAGCAGTTTTCCTACTTTGATAAATCAGTAAAGAGTCAGTTTTGAGGGAGAAGGGTAGGTGGTGTGTCAGCTCTGGCTTTACAGTGTGAGTGGTGCCAATGTGGCACTATAAATGCCTACATGATGATTGAATAATTTGCTTCCTTTCAGAATCCAACCAACACATTTCCAACTGTTTGGAAGTTGCATTGTAGAAGTCTCTCAGTGGTTTTGACTGTTTCTCTCAAATTGTGACAAAATCAGAAGCTGAGGCACTATTCTCTATTTAGTGTTCCTTTCATGTCAGTAGTAACTATTTTAGAAAGTTCAATATGCTCTGCCTTTTATTTTTCATGAGGCAGCTTGTCTGCTTCTGATTGAGGCTTGCAAAACTTCTAGACAAGATTGCTGTAACATAATAGAACCAAAAGGATAAAAAATCAGAATGAAGATATTTAATGACAAAACAATCTCTCCTGTAACTATTCCCAACATAGCCTACAGAACCTGCCTGCCAGCAAAGCTAGCCTGTACCTAGTTAGCCTCTGCCTTTGTTATGTCTTTTCTACCAAGGCTAAGGAATGGAAATGGGTAGTGATAAATTACATGATATAACATTTGGGGCTGAAGGAACAAAAGAATGAACCTATAATCTTATTTTAACAATAATGTCCCCACTGCTAATGAGCAGAATCTAATCCTCTCAGAAATGTTTTGGATTGGCCCAGTGAGACCTCTACATTGTTTCCCATGGGCTATAGAACACTACTCAATAACCTTTCACTGCTGCTCCTCCCTGAACTTTACGAGGTTATAATTCATTCAAGATTAGTTCTGAGCCTGTTCCTATGCTGCAGGACAAAAACACAGTACAGATAGGTATTTTATAATCAGGAATAAAGAATGTAGGGTCTGGTCCCCCAGAAATACTTGAATCTCCAAAAGTGGGGAAAAAAAATGCAATAATTTACTTGGGGAAACTTGTTGGATGCATAAACTGGTCCTCACTTTTATACTGCTGTACAAGATAACGATAATAACAGAGTTATAGTTGGAAAAACTGGAAAACATCAAACCATAATTAGAATGGCAGGAGAGAATTTATACGCATTATTTGCCAAAACATAGTAGATAAGTAGTTATTGATTAAGGGGATGCATGCTTAACAGCAATTTATAAATCCAGGACTCAAAAAGATAATGTTTGTTTTACTACTTTTAATTATTTAACATGCAGTGACGTTTCTGTTTTGCCAACAGCGGCACAATAGGTCCCTAATGAACTGCTGTGAATTACTAATAATTAAACCATCAGGCATAAATAAGGGGTGCGGCTTCTTATTAGATTAGCATTCTTAAATCACCTTTGATTTCTAAAGAAAATTCTTTCTGGGATTTTCCCCTACCCCAACCCAAATAGGCATCAGAAGTCTTGAAGGAGCTCAGGCTGACACTTGAAAAATCTCAGAAATACTGATTAAAAGAATGAAGTTATTCAGAAGACTATGATGAAAGTTCAGAATCTGTGCTTCAAACTCTAGTTCATGGGAGTCCAACATTTTGGCTTGCAAAGGCTGCACTGAGTGAAAATGAATTGTCTTGGGCCTCATATAGGTTGTTCTGTAGGTAATGCCTCCTATTTATTTCCATGAAAACTACAACAGCAAAAATGAGCACAGTAACTGGAATTGATAGAGCAAATTCTCAGCTAAAAAATGATGTTTTCTCAACATGGTCACTACCATTAGCTATGCTTTTTCACTGGTGATGAACAGCAGACTGCATGTCATGCTCTTCAAGATCTTCACAAGTAGAGATAGCACACTGTTGCTGTCACCCCTACTGAAAAGCACCACCCACCACCTCACTGTTCTCACATCCACTATCTTGTCTCCATAAATGTTCAACAAGCATTGATAAATGTTAATGGGTCTTTTTGTTCCACTTGGAGTTCAATTTCACACCTTTGCTTCATCCACACTTCCATGTCAGATGCCATTTTGTTAGACTGTTCCTCTGCTGCCATCTGTCACACAGCAACAAAATGGAATGGAATATTTCTGGGAAGATTCAGCCCCTACTGCCACACCACCAACAGACACATCTGAAACTGTAGGTCCATGTAATAAAGTAGGAAGCATTACCTTTGGAGTGGCCTTTGTAAAATATATACTAGAGTTAATGTGTATAATTAACACAACTTATTTTAATTTTAAATATTAAAAAAAAAAAAGGAGAGAACATCAAAAGCATAAAACTAGTGGGCATTTGACCTTGTTTTTGTGAAAATAACATGTCAATCCCTGGCTCAGTGGCAGTGGCTGTAATTCTTAGTGAGCTCTCAAGGTGCTCATCAGAGATTTCTTCTTTTTACTTCCAAACGTGATGACATGAATAAGACGTGACTGTGAAGCAAGGGATATTTTTCTTTTATAAACGTCTGGCAAAGAGATATTAGGTTTTTCATTTGAATATCTGATCACAACTCTATATGTTCTGTGTGAAAAAAAAAATATTGATTTGAATGAAAGCTGCGTGCAAATATACAAAAAAAAAGAAAAAACAATGAATTTTTTTTTTGCAACTTTGAAAGCTGTTTTCAAATTCCTCTATCAAAACAGAAAGCACAACTGCATATTTCTCACTACTCAAAGGACTGCGTTTAGCCAGTGTATCAAAGTGAATAGGATTATTTGCCATCACTTGAGTTAGCAGTTCACTGACCCCTCCCCGTGCCCTGGTTTCAGTTGACATGGTGTTAATAGCACACTGAAGATTTTACTGCTGAGTGATGGGTGTACGTGCAGTGCCAGGTCACCCCATAGGGGAGAACTGACACAACGATGGTCCTGGTTGTGGGCCAGGCTTCATGTGGGCTGCAGATTGGACAAGCCCATAAAAAAGTTGATTCTTTGCGAGGAGTTGTGAAGCTTTTTCCTTGCTCTGGTTAACTTCATGATTATTTGAGCATTTTATAAATAAAAAAGGCAATATAAATTTGGTTTACCTGATTTCTTGATGGGTGATATCAGTACTGGACTTTCTGAAGGATGCTCTTCACCAGCGAGCAAAATATATTAGTCTGTGTAAGCAACAGGTTGGAAGTGGATAAAAAAAATTAGATGAATTTCTTCATGTAAAATCTTTTTCTTTTATAAGATAAATATTTTGCTCTATTTGCATGGAAGCTTCAAAAAGTAATGGAAGCAATAAGAGTTTTGAAAGGGAAAAGAATGTATGGAAAGAAATTGAAAAAATCAGAACATTTTATTTCAGAATAGAATGAAAAAGAAATATGATAAAGGGATCAGAACTAGTGACTGGAATGGAGAAGGCAGACTGGGGAGAGAATTCACCTGTTCAGTTAATACCAAAGCAAGAAAACATACAACTGGATGAAAAGGAGCCAAACTCATAATCGATAAAAATAAGCACTTTCACAAGAACTACTTGATAAAAGGTGCCACCATTTTTACAGAAATTAGCAAGATTTTTTTAAAAAAGATCTGTTTGTTTTAAAAAATATTTTAAACCTGCAGGTTCTATGACCTGCAAAATTTCTGTTTTTAATAAATGTTCATGTAGCTATTGGCAAAAAAAAAAAATAAAAAAAAAATTGAGTCAGATTATTCAATGACCAAGCTTCACTGGAAAGCATGTGGGACTGGCCTCCATCAGACACTAGTTATAGGACACTGCTTTCCTTGCATCTAAAGTATCTGATGCCTCTCACCCCCTTATTCAAGTCAGAAAATTAAGATTAGATTTGATCTGACAAGTTACAATCCACTCATCCGAAAAAGCTGTAATGTGGAAGTGGCCAGTGAGGGTAGGTATCTGATGAATGGACCATCCTTGTCCCTTTTTGTAAGCTGGTAATGGAGAAAATTCAGCACAAAAACTGTGGCAGTGAAGTTACCAAATATGTTTTTTAGATAAGTTGCTGGATTGCTGAGAAACTTTCGTAGCTGAGCAGCACAAGTTCTTGTGTATTTCAAACTAATTGACTAACTGGTGTTGAGAAGCTAAATGCAGCAACAATTTTGAGTTGAAGTGAAGAAACTATACAGAGTTGTGAGGATAAATCTTGTTTAAACTCAGAAGAGGACTTCTTGTATTCAGTCACTGAATTTTACCCTACCTGTAAGAAATTAATATTATCTGTTTTGTTGGGTATTTTTGTTAGTCTTATCATAATCATATTTTATTAATGGACCTTACTTTCATGTTTGTTTATTTGTTTTTTTTTTTTTTTTTAATAGTGACACACATTGATGATGTGCCAATCAGGGCATAGGGTATTTTGGGAGCCTATCTCCACTCCATGTATTTAGTTACATTAATTCATGTCATCCTTAGGTCACTGTGCTTCTAACACCGTAGTAGTGCTAAATGGATAATATAACTAAAGTAATCCTGGGATGGTTCCAAAAATATCCTATTAAGCAGATGTACATTCTCTGGTAAATTGCATATTTGACTGATGCTTCTCTCATCCTTAATCTTAAAGTAAATGCATATCTGATCTATTGCAGACCAAAGCCCTTCACTGATTAGCACTAGATATAGCTTTGGGTCAGTATATTTGAGTGTATGCAGCCTTTAAGGAAAAAAGAATATTAAATGTTCCATTAATGCTTAAAAATCTGAAGTGGTTATTTCTAAAAACGGAATTATTTTCTGCAAGTTGGTTCATTCATTTGTAGAGCTATTAGCTTGCTATTAAACATGGAAGCTTTCTCTGTTCCATATTCCCATAACCTGGGAAACATTTCACCACTTAGAGACTCTCAGAACTGTATATTGATACGTTGTACTACATTCTCGATGGTATTTGCCAGCAGCCACTTCACATTTTGGAGAAGCTTTAGAAAGCTGTGCCTCTGGCCTAGGAGAGCAGTAATTCATACAAATGTCTTATAATTTTTTTACTAGAAAACTATTTGTTGTACTTCATACATTTATGTGGGGAAATTTTCTCTTTTTCTAATCCCATACTTTGAGTGCTCTAAAATGACTACCTGAAAAGAAAGTTATATCCTCTGCTAATCATCCCTCTACACAAGCACATTTGCCATGTATACAAGCCAACAATATTGTTCTTAGTTCACATGTAGTGAATAATTTTAAGTGATATATGTTTTGAACTCTCTATATGGTATTGATTTCCCATAGAACTTTACTGTATAAGCTAGTAAGCTCAGTATGTTCTGAAGGCTGTACCCATGATGGAGGAGACAAGGTACTTCTTGTTCATGCAGAGCATTGATGTGTTTGCTTATATTCCTATCTTTATACTGTAGGTAGGCTAATTATTTTCTCTTAAAATGTTTTTGTTAGATCTCTTTTAGATTTCCTGAATTGTCTGCTTTAAATAGCCTGAAATAATCCATAGGTTTTAAGCCCTTCTTTGGATCCAGGATTTATCTTAATTCTGATGCTTAGAAGGTTTAGCTTCAGTCGAGGTGCTATCCCAGTGTTACTGTGCTTGAACAAATGGGCTGAGAAGCTGTTTGTGAAAGAGAAAGCAACCAAAGGCAGCGTTAGCTGCATTTTATGCTATTAAAATTCATATTATATTACAAGAACTGTGAGAATCAAACAGATTTTTGCAGCAATAATAATAACAATGCTTTTTTGAAATTGTCAATTGCAAAGAAGTTTCCAAGGGATTACCTGAGGCTTAATTTTCTTTCCAATAATGGAGACGTTTCTGATGTTTCTGAATTGCAGTTTGCCAAGTGTAGGAGATCGGAAATCCTGTCCTAAAAAGATACTGTTAGATGGTCTTTTAGGTTTGATCCAAGTCATAGAGTAGCAGATAAACTGTCCTTAAACAGTGATTTGCAGCAAAAGTCTCATAAAAACTGACAGGATTTTGCAATAGGGAAGTTGAGGCTAAGCCATTTCCAGTTTTCTATGCAGTTTTCTCAAGCATTCACATGGTTCCCAAAAGTTTGCTTTCACTCATGAATGCTTTGGATACCACTGAGAGATTTGGTAGCTCCACTGTTTTTGTGTGTATGTTGTCAGGCAAGGTAAGAGCATGTATGTCATGGCCATGCTACCATAAATCTGACCATCATACACACAGACGTGAATTTGCTCCATATACAATATATTGTATAAAAAATACTTATTTGCTGTATTTTGACTTTGTCAAGAAAAGACAGAATGTGCAGTATAACTTATTACCACTTTGTGTTTATGTCAGATGCAAAATCAAGACTGTTTCCCCAACTGCTACATGCATGTGACTGCTGGCAGTTCCCTATCAGCACTTTCAAGATGGGACAGCTAAGAGACTGAACAAATCTTATGCTTTATAAACATAGTTTGAATTATTGAGGAGGTATTTTCTTAACATCTGTGCAACTATTTAATTTTCCCTCTTTGCATCTGTACTTTTTTTCTGGAACACTGTGGAATCTGAAGCAAAGCAGTGCAGGAAGATCTTTAACCCACTTTTGCAAATTCATGAAACTCAGTGTGAGTTATTCAAACTAAATTTCAACGTAGAATCTTCTGAAATATTCTCGTCTGTCAAAAATACGTTATTCCATTTAAGCTATGAAAAGACTAAGTAGATTCCATAATTTAGTAAATATTTTGGCTTCTGACAGCTCTTCTTTTTCTTCCACTCTTTACGTTTTGAGGCTTTTTTTTCCACTTCATGCTGTCTTCTGTCAAGTCTTACAGGTGCTAAAAGAAGTAATTTGGGAAGGGAGTAAGGAGGAGAGTTTCTTTCAGTAATTTCTTTCTTTTTTTACATCATACAGATAATACTTACGTCTTTAGGAAATTAATCTGAATATTTGGTACATCTGGTTGGATTGAGCCTCTTGAGTTTAAGACCCTACTGTGTATGAGTGCAAAGGTTGAAAAAATCACGTGTAATCTTTATCTATGAGATGCATCAAAAGTTCAGAAAAAGTTCATTTTATTTTTACTTTGAAGACTTGTGATTAGCCAGAAACTATGCTTTCAGAACCTGCAAACAGTCCATTTATTTGCCAGCATCAGAATGAGACTCAGAGTTCCAGTGAAAACATCTTTTTGTCTGCTAATGTAATGAGTGCTTATTTTCTGCATCTTCATGTTACTTGGAAAAGCATCAGGGTTTCATTGTAAATCCATTATGTCTCCCTTGGTCAGAAATTATAAATGACAACTAGTCCCAAGGTAAAGAAAAGAAAGTATTATTTTGTAGAGTAAAAAGGGGTTAAATCACTTTTTATCATGACTGTCCTCTTGGTTATGACATATTCAATGTATTATTTAGTTTAAGTGCATGATTAAGATAGAACTGGGGTACTTCTGGGGAGCATTTTCACAGACGTTATACTTACAGTACCTCATTCTTTGGTACAGAAGAAAGAAAAATGACATGTCCCTTTGTGAACCTATCCTTTTAAAATTAGGTTATAGATTATATAGTGGTGTGAGATCCTCTATGAATTTCTGGGTCAGAGGTACTTTGTTTTCTTTCTTTTATACAGCAAAACCCCTGTATCTTTATTAAAAATTTATTTGCTGTCAATAATTAAATGCTTATTATTTGATCTTTAATGGGGTCATGATTCCCATATTCCCATATTAATGAAATAATGCAAAAGTAAAAAATGCCTTTCAGTTGGAAAAAATTACTTATTATTCTTTCTTTGTTCTGAGTAAAATAGTTTATCTTAAATTAAAAATTAAAAAATATTTTTCTTTAATCTTAGAATTAAATTAGTGCTAATTAGTTCTATTTTCTCTACAATATTCAAATGCTGAAGTCTTAGTCATTCCTTCAGAGTATTAATAGTGCCCTTTGGCTGTAATCAAGATTATCTTCAATTAAAAGCAATCCAGTTAACTCAGTTACATTAACAGTTATTGTTCTCAAATCATGGGGTTAAGAACACAAATCCTGTGTGTTTTCAGCATGGGTACATTTCTAGGGTGTGTGATGCACGGACATGTTAATTACACATTGAAAATAAAATACACCAACCTTCCATGTGCTTCACTGATGAAATCCATCAGTGTATGTACAATTACCATCAAACAAAGCATTTTTAAACAGTAATGTACACAGAACTGAAAGTTGTTGCAATAAGCTAAAACACTGGTTTGGATTTGGTCAGTGTTTGAGCCCCCCCCTTCCCATCAGACCCCTCCCTCTGCACTTTTTACTGCAACTCTGTAAATTATGGGGCATTTTCAATGAGTGAGTTCTGCTTGATATTCACAGCTGTTATTTCCTTTGTGAAGAATTAAAGAGCACTTGCCAGTCTGCAATAATTCATCTTATTTTATTAAAGCTTTTTTTAGTTCAGAAATTTTGTTACATAGAGTAACAGAGGATTTCAGCTGAAAACAGAAGCATTTCATTCAAAATTCTTAGTGTATCTAATATGACTAAATGCTAGTCCCACAGAAACAGAAAAAAAGGTTTTCATGCATGCTCACAGATCAGCTCTTTTTGGATTGAAAAGCTAAGCATAGAACATGGGAAAATTCCTTTCATATGGCTGTGTTTACAAACAAAAAGTATAAACATCTTGAGCAAACAGAAGTGGTGAGGAGAACTTTGTTTGTTAACAGATTAGCACCCCGATAGCAAAAATAGAGTGTGATTCTCCCACAGTAAAAGTTAATAACAGTTGGTGAAACAAAACAAAACAAAAGCTTGAGAGTTGCAAAAATATTCTTGCAATATTTCTCAAAGCACCTGCCAGTACCACTTCTATAACGTATGCCTGCCAGAACAGTATGCACTTTCAGAGGTCTCTAATACCTGTGAGTTTCTACTAGTTTTGATGAATTTTTTACATTTTGGAAGCTTTTCTAAATTGTAATCTCTGTTTATCAAATATCTTTCTTTTATTTAAATTCTCCCATTGCTAATTTGCAGTGGTGATTTTTCTGTATTGCTACTCTTCGTGATTTAATGTGGTAAATGGCATAACTGGACAGATTCTGTCTTCTTCAAAATGTTAGTGAATTTAATTTCAGCAGATTTCCAAGATTTTAAAATCCATTTTCTGAAGGCATAAAGGCAAGCCAAGGTTTTCTCTGAAATAGTACTCATATTCTGTGGGGCAAATACCTCTTTTGAGTTCCAAAATGCTGGCACAGCCATCTTAGTTTGACACTGAGGCAATAAATCAAAAGGGTTGGACAAATCTATGAAGCCATGCCCTTCAGAAATAGCATTGTGTCTGTACATGCAAACATAATTGCTTTCTTGGAATGTGACAAAAGAAAATTGAATATAAAATATGGTGTTAACAGAAAACAAATCCAATTTTTAGAGTTTTCTTCTTCTACTTCAGTGAAGAGGATTTCCTGAGGAATCGTATAGCTTTGGTACAATATATATCCAGATACAGTGGAATATAATGCTTCCCTTCATGGAAGAAACTTAAAATTTGCTAAAGTTTCCCAGAATATCAGCGTTTCTCTCAAAATGTGGCTTAAAAAATATTGGGAAAGATGTATGTGTAAAACCAAAAAAGAAAGTTCGAATGAGTTGTTAGACTCGTCAGTGATTTAAATGAGGCCAAGTTACCCTCTGGAAAACTGCTGTGGTATTTTGTGACTTATTTGACAAGTTATACTTTTCTGTCAAATCAAGAATACAGGACTGCAGGGCATCAGTTTTATCTAATGTAAAGCTATGTATGTTACTTACCTTTCTCTTAGGATCCTTTCTTTTCTGCCTGTAAAGTGCGTAGAGATTTTAGACACCAGTTTTTGTGATCTTCTTGTGTCTGCGCGTAGAGGAAATGCAGAAAAATTGGCAGATCCTATGTAAATTCTCTTTTGTTTGTGTAAATAAGTACATATGTGTCTGTTTGTATTTGTAGGGTACAGGGAAATGCTTTGTCTTTGTTCGTGACTTTTCAAAATAGGAAAACTGATTTCCTACCCTGAACTAAGCAATACATCGTATTTAATAGAAAAAAAAAAAAAAAAAAAAAAAAGATTTACTAGGCTTGAAAGAACTTTACTTTTTATTTCCTTTACCAGAAATGCTCCTTAGTTCTAGTTATGTCCTTTAGTAAAACATAAAGGATTCCACCTTGTTTCTGTTCTAGCAACTTTTCTCTGCTCATAGCTTCAGAGCTGCTAGAGGCCTTTGCAATTAAATGTTTTTTTTGCAATTAAATGTTGCAGGAGACTTGCACGTGCTTGCATTTCATTTTCAGATTGGTCTGCAGTATAATTACTGATTGTAAGCTTTGAGCAGAAATTAGTCTGGGATTTCAAATTCTTGTATTTTCTACCTAGAATTAAGGAGGACATGAATTACACTTGAGTTTTACCTCCAGTTCTGTTGTTAGATTTAATTCCCCTGTAAAAATTACTGGGAAAGAGGTGTAAACAGAGGATGTAAGAAAGGGTTCCTGCAGGTCTGGACTATGGAGTTTCTATTTCAGAACTGTTCATGTTGCACAGTTACATTAGCTAGTCCTGGAGTATGATACGCCGTATTCTGATCAAAGGCATTGAGAATTTGTTACAGTGCAACTAAAACTGGGGTGTGTTAAATTATGTGTTTTGCTAATTATTCCATCTTATTGTTGTTGTTTTTCCTTTTCCAACAAGACCTATGTTTATACATATTTATATTTGGAAGTCTGAAGGATGGTTACACAAAATACTTCCTAACTCAGTACAGTAGTGATGTGCTGTGTGTGCTCCCACACATCTCATTAAATTCTGATGATTTGCCTTTATGATGTGTAAAAAGAAATACAGTGTCTCTTAATCTTATCTCTTTTTTTTTATTATTTTATATTTGCATACTGTGGAAAAGAAAGAATTTTTGTCACCTCTCTTAACAGTTGATGCAACACTAGATAAGGTAAATAAACTTCCATATCTCATTTGATCTCAATAGACACTGGACTTACCTGTTAGAAAAAATATTGAATCCTTTGAATTTTGGTTGGAACTTATTTGAAATCTGGGTTTTGCCTTTTTTTTTTTTTTTCCTCTGGTATTTTGTTTTAAGCACTCTTCATAATACCGACTATTTAGATAAACATTTTTTTTTACAAGTACTCTATGTCCCAAATCTTTTCTTTACTAGCCAGAGGGATGCATTAGTATGAACATTATTGTTAGCCTGAAAGCCAGGATACTGGAAGAGTATTCAAATTGACTACCGAATTTGTGTCGTTATATATAGAAAAAAGAGGAATGAGCCAGCCAAATAAGGCCTTTTTCCCTAATCAAATTGTGGCAAGGATGAGAAAAAATATTATGTCTTGTAAATTTACTGAAGCTGAAAGTATAAAATTCAAACTTCATTCTCTACAGAGAAACTCCATCAATCCCTGGAGCTCTACTTCAAATTAACAGAGCTGTACATTGATTTCTCAAATATTGTTACGTTATGAAATTCACAGTAAATTAAGGCAAAGCCTGCTCATCATTGAATTTTTGGTCTAATTTGAAATAAAAAATGAATTAGAAATATTTGTGTATATGCAGAGAAGGTCAGTCATTTTGGTACCTCAGAAAGAACCATCCTGAAAACCTCATTCCGTCACTAAGGGTGGACTGTTGTGGTTCTGCCCAGCTGATGAGCAGGCTCATCTTTAAGTCATGCCTTGGGGAAGATAGCACTGAAATCTCATTGCAAAATTACAGCATTTTCCATTTTTTATTGTAAGAGAAGAATCTCTCTCCTTAACTACTTCCTAATATTTTTTTGATGTTTTGGGGTACAGTTCAAGAGAGAGTGAAACAGTCATTTCCCAGGTAGAGTTAGTGATGTGCAAGAAATTGTCTCAAAACATTCCAGGAATTTGATTGACAAAATGAAACATGGTCCTGACGTCAATTTACTGAGATTACTTTTTAATGAATACTACTTTAAAAGCATATGCAAAATTAAGATCAGACACAAAATTGCATTTGGATGTGGCATTTAAAGAATGATATACATAATGTATTGGAAATTAACGTTTGTAACATACTGAAAATGATTCTTTTGCTGACTCTCCTACTTTGTGACAGCTTTGGCAGTGGAAATATTAATTACAAGCAAAGGAAACCTGAATTGTATTTTTTAATTAATATTGCCTGAGTGCCAGATAATGACCTCTTAAAATAATAGTGCATGATTAGGGAGTGTTTCTCCCCTCAAATCCTGCTTAAAAGATAAAAGCACAACTTTCTCTGGAATTTAAGAATGGGTGTATCTTACAGAAATGGATTTGGCCAGAATTTTTTCCTGTGCTCTTTTTCACAATCACCATGCTAGTTCGGCAGTCTTTTTTTTATTATTCTTTTTTTTTCTTTTTTTTCTTTTTTTTTTTTAAGATTATTTGTATGCCTAGTGAAGTTAATGAGAAGTTAACAGTAACTTTAGTGACAAAATCCTTTGACAAACAAATATATAGCATCATTAAGGAGATTTATATGCATTTTTATTGCATTTACATGCTTTGAGTATTCTGACTGAATATGCTGAAATAATTGGATTTATTTTGTCCTGTTGAAAAGAAGAGGAATTTTTTTATAGAGAATTAAGGACCGAACAGTTGTTAACAGGAATATGCCAAACTGCTCTCTGCATCTGTCAGGTAAAGGGTAAGAGCAAGTCAGCTTAGCATCTAGAAAGAGGATGTGTGCATACAGGGAAAAATAAATACATGAATATCGCTGTGAAGCTAAGTAGACAAGTAAATAATACTTTCCCTTAAGGAAGGAATGCAACTGGAGATATTCAAGAACTGTTAGTTTTCCCCAGGAAATATTTATTTAAGGACAAATGACCCTATCTCAGGGTCATGATATTAGACAAAATGATCTACTGAATTCCTTATCATCTCTATAATTGACTGTTAGATGATTGTGAGAATTTGTCAGCAAAGATTAAGGAAGAAAATGTTCTTGTTCTATTGAAAGGTTTTGTGATTTTAAGAGATAAATGTGTTGCTTTCTTTTTTGCTTCCTTCTTCCCTATTTCAAAAATGATGACATAAATTTCCCAGCTTTCTTATTTTTTTAAAAAGAAATATCACAATTTGTTTCAAGGCCAGGTTGGATGGGGCTTTGAGCAACTTAGACTGATGGAATGTGTCCTTGCACACGGCAGGGATGGTAGAAGAAGCTGGTGATTAAGGTCCTTCCCAACCCCAAATATTCTAAGATTCCATGATATATTTGACTTTTTGACATGTCACAACTGACTATGCTCAAGATAGTCTAACTACCTCCTATTTATTTCTATTTAAAAGGAACAAACGCAGGAAAGACTTAGTGAGAGAAGTCATCCTAACTGCATATAGCTTAATCCTGTTGACTGGTAAGACTAATACAGTGGAGATATGGTAGCTTCAAGGAGGGGAAGGGTTATTGCAACCTGTTTCTCTCCAGAATTGAAATGAGATAATCATAGAATTATAAAATGGCTTGGGTTGAAAGGGATCTCAAGGATAATCGAACTCCAGCCTCCCCTCTCACTGCAGGCAGGGCTAACAGCCTCCCCATTTAATACCAGACCAGGCTGCCCAGGGCCCCATTGAACCTGGCCTTGAACCCCTCCAGGGACGGGGCATCCACAACCTCTCTGGGCAGCCTGTTCCAGCACCTCACCACTCTCATAGTAAAGAACTTCTCCCTGACATTCAACCGAAATCTTCCTTCCTTCAACTTAAAACCATTTCTCCTTGTCTTACTATTATTACCCTTTCAAAGAGTTGACTCCTTTCCTGTTTATAGGCTTCCTTTAGGTACTGAAATTATAAAGCTTTTCCTACAGAACTATTAACTGAAAACTGAGGATTCTTACAAGTATGATCCTTGTTCCATAAGGAACTGATGACAGAATAATGGAATTTTCTCTGGACCAAATCTTTCTTCTTCTGCTCCACAGTAAGAAGTTGGTTCCAAACATGACTGGTATTACTCTGAAATCTGATAAGCATCACTTGCAATTAATCCTGTTACTTTAATTACTTCTTTGAAATGACTAATGATGCTGTTAAAGTAATTATATCGTTTAATTGTGATTCTCTATTTTTTGCAATAAACCAAAGCAAGCCCACATTTAAAGAGGTTCTCTGCATAGCTTGATAAAAATGGTTTTCTCTAAGTGCATTTGAGAGCTCTATATGTGCAATAGCCAGGTTAAGTAAAAGTGAAAAATATAATATTGTATGTAGCAGGAGAATTTTTTCCAAAGGGAAATAAGTGAGTGAACAACTTTAACATAAAGCAACTCATGCATTATTTATCTAATTTTCTATAAAATTCGAACAAAAAGCACATTGAAATATTCCTCTGTTTCCATGTTAGACTAGGTTCAGAATGCATTCTCTCATTTTATGTGGCATATTCTTTTGCCTAAATAAGATGCTTTTGAAGCCCTGGGATTTTCACACCTCTGTTTCATTTTCAAACATAGACTTTGAAGTACAAAAGTTTTTAGCTTAAGTTGTGTACCTCAAAAGTTTTTTGTTGACTTTTATAATTGCTGACTTTTTTTTCACAAGAAGCTTTAGCTTTTTTTACAATTAAAGGCTTAAATCATATTTACTGTAGCTCTGTAAAATATTTCTGCCTTAATGTTATATAAATTTAGTGTCTGTATTAGGCCGGGAATTTACTTGATTCCCAGTATCTATGTGAATCCTTCAACATAATTAAACATAACTCAATGTTCAACACTTTCATTCTTCTCTATAACCACAAACAAGGAGACCTCTTCCATGGACTGTCCCAAGATACATACTAAGATCAAGCTTCAATGCTGGGAGCCGAGACTTGGTAGTCACACACTGCAATATTTGTATTCCTAGATAATCAATGCTCTGTCTTGTCTCAGTTTTTGACTTCTGATAGACTATGTGTCTGGACCAGTTTGAAAGCTTTTCTCAACTGCACTTGAGCTATAAATTATGGTATTAACAGAGCGGCTTCGATTCTGCTGTGTTTAATCACTGCAGAAAAAAAGAAGCATGGGAACCTTTTTTGTATGTGTTGAGAATTACAATGTCGTGTATGCTAGTGTTCAGTTCCTCTTTATACTAAATTGTCCTTTTTTTTAAAAAAAAAAAACAGTTTGAATTGCCTATTCACAAGAGACTTATGTGAAGAAATATTGAAGTATGGTAGGATAAGTTCAGACAACTTCATGCTTTCTCTTCCTTTGCATAAGGTAACATGCTGAACATGGAGCAGACTAGATGAAGCATAGTTTCAGTATAGGTAACTTTGACAGAATGTTGCTTTTTTTCTAAGAGATATACCTAAGAAGTACTTTTGTTTGATCCCTGACCTAAAATTGAAGAAGGATTCCTAAAAACTGGTGTATCTTTTGTATTTTCACAGTAGCTGTTTTGTCATCTTGTACTCTGTACTGTCTGAAATGTAGTAAGACAGAAGTTAGTTTTTGAAACTGCAATAACCAATGAAATACATTAGCTAAAGAGTGTGTAGTTAGAAATTTTGGAGTGCTTTACCCATCTGTTTCATCTGGAAATGCTGGGAAGTTGGTGGGCTTCTTCTTCACTTAGGTATGTGAAAATTGTTGTATGAGATAGGAGGATGTAAAAACTGTTCATTCAATTTGGTGAATAGACTTCAACTTCACTAGACCTTAATTTCAACAAAATCTGTGACATTTTAAGTATAAAATCTGTACCAAATATTGCAGGAATAGTATTTTTATCTAATAATTCTTGTATACTTTGTGTTGGTTTCTTTTTTTTTTTTTTTTTTTTTTTTTATATGTTGAAAAATGACCAAAATTTCTTCTCTTAAGCTAGCAGAACTATTTCTTATCAATGATCTCAGGTAGGACTTAGATTTTCCAGGAAATGTCGGTTTTTCAAGTTTTTATTGTTTGAAATTGTGATTCTTCTAACATTATCAGCAAAATCCCAGTTTTGAGTATGTGATACGTTCTAATAACATTTCAGGTTTGGTGCATATATTAAGATTCTTCTTCCTTAAAGAAGAGAAAACACAAAAATATTTCAGCCTTTCCAAATACAAATATTTTGTCATGCTTTTGTTTGAATTTTACTATTTTTTATTTTTAAATACAGAAAACTACAATGCCATGCTTCGACTGTTTTGGTTCAAATACAAGCCATAATAATTAAAAATTTTAAAATATTAATTTGTAGGAAGTATCACTTTTCATTTATCTTTAGAAAACTTACAAATTCATAGAGAAAATTCAGGAAAACGTTGTAAAATTCTTCCTCGCTCTGTTTTTTTCTTGTGGGATACTAACTTCAAACCACTGAAAATCAGTAGGATTCCTTGTATTTAATATCACATAGTCTGAGGATTATCTGGTTATGAATAATCTTGTGCATTCAGAATGTTCCTTTTAATGTGGAATGAAAACATGAGTTCATTCCCTTCTATGCTTTCCTTTGGGCTTGGGTTCACAGTTGCGGTTGTACAGAAGACATGTAGGAAGTAGCTTTCAATATGTCCCTCTGACATTTTAAATACATCTGATTGTTCTGATAGGGATGACCCTGTACTCCTCAGGATTATATTCCTGTGTAAGCACTGCCTTCCTTCCCTGTTCCTCCTCACATTTTGACATTTTGATATTTACCAAAACATATGACTCTTCTTTCACTACTGAGCTTTTAGCATGTGTCTTTTAATCTCAGAAATACAGTAGATTTTTAACACTAAAAAATTAGGGATTATGATTCAAAAGCATTTTGTGTTTTTAATTTCCATATGATTTTTGGATTTTTTTTTTTTTTTTTACTGAATTCACCAGTCTGCTCTTTATATAACTTATAAAGAATGAACAAGGCTAGCCTTAAGGTTTATGTCACTATCACTGTTAGGACTGGGTTTTTTTTTTTTTCTAACTAATTTTGCCAAGTGCATCTTTCCACACAACATTTCTTTTCATTTCCTTTTTTGTAACATGCAACAAAATTCAACCTTTCAACTCAAAATTCTTCCAGAAGCAGATGACACTGGTCTTCCATACCACATGATTCTTGCTCATGTTATTGGTCATATTTCTCATATGAAAACTCTTTTGATTAATTCTTCTCATTAGTCAACTTGGTAAACAAATTACTGCATGAAGCTTAAAAGCTTGGGTTGAAAGGCAGACGAGAAGCAAAAGATATCTTGTTTGTATGTCACTATTTTCCCTTGAAAATATCGTCTGCTTTTCTATCAGGTTGTCATTTGAGGCTGCTGGAAGCTTTTATTACTCAGGGTTAATTGCCTCTGGCACAATAATCTCAGATTTCTCTTGGGAATCACTGATAGCTTTCTCTTTCCTTCTGAAATGAAATTATTTTCCTGTCATAAGAGGTGTGACAACTTTTTTAACATTTCCTCATAAAACAGAATCAGTGACATCAGGACTCGCATTCCTCTGTCTCCTAGTTCTGATTCTTCACCTCTCCTAAGGGTGTTGTTGTTTTGTTACTAGGTAAATCTTTTCCAGTTTGAATTGCCAGTTGAAACTGTGCCATACATTAATCTGATAAATATAACTAGTTGCTTTCTCAGGAGAATAGCTCATGTGCATATGAATGTTACAGTGCAAAAAAACATTGGAGTGTTTTTAATTCATTTGTTCACACAGTTCAGATTTAGATTATCTTTCTGAAAACTGACATATTCAAGAACATCTTGTTTTTTGTCTGTGTCTTTTTGTGTTTTTCTCATAATAGATTAATTTACTAAAAGCCTCTAGGAAGTAGGGACTGTTGAAGATGCACTGTCCTGTGTAAATTATTGCAAATCTTTCCAAAGAGTTGATGTATATTCACGAAATTATGATAATATGATAGGTAAGAATAAAGTGATATATCAGTTTAACTCTTTTTGTTTCTGGAAATCTTTTTCCAAAGAGCAACGCTGCATAAATTGATATTGCTGTCCCTCCATGACTCCTACATCCACTGTGATGTAATTCTGAAACTTCCATTTCTGTACTTTTCCATGGAGGGGAAATACAAAAAAACTGCAGTCCTGGGGCTGACAGCAATAAGACTGATAGATGTTTTGATTGACTGTGGCTTCTGCCAGAGCCCTGTGTTCACAATTCCAAAGCATGTGGAGGACAGAATAGAGCTGTCACTGACACCATCATCATATTTAGCAATTAGTAAACATGTTTCATGTGCGTTCCAATGACTTGAGACTGGGAAAATGTATTTTGCCTTTGAACAGAAGCCACTGAAGATTTTCCGAAAAATATCTGCTTGGAAATGTGACAGACTTAAAGCATTTGGAATTTTTCTGAAGAGATGTTCAGATGTTGGGCAGATGTTTTTGTTTGCTGACCTAGGGCTTTGTAGAATGACAGAAAATAATTTGATGTTCTAACAAAACATTGATTACACACACTAAACAGCTGTAGTAGAACATTTCCCTTATGGCTTGCATTTCCAAGGTTATAGTTAAGTGAGCACCCCAGGTCATCAGAGGTGTGCAGAAGGTGCCTTTGCCACTCTGAGGGGATGATCCCAGCATTTAAATAATGATTTACTGCTGCTTTTATTAGAACAATTATTGGTTATTTCAGACTTGAAATGGGCAGATTAAGCTCTGTGAACCTCACAGCTGAAACCTCACAACACTGGCAATTTTCAGTGATTAAAGTAATTTACTTTATCTATAAAATGTAAAGATATTTCATAATAGCCATGCAGCAAGTACAGGGAGGTGTAGTTTTCCTGGAGATAATCAGACCTCTGGGGATAAGGGATCCTGGCTGCACCTCATGCATTGTGAGACCCAGAGGGCTTTATTATCTGATGATTACCACACCCCCATTTCCATGTCTTTTTGCTTAATTAATCACAGTAACATTATTGCCCAACTTCAGACAACAAAAATAATGAGAGAGGCTTTAAAAGATTCAAAGACTAGAGGAAAAACAAGAGATCCCATAGGAAAGTACCCATAGTGAAACTGAGGTTTACAAATCACTGAGATCTATTAAAAATGATGCTTACATTTTGTAAAGTGCCCTCTTTAATATAAATATAATTATGTTTTAAATATTGTAAATGTGTATATACAATATAAAACATATACTTGTTTTGATCAGATTGGATGAGGTTATACTTCCAGGACAAAAAAGCCTTTTTAAAACACAGCAGTCATAACTTTAAATGACTGTATCCCTTTTGTTTTGTTTGAAAGTCTTGTTGCATTCAGCAGAGTTGTCTTTTATTTAGTTCAAGTACAGTTGCACATGCATTCTTTTTTCTACTTTTCTAAATCCCATCAGTGAGACTTCCAGTTTATGGAGACAAACCCAGAATAAAGTTTGCAGTACTACATTTCAGAACTCTCTTCTTCAGAAATCTGCACAAGCTCAAACAGTTAAGCTTCTTCTATATTCTAATCTCCTTTATTGCTGTATCCTATTCTGTCCCTTGGACAATTGGTGTTGCCATACCTCAGTATACTTGTCCATAAAATAGGTCCTGCTTTTTAGAACGCTGGGATGACATAGTTCTCATGCAGATGCACTTCCTTGCACTTAGTAGCATTAACTTAGACTGTGGACAGAAGTCTTTTATCATAAATCCAGTTCTATCAGAAAAGGCATTACCACTCATCTCCTCCTAACTTTGTGTTTAATAAACTCACTGCTTTTAATAGGATTCATGAAATATTTGTAATATTTTGAGTGAAATGGGGCCAACCTTTCAAAAACCACAAGCTACTCATTTTGAAGTCATAAAAGATGCAAGTCAAGGAGTCAAGATTTTCCTGAGCTTTGAAATATCTGGATTCTTTTTTATTAGTCAAATGTACCAAAAGTGCGCAGAACAGCTGAAATATTTTGCATGCTTTCTAAAATGAAAGCTGATACAGGTGCTACTGTAATGTTTCTAACCTTGTCTCAAAACTTTAGTTATCAGTTTTGAGGCGCAGATAATCTAAATCGGAAGACAGTGAATTTTCAAATGGTGCTTTCAGATTTTCAGTCAAGCATAAGCACGTATCAGTGGTCAATTCCTGGGGATGCCCTTGAGTTTGACTAGAGCATGTGTTGACCTGCTTCATTAAGACATTCAGCTACCTGTTTTCAACTAAGATTTAAGCTTGTCACAGTCAGGAGGAAGGTGAGATTGCATCTGATAACCACCCATGCACACCAGTTATTGTAAGTGGATGCAGAGCCTTCTCTTTTTTTATTTATCACGGTAATATCAACTGCCTTTATTGCACAGACCTGCTAAAATGACCTGCAATGCTATCTCTGCAAGAAAACATGATATAACCAGAACATTTTCATCTGTGCAGAGCAAATCCCTTTGTTTAAAACATGTCTCTCACTCAGTGCATTTAAAATTTCTGACAGATGTATTTGAATTTTGCATGTAAATTTATCATCTCTGTGAGAAATAAAAGCCATATTTTCATAGGGCAGTGTCATTAATTTCACCTATGTGGGCTAGGCATCCTTTGTTTTGCAGATTATTTCCTGATTTAAAACTCTGTGATCTCAAAAATAACAAATAAAATAGTAGATATTTTATACCCAATTCAAGTGGAAATAATCAGCTTTAGCTTCCCTACTCATTATTTGATTATCAGTGAGGGGAATATCGATCCACATGTAAGATTTTTGTGTTGCTCTCTTCTCAGAAACCTGGTCTATGACAAGATAATGCTTTCCCAGGCATCATGTATTTGTATCGATGAATGCTTATAGCTCTGCAGTTGGATAGGCAAGCTTTTGTTTGTAAGGCAGTTGTATTGTTGTGTTGGAGGGCAATGGAGAGCAGAAAAAAATCTAAAAATCCTGGTGTCAATCCTGTTTCTTCTTAGAGATTTTCAGTGATAAGATGTGCTGAAGTCAGTATGTGGAAAAGGTCCTAGAAAGAACATCAACTGTGTTTTCTATTTTCAGGCAGAAAAAATCCCTATCTTGCACTGGCAGTCAGTCTAATGGCCTGATAATGTTCTAACATACTGGAAAAATTTAATATGTTTTTTTTCACAAGTGACTGTCGAGCTGATGTTGGAAATACCAGGCGTTTTCTAAAACTCCGTCTGTTTGTTCTCAAATGCTGTCCTTCTTAGCTCCAAAATGCTGTACATCACAAACTCAATAAAATCTGCAGCTGAAAAAGTGTCGCAGCTGAAGGTCATATAGTCTCTTCCAGCACCTAGACATTGCTTTTGGAATTTATTCCTGAAAGGAAGAAGATTCACCTAGATAGCTGGATACATGTGGAAGCAGATCCATGTTATTTTTTGTGAATACAGATTTTGCAGCCAACACAGTAAAGGGTACAGGCATCTGCTGCCTATACACCTGTCTGTAGGTCACAGTGTCATACCTTCAGTCAGAGGGTGGTGATGGACCAAATTAATTTAGGGGAAAGGGCATGTTAAGAAATGGAAAGTTGATGGAATCTGGGCGAAGAATAGGGAGAAAGTATTTTCCCCCATAAGTTCAGAGACGTGAAGCATTTGCGAATGAAGCTCTTTAGAAGTGTTGGCAGAATATAAGCTGTTTGTAAACCCAAGAGCCCTGAGTCCCACCACCATCGCTTTTTTTCCCCTTAATATAATTGATAGACTTTCACGTCCGCTTTCAATCTGATCATTTAAAACCTAGCTCCAGAAACAGAGATGGGAGATGTGTAGCAATTTCTACTATCTCTGTTGCCACATCCTTTTACAAAAGAAGAGAGAACCATGAAAGATATGCAAATGTTCTGTAATTATACTTTTAGATGGTTTCTTAAATACCTGTCTTTTTCACACTACAGGCGCAAACTTAGTGACTAGTGGGATGCATACCTCAGATATGCTAATAAAAACAAATGTCTATGGTTTCTGGCAAAATTAATGCTCCAGTAGTTTGCTATATATACTGTATACACCTCTTAGGCACTGCCACAGTGCCTACTGAGACAAACCAGGATAAAGTTGCTACAGTTTGCCGCAGATTAAGGCTATTTTGTATTCTTTGATTTTTATTTTAATGTTCTCTGCATTGAAGTTACTGTATTGCTAATTTCAGCTGGTATATTAATACATATGTCTCAGCTATTTTATACACATGATGTGAAACTCCAGTAAAATAAACCAAACAAGGTGTATCTTCTGTAACTCAGCAATATATACTGTCTTTTCTATAGCATGATTTTCCACAGGAATCTATGGGATTTGCGAAGTATTTAACTTAAGAACTGACTTTAAACATATCTTTACTGAATCTCCCTAATTAACAGTGATGGTTGATGAGAGTCTAAAATTCTCTCTTTTAATTTCAAATTTTTCCACTTAAATTCAAAGTGACTGGTGCTCTTTACACATCCACATTACTTTTAATAGCATTACAGAGAAAAAAAATTCAACTCCATATATATTAATGGTAATAGAATCTGACCCTTTGTAAATGGGAAATGAATTTTCATAAAAGTTCACAGACAGTGAAGATGTGAGGATTTCTGCCTTTTTTCTTACTGGTTTTCTAAAAAATAGGAATATCTGAATGTGCTGAAGAAGAGCATCCCTTTGATTTCTGGCTATACCATTACTACTGTGTAAGGTAGTTAGGACAAGTAGTGGATTACTGAATTCAGGATTGTGGAGTGATTCTGAGCCTTCGCTCTTGCTCTCTCCAGGTGCTTGACAAGTTCAAGATCTGAGCTTTTGATTTTGATCTAACTTGTAATTGACCTTCCAGTATAATATAACTTACTATTACCAGTATTTTGTCTTTTGCTATATTCTTATCATTCTGAAAGTAATTTGTTACATATTTTCTTCCTAATCAGAGACTCATTTAGTCCATTTCAACTATGTGCTTCAAATCTCCATCTTCCTCAAATTAAAAGTGATCAGATTAATTGTACTTAGTAACCTGACACTTTCTATCTTAATTATCTTTAAGCCTGGTGATGAAGGTGTACCACCAGATTTTAAACCTTCCTTGTACAGCGCCAAATAATTCCATCATCAAGGCTATTGTTACACTTTTAAGAATTTTAATAATATTTTACTCAGTCTATTCAACTCTTCGTTGAATATTTCCTTTACATCTGAGACCTGATGACATTGCATAAAGGCAAAAAGTTATGGAAGCAAGGAGGACAACTGGACTTTCCTGCTGTCTTGATATGCAGCTGAGTTACTTTGCTGGTGGTATGTAAGTCATTAGCACTATTTGGCTCTGTGCCTACTATTTGCTTGAGTTTGCATACACGTATTCTTAATAGTATAAAGGAAGTGATCAACAAGGACTGGTTAATTTGGAATTTCTCCATTTTTTTTAACCATTGGCAATAGCTGTCTGATAATGAATTGAAGGGGCACCCTGGCTTAGATTTTCATACATTGCTCAAAGCACTTCTGTTCTCCCAATAGGATCTACATACAAATCTTTCTTTCTCACCTCTTCATTCATATTGGAAAGCAATGAAAATATCAAAACAGTCTCATTTTATGCTATTGAAAGAAGAGAGGTCACTCCATCAGCCAGCGGAGACTTTCTGCCCATCCACAATTTGTAACCTCTTGTGTAAAAGAAAGAGAAATGAAAAGGCTTTCCAGAGAATCATAAAATGTCTCAAAAATTTGGAAGGGATCCTATAGCCCACAAAGTTCAAAACACTCTGCCAGGAGCAGGGCTGCCACTCACTAGATCAGGCTGCCATGTAAGCTGGCCTTGAATGCCTCCATAGGTGGGAAATGAATGTGTTTGGATACTTCTGGATCCTTGTGTTTGGATAATTCTGAGCAGAATATCCTATAAACACCTTTTTCATTACTTTTATTTTACCCTTTAGATCTACTCATGTGAGTTTAAGTTTTTGTTACTCCTAGTCAAAGCTGTCATCCTGCTCTACCCTTCTGTTTTGTCTGCAGCTCACTTCAGCAGCCTTTCTCATGTCCTTCAAGAATTGAGGAATATGGTTTCTGTAGTAAGCACAAAAGAGTTCACATGACAGATAGATGTGCTAGTTACCATAGTGGTGAAATCTGAGTAGAGATTCTTGGAACTGCAATATAGGTATTTCTTTTCTGGCATGTCTGTTTTAGGGGACACTAAAACTTCCCGAACTCTTGGGGTTTCTGAACAGGTAGCTAGGTATTGAACGGTGTTTTTAAGCCAAAGCTATGATACCCTTAGGCATGTCCTAAGTGCTAACAGCAGTAAAAAAAATGAAAACAAATCCACAAAGCTCTGGATAGTCTAAAAGTGCGTTAGGGAAGGCAATTTGGCAGGTAAGGCATTCTTTAGTAAAAGCATAGAATGCTGAACTGTGATGGTTAGATAGGTCTCTGTGGGCCATCAGGAGCACATAAAGACAGCCAACAACTCTTACAGATCTTTTCACAGATCCTATTACAATTCACAGCAAAGTGATCCTCTACCTGTCTTTCCTGAGGGGTCCAATTAAGGTAAGGATTTATTCAAGACACGTACTGACCTGGGGCTTGCACAGTGCAAATCTGAGAGGATCACGATGGTTCTTCCCTTTTATCTCAAACACTCCCCATGCAAGACCTTGTGCTAGCAAGTAATCTAAAAAAAGGATTTTCTAGTTGAGATTTCTTCCACTCACTGTTTTGTAACATGTTATACTTCGCATAATTATAGAGAGAGGGAAATGAACTCATTTCTTTCATCTCACAATGGCTAGGTAGAGAAATGTTCTCAGAACCTGGATATTTTGCATGTCAGATGATTATTCAAAATGCTGGTATATCAGGAGGATAACCCTTTATCTCCTACAGATAGTTTATCCTGTTTCTCCTTCTAGGTGCTGATGAGCCCACCTTTTATGCTGTGGCTCTTTTTGGATGTCAAAGACTGTAAAACTGACTCTACTTGATCTTGTATTTACGCTGATGTAACATGATTATATATATAAGGTCTTATTTTACTAAAAATATGTTCTTTGGTTCTTACGTACTGCTTGTTTAGGATTATTTCACAGTTTTCTTGTGGAACTGTTGAGCTTTGTAAGGAATCACGGAGTTAATAAACCATTAGAAATATGCAGAAACTTTACTGTAGATCCACTATTTATGTGTTTGAATGTGACAGTTTACTTTGCACTTCTGAGTTAGACTCTTGTCACTGCTGTCTGTAAACATTCTGCATCTCTTTTCTATCATTTATAAAGAGTCATTCAGGTGAAAGGTGATGTACGTACATTAGTGTCAGAATGTCTATTGTTAGATTGTGCTTAATTGTAAACTGTATAAACACCAAATCCCAGAAAGCCAACAGAGTATCCCTGACTGAGCTACAGAAGTTCAAGAACTATTATGATAGGTAGTCCCTCAGTCTGCACAAGGCAGCAGAGCAACGACTGCCTGTCTATGCAGAGATAGAAGTAGATGTTTGTATCAGAGCTGATATCACAGTTTCCTGAGCTGGTTGGTTACCCAGCTATAGGAGCTCAAAAGATCCAGAGTCTGTCCTCAGTGAGAAGAATTGTCAAGATTCAAATGTGTTAGGGTCTATATATTACATAGGTGGATGCTTGATAGTAATGCAAAACCATTTTATTTTATTAATGATAGAGTATGGATGAGTGGGTAACCTCATGGCAAAAACAAATACAGCGAATGACAGGAGAAACAGATAAAGAATACAACCAAACAGAATTGTTGTGATAAAAAAAAAAAATTATTTCTCCCAGTGAAATTCAACTAAAATGTACAATTTCAATTTTGTTTTATTTCTGTTAGATAAATATAGATTTATTTAACTCTTCTTGTAAGTCATATTCTTATTTTTACATCACTAAATTTAAAGAATGAAGGGAGAACTTTGCAATTTGTAATAAATGACATTTGGTTTTATTAAAACTAAGTAGAAAGCCATATCAATAAAGAACAAACATTAACATCATGAAGAAAATAATTTGTCAAAATCCTTGCTCATAAGTAAGCTATGCTTGGAGGTTTTATTGGCCATGTTAAGTAGGTTGTTTAGGGACAGACGTATGCTCTGCTCATGGTAAATAGCTTAAAAGCATTTCCACCTGAAACTGAATCTGTTTATGTGTAGGTGTAGCTGGGGCCTGCCTTGGGCTTCCTGGATTTGCTGCAAAGCCTGAGGCACTGTCTTACATAGCACAATGTTACTGAAGCAACTTATTAGTTATTATGACTAGAACATTAAGCATGTATCAGTGCGGTGACTTTAATAACTTGGCTACCTATTCTATGAATTTATTGAATACTAAGTTGTTCAACTGCATTGAAATACTTGGGCATTCTTAACACATTTTTATTCATGGAAATGAAAATTTTAGAAAAATCATGAGTTTCAGAATTTCATACAATTATTTAAATATACAAAGCTTATCGGACACCAGTGAGCGACCCTGACAGTAGAAGAGCATCAGAATGAACTCTGTACGTTCATGTGGGCACCTTTCAATCAAGGGAGACCTGCAGGGACATGCAGAGTGTGATCACACAGCTTGCAGGGGTTGTCAGACATTAGCTTTCAGTGAATCCATTTTACACTGTGGTTTTAGGTCAATAAACTTCCTTACTCAGCTCTGTAAATATAATTTGGCACAACTATGATACTGCGACTTGTTAATAATAGTCCATGTATGCTTCAGCAGCAGGTGGTATACCAGAGAAAAATTACCACCAAATAGATATTTTAAGTATACTTCCAGCTGTAATTCAAGAAAACAAATTAAAAAAAATACAACTTCTGTCCTACAGCTAGTTGTGTGTGTTAATAACAACACTGAATTAAAAAAAAAGATCTCTCACAACCAGAGTTCATCATTAAACTTTATTGTCTTCCTAATTCTTCAATGCGTGTATATAAAAATCCTAAAAATCTATGGAAGAAAAAAAGCCAACAAAAAATTATTTTCTCTGTATTTTGTGACTATCAATACATCAAGGCAATAATCTGAAAGAGCCGTCTGCGTATCATTTAGATTCTTCTTCAGCCTGATTTTTCTTCCAGTTTTAAGAGATTAAATGATACTGGCATCCATTAAGTACCTACTCCGGTTCAGAACACATCAGTTTTTTTGAAGAGTCAGAGTAGGAAGAACTACTATAGATGGATAGACTCATAAAAAACTAGGTGAATTAATTATCTTGGCATCCCCACCAATAAGACTCCACAGAAGTCCCATAAAATTTCATAATAAGCATAAAAGTAGTAAGCGCTGCCAGTAGAAAATAAGGATGGAAATGTAGAAATGTCAAGAGTCAAAATCAAAACATTTTTCAACATCCTTGTAAAGGCTATGTAAAAAAGGATGAAAGACAAAGCTCATTTCAGAGACTCAATTCTGAATCACGTTTTATTTAAGCTGTCCTTTATCATGACATCAAAAATAATAACATCTGAAAATACTTAGATTGTACAATTGCTTGGACCAATGCTTCTTGTGCTCCATTATTTGCTTCATAAGAACACCTTCCTATCTCTCAGTCTATTTTAAGCTGTAGGGGGAAGCTTTCTCTCTGGTGGTGGGCTGGAACAGTGCACAGTAGAATTCTTTCTAAGCCTGCAAGTTTTGAGCATCATGACAAAGAAGGTAGTAATAGTATCTAAGGGCTTAGTGAGAGTTCTTAAAAATATTTTACTACTACAGTCTGCAGCTGAAAGTTCTATAATTTAAGAACTTAAGGCAAAATTTCATATGCTTGGTCTTGTTCATGAAAAAGTATTCCTGGAATTAAAGTTTACATAAACTATGTAAAATACTTTTTGTGTCTTGTCTAACCTAAGCCTTCAGAGATGAGATTGATACTACAAAGGAAGCTCATCTACATATGCAAGTCCACTCTTAAAGTACTTTATCTGTGGTTCAAGAAAATGCACACTTTTACTTCAGCACTTGGGAACTGTGTCTTTAAGTAAGCAAACTGAATGAGCTGAAGAGCAACTGTACATTTTGCATCTCACTACACAGTGAATCTATGTTCTTCACCTGTAACAGGTAGCATTCGTGTATAAAAACCCCATGGCTGCTAAAATCCACCTACACAAGTACTTAAGGTTTAAAGAAACAGCACACCACAAAAAAACCCTGTGTTTTCATCATAATCTTAGTCATTTTCTAGGTGTTCTTTTTTTTTTTTTTGTATTTCAATAAAACTGCTAATAAACTTTTCAGATGCTTTAGAAGAGACCAGTAACAATTCATTTGCCAACATAAGCCAGAAATAAATTAGCTCTGCAGCTAATTTACTGAAAGCGAAAGGCTTATCTATTATTTCTTTTTAACTAACTTTGACCACACTCAGTCTGGAGAGCTCCATACAAAAGATATACAGGACTGGAAAAAAAAATAACTGATTAAATTTTAACCAGCTGCTGGGCAGATAGTTTGCCTGAGGCAATTTTGTCAGTTTCAAAGGGTCCTTTTATTAATTTTGCATTTTGTATTTTGTTAGTGGAAAGAGCTAACTCTGTTGGGACTGCCAAAAGCTATAGGCAGCGAATCTTACAGCAGCAAAGAGGAAGCTGTAGAGCATGCCAAGTAGATTTAGCACACTGAGCACTCTAAATTACATTTGTTTTATCAGTCCTAAAAATATATTAACTTCAGGTGTAAGTTCTTTGAATAAAGCCTTGAAGCTAGTACATCCAGTTCCTTCTCTGTTAATATAAGGCTTTCATTTTGACTATAAAAATAAACTACTGTAGTCTTTGCCAAATTTCTAGCTATGTAATTTAAAATTCTTATGATTGCTAGGCCATTCACTGTTGATCTGTTTTTTACTCACATTGATCTTAAGTTCTTACTGAAAAACATAACTCAGGTATTATCTAGGTCCTCCCCACTTTCCCTTACATTCAGGTACCTCTTTTATAATTAAAAATATCCATGTCTAAGTGAAATTAATACTTGCATAAACACACTATTTTTTTATTTGATTAGTGCTCACCACTTGTATCAGCGTGTGGAGAAATGCTGCATGTAACATAATGCTCAGACAATTTGTGAGCAGAAGTCAGAACTCAGGGGTTAAATGGAAAACACAAACCTCTCTTGTGATACTGAGAATTTCACAAGTTCCACTCAGTCAGCTTCAAACAGCATTAAACACAAAGGAAAAAAAGTATGCCCTTAGGCTAGAATTTGCAAAAGACTTACCTGCAGTAGAATGGAGCTAAAATTAAGCCCAAAGACAAAGCATTTGGGCTTACACTTACAAAATTGAATGGCAAAGAACATATTTTTAGAAAGCATATCACACTCTTTTGTGTGTGTGTTTGTTTCATTGCATTTTTAGGATAGCTTATTTTTTTCCCAAGCAATTTTTTTTTCATCCCAAATCGATATATGATGGAGTTACTACTGCATTATTTAATCTCTTCAACAACTACTTTTTGTGCAGTTCTGTGCTGTCTAACCACACTGGTATCATATATGCATAAAGAAACATGTTCTTTCTGCCACTAAAGTTAACAATAAACCTGATAATAGCAAAATTAAGTTCATGAGAGCAAATTGAGCTCAGAGTACTATAAAAATAAATAAATTCTACACACGTATTTTTTCCTCCTAATTGTTTAATCTACTTTTATCTAGTATTTTCATAAAATTGTGTTTTATACTATGGATCAGTCCTTGGTTTATATGCCATGTGTAATGGGAATAATAAGAATAATAAATTAATCAGAGGATTGTTAAATTGAACTGGTTCCTCAGCCTGTAGGTAAATGAAGCTCTACTCGAAAAAGTACAAAAGAGATGATATGCTAGGGCAACAGAGGCTATCCACTTTAACCATAATCTGTGGAGACAATGGAAGTAGTTATCTTACATGACACAGTGAGAAAGTCCAGTTGTGGTTTGACAGTTTTGTAAGTAAATTCTTAGTTTTGGTATAAAATGTTTCTGTGAAGTTCTAGGCTCTTGCGTAAGTATTTTATGAAAGTGGGGCAGATATCTGAGCATTTACGTTGAGTTTGTAACATGGAGTGATGCTAGAGTCTGTAGTGGTTGGAAACACCAAAATGAGCTTGGATTCTGGCAGGTGTATAGAATATTCTGCTCTTCCTTCCCCTTATTAACCTTGAGCCTGTGTTATGTAGATACAGCTAATTCTCCTATAAAATTAGATGGCAGACTGGCTAGTTGCTGTACAAACTCCCTATGCAATCAGAATAGTTTCTTTCTTTGCCATTGTCATAATTCAGTGCTTTAATACACAATTTTATCCACGAGATAATCCAAAAACAAGAGTTGATTATTTCTTTCATAAATGCACACGCCCCGTGTTGCTTATAACAAGTGACAGTTGCTGATGAGAAGAGCTAATTCTGTCATCCCTGCAGAGCATTTGGAAAGCCAAGGAGTATAGTGCAGTGGCTTTTGAGTCAGCAGAGATTTATACACCGTGCTTAACTTTATGTTTCAGCTAAGTAATGCATACATCATACAGGTTCAGTATCATAAGTTCTATCACAGTGTAAACCTCATAGACCCTTTCAATCCAGCTGAGGCTGTACCATTAAAAATCATGAGCGATCATTTTCCCGTAGCAATGGGGAAAGAAAGGCAGTGGAATTCCAGAATGTGACTACGATGGAAAGGAAGTTTTTTCTTCTTTCTTCCTGTCCTTCTTCATTGACTGGAAACATATTAGAGCAGAATTTACCTTTTTGATAGTTTAAAATATTTATTTGTATGTTGATTAAATACTTGAGGGAAGTTTGTATTTTGAAGCAATATCGGTGTTATGGCTTTAAAAAGAGATCTGCAGATTTTTAGTGATATACTAGATTGTTTTTGCTCTGTGCTGTGTTCTTCAGTAGTGGATGTCAACTCGGGTTTAAACTGATGTCAGTTAAAAATCATCACAAACGGCCAGTTTGATAAACTTGAAGCTGGTATTATTGAAAGTGATTACTGAGTTTGGAGCACTCCTTTTGTCTATTCTTACCTTAATTTACACGAGTTTGACCTATGGTATACCCTACGGCACCAACAGGAATGTATTCAAAGATTCTTGTGAAACTGATGCTGCTGTCCAACCATCCTTTCTACCTCTCAGAAAGGATCTGAAAGGATGATGGACCAAGCTGCAATTTGCACTTTGCATTTGCTTTGAACTGTCCTTATTATTTACTATCATAGCTCTCACTAAATGTGACATTTACATGGAGAATCTTACGTTACTCTGCGTAAAACAATCCTTCACAAAAACAAATCAATAGGAGGAAGAGGTCACAGAGGATTTTAATGAAAATAAAGATTAATATAAAACACTACAGTGGTGCATGTGATTCTTCCTTATGAAATTCCTATAAGTTTACCCACCCTTCGAAGTATTAATTGGGTGTAGAGTTCAACATTGTCTCGTTTTACTCTCAGGAAATGATGAGATGCATTGTCTTACTGCTGTGAAGTCAGATCTTAGCATGATTCTTTCAATTTACTTCCACACTGGGTTGTTAGTGAGGGCTTTTTCCTCCTTTAAGTTTCCTTTCATGTACAGTGACATGCAGGTACACAAGCGTTCAAGACTTAACATTTTCTGTGATGTCCCATTTAAATTAGGTTAAATCACTCTAATCATTATTGGAAAGGAACACAAAAGCAGCATGAGCTTATCTGAAATGAATTCTTCAGGTTTCAGTGAATACCTGCTGAAAAGTTGTTATAGCGTTTTACTTCACTCTACATGCAGAATAACATGGTTCATTGATATTTTATCACAGAGAGAATGCATGCCTCCTATTGTGCTTCAAGAATAAGCAGATGGTTATGCCTACGCTTCTCACTTCATTGTTGAATATACACCATTCTGAAATGTTCAGTATGCTTTCACTGTGTTATAATACTGATAAAAGAAAGAAACCACAACAGTTTTATGTGTGTCTGGTTTTGTCTTCTTACATTTCATTAGCTGATCTAAAGGGACATCAAAGTTTCAGGTGAGACAAAAGCTATGATTTAACTAAATTAGCATTATTCCCCTCAGGGCTGCCAATGTGGAATATTATGCAACAGTTGGCAAGTACCCATCGTGTTCATATTTTCCTTTGGCACAATGCTGCAGCCATTTCATCATCATTTTTCAGTTATTCCTGATAAAGGTCCTGAACACAATGCCTTTTGTAAAGACCCTCTTAGTTGTCACACAGTAGGTCCTGGCATCTGAAAGAATAAGAGTACGGCATGATTTTTCAGTGCTAAAGTTATATTCTGCACTATTTGGGAGTTTATAATATCCATGTATTTAATGCTGATGATTTAATCTAAATAATGTTAAATTGAAAGCTTGAGGTTAAACTTCTAGAAAAGAAATAATTACCTTGCACACACACTAGTCAAATTATTCCCTCCCTAATCCTGAGTACTGGATTTACTTTGAACTAGGAATGGAGAACTCATTATGGGAAATTTAAAACCAGCTAGCAATTTGAAAGTATCCCTAAAGTAGCCTGATGAAGCAGATCATCAGAAGATAAGAGGCATGTGAGAGACATTGATTTATCTATGGTAGACTGCAGAACATATGGAATATTCACAGCTCTCTGCCTTAGAAGGTAGAAAGGCTCGATCTGATAATTTTGATAAACATTTGTAGGAGGATTGTAGATGAGCATCTTTGACCTCTATTTCTTGGTCTCTCTGCCAAAAAAGTTACTTTCAGGTATGCAGCAGGGTTTTATTCCGTATGAAAGATAAGCCATAGAAACTGTGTCTAAATATGATTACTATTTATAGGTATATTTTACTTTCCCTTCCCTCTTCTTTATGTATAACACAAGGTCAGGCCCTAGGTTTGATATGAATGCTGTAGCTGGCAGAATTGCTATATTGATAGTTTCTTTATAAAGAAATGCAGTTAGACTTGCAATGAATAATATGAATTCCCTGACTTAAATATATTAACAAGGTGCTTAAAGAGTATTAAGAGTAAATAGTAGTTTCACTTGTTCCATTCTGTAACTAGGCTCAAGATGTCTTTCTTGTAATTCTCTCTCCTACGTTACAGTTAATCTTTTCAATATTTAGTGAGTTTGTATTAATTTTGATAACTGGCATCTCTAGTGTGGCTTTCAGGCAATTACTTGAAATTCATTTCTGCTTCACAAAGTAATTAGAATCATTCAGCCAAGTTCTGCACTTGTTTATAGTCTGTCTAGTCCTTATGAATTAAACAGATCTTTTATATGCGTTGTGCAGGTATTTGCATAACAGAGGTAAATACTTGAGGTCTTTATAAGAAGTGTAGTAACAACTTTTAATATGTAGTTTGCTGGAAAATTGCTCATTTTTTTTCTTTAATACTTCTGGCCATTTACAGCTAATCAGTGTGAAGTTTTACACAAATGTAGTACTTACTACACTTATATTTTCAATGCAGATTGAGAATTTATTTCAGATTCTCTTCTTTAACAGAGTATTTAATAGTACCAGCTTGAATTCTTTCCTTGCTGAGGCTTTCCGCTGGCAGCTCAGATTTGCAGTGTTGGCCAACTAGGTCTCTCTGTGCCATCTTTGTGTAGACTGAGCTGTAACTTACTGGTGTGAATTTTATTTTCAGAGGTGTTTTCTGTTACTTTTTATGATTAGGTTGTTTTGTTTGTTTGCTATAAGCCTGAAGACTTCTATCCTGAAATTCTATGATAATTTGATAACTTTTTGGGTGCAGATATATATTTTTAAAATAATTAATATTTGTGCTGAGAGGAAAATACCATACATTGCAACCACATGTTGCCTAATGGTGTGTTTTTATTGTTTGTCTAATTTCCTGAGGCACATATTTGGGAAATTCTCTAGAATAAGGAATTTGAAAATGTACAAATTTGCAATAAAACCCCAATAGTGGATATTTCCCACTCCAGATTTGTTGCCTGATACAGTGCCACATATTCCTTTGAAAAAAAATTCCACCTATGTTCTACACCACTGCATCATAACATGGAGAACAAGTAATAATGCAAACAGAGGAATTGCTTTAAAGCACTGTACTTTGATATCTGGACTGTTTCATTTTGTTTATTAATTTGCAAAGGGAATTAGTTTAAAAGCCCTCCAAAGAAAAGATAAAAAATTAGAAAAGTGAGAGAGAAAGAGAAAGAAGTTTGCTTTTCTGTAAAGAAATGGGAAAAAATTAAAATCAGTGTAAATACAGTGAGAAGTTAAGAAGACAGTTTGAATCCAGTTGAATGATGTTTATTGAGATGAAGAAATAGAAAAGAAAGACCAGAATCAAGGAAAAAGAGAGGCCAAGGCTGGGTGGAAAACAGTCAAGATGTAAAAAGAAGCTGTTGAGGTCAGTGTGAATCAGCAACCTTACAGATGAAGTTAAATACACATTAATTAAAAAATTAGTCTGACATTGCACATTGGATATTTGAGGCTAAGTTGGTATAGTATTAAAAATGATAGAATTTAGATAATATAAGGCAAACTGGTTGAATATTAATGGTACAGAATGTGCTATGACGTAACATTCTTAAAATTCTTAAAAGCATATGAATCCTGCCTTTTTTGGTTTGTGTATGTGGAGCTCAGAAAGTCATAAATAACTTCAAATTTTGTAATAAATCCAAAAACTGTAAGGATGGAATCTTTATTATTTTAAGTTGATACATATAGGAAAAAGGTGAATCAGAATCTCTTGGTTTGCATGAGTGGTCCAGAAAAGAACATCCTTGCCACATTCATAGCTGATTGAAATGGAATATTAACTAATAGTACAGATAAATCTGTTTTACAACCAGTCTGGATGTTCCTTCTAGGAGGGTTTATTTGGGCTGCATATCTTTAGCACATAGGAACACAAGCCCTTTTGTATAGGAATTTAGATATGCCAGCTGTGCTTACAAAACAGTAGACTTTATTATAAGGTAATAGTATTGCCTAAAGTAGTAATACTGAACTTTAAGGCAATGATTGCCCAATATTTGGGGATTTTTATAGTTCTTTCAGTAATTTTGTAAGTAATTTATCATTAGGATTGAAGTCCTTCCAAGAAACCAATAGAAAAGGGTACTGCAATGCTGTATAGCACTCAGAAAATTGGATCTGTATGGGTGGGACAGAAAGCAAGAAAACTTTGGTTGTTACTCTACGACAAGGTACTTCATATTTGTTCTTCTGACCTCGCTTGATCAATGTGGGCCACAGTTCCAAAGTTTAATATTGCTTCTGAATGATGTCAAGACCTAGAATTCAAATCTTTGCAGTTAATCTGGTTTTGTGCAGGCATAACACTCCAAGAATTTGTGCTGAATTTGAAAGCTAGACTTCTTTAAAATCTAGAGTTCTTTGAAACTTTAATATTCTGCTTTCTGTAGCTGCTTGCACTTCCTGCAAAGTGAAAAGGCTGAAAATCAACATTCATAGGTATTTCAGATATAAATTTTCATATGCACTTGTCTTTACCTATCTGAAGATTTGCACATAAACAAAAAATGAAACTGCTTCACTTTGAGTTTAAACAAACTGCATTTTTAATTGCAGCCTCATTTTTATAAAATCAATATGAAAGATTAAAATTAAAGAGTTACAAAACTAAATATCTTCGAGGACTAAATTCAGTTCAGATTGATCTTATATATTCTACTCATTCGAGAAAGCTCATCAAACTGTTCATTATGAATTGTGACCTAACATCACTGAAAGTGTCCTGTTTGACACAGTGAACTTTTGTAAATACAAAGCTATTCTGACTGCTTTTATGTGCATTTTGTACATTTTAAATAGATTTTTCATGTAACAGTGAGCCTGGGTCAAAATCTCATGCGTGCTGGATGAAAATTGAATCATATGAATAGAAAGGGAACCACCCTTCTCAAATAGAGTAGAACGGCCCCTAACAGTGAATAGGGAAATACACAGCTCAATCAGGTGCTCAGAGCCAGGTCCAGCCTGACCTTGTGGGTCTGGGTTAGAAGTGTGAAAGGTGGAAGGTCTCTTACAAAAAAAGACTTCGCTGTGTGAATTGCTGCTGGGGAGTCAGCTGTTGAAGTAAATGATTTGTACAGTAGTCATCTTAGAGAAGGAAGAATGGTTGGTACAGATACTTCAGGAAAAGAACATGAGAATGAGCAATAGTAGCCAGAAATAATTTAAAAAGAGGGATATTTTTTTCAAAATGTGCTATGAGCTAAAATGCAGTTGTTTGAGTGAGAATCAGTTATACCTTATTTGGGGCTTGGATGATTTGTGAAGTCTGAGAAGAGAGGGATCATAGCAATTTTCTTTCACTATCACTAAAATAGTGTTGTAACTCCCAAACATTAAAGAAAATGCCCACTAGGAAAAAAAAAAGTGTTTAGCCAGATGACTAATACTAACATAAGAACAAATCCTAAAATGAGTCATGGTTCTTTGCATGGTTGAACTATTGATCATCTTGGGAATTGATTTTATAGACTTTTTTAGTTTTATTTTCAATTTCACATTAAAAAGAATACCCCCAATGTTTAATTCTGTTTTAACAAAAGTTAATTACTGGAGTGGGTAAAAGCTAGAGATGTCCATTTTGCATTACAAAACTTTATAACAGTTTTTCCTGTTTTGGAGCAAAACCAAATGAATTATTATTGTTTCAAAACTTTTCATTACATGAAGAAAAGCTACAGTTTTTTCCAAATAAATTTTCCCCATCTCTGTGCATTTTTTCAGTTGTGCTTAACTTTCTTTATGCCTATAGTATATTTATAGTGTATAGCAGTCTTAAAAATATTTACTTAATTACCATACAAATAAATGTTTATATTTCATTTAAGGACAGCTGATTTTCACTTAATGGTACTTGAAACATCTTGCTATTTATATTTTTGTTTCTTTTGTTGCATCTGAAATGTTTGATATGAAATGATACATGTGGGTAAAAAGTATTCATGATAACTGAAAGTTTTGGATGATAGCATATACTCAATTATTTCTGAGTTATACTGTAAAACTTTCTAAATATCAAAAATGCAATTTTATTAAGTATTAATAAATGCAATATATTTCCCTTGGGAAAATCACGAAAATGTATGGGAATACAAATACATGTCAAAGCATATAAAAATGTTATCAGGGTAAGAAAGCTTTAGTTGGCATCAGTGGAATTTCCTGACTGAAATTTTCCATGCATACTTAGGTCAAAAGTGACTTATATTTGGATGCATATAGTATCAATGAATGTTCACTTCAGAATGTTCTCTGTACAGAAAAATGTTTAAAATGTTCCCATAAACTAAGAAACTAAGAAAAATGGTGTCTTACAACTCAGTGGAAAAGTTATGGCCCTGGCACAACACCCAGTTAGTAAGATACCATTTTGTCATTACTCACTGAACTGCTTACCACAGCTAAGTTTAGTTTTAAAAGGTACCAACATTTCAACCTCTATGTAGATAGCAAAAAACAAATCATATCACTTAAAAGTATTGCCAAATTAATATCTCGCTACACAAATCTTAAATATCTTGACATAATAAGTTTAATGTTTTCCATAATCAATCTGACAGCTTAGATTGTTTACGTTATGTGTCCCACAAGGAAAAGAAACCTGAAATACCTGTATCACAGTGTTTCTCATAAATGATTAATTTTTGCCTTGGGAATTACATGATGTTCAGTGTATTTATTTTTTTTTGCATCTTCCTGTGCTAGGTAGAAGTTTCCATAAAAGATAAATGTACTTTTAGTCCCTTATGCAATACAGAGAGAGTAACTAACGTGTATGTTACAATAGAGTGTAGTCATCCAGAGGCATGACATGTTTTCTGTTTTCCAAATGAGTTTTTGGAGTCAATTGAGTTAACAGGGGAGCTAACATTTCAAGAAGAGTTTAAACAAACTGGTTGTTAATTTTTCCCTGGGGAGCAAAAGCGGGAAATAGGGAAATGGTTCATAAGAGCAACCTAAAGCTAGGGTTATTGTGCTGATAGAGGGAACTGAATGTCACATTGATTTAAGATGTCTGTGATGTATTGTAAAATATATTCTTACCCTTCATATACCACTGGAAAGCAAGCCATACATTTTATTAATGTGATATTGTAAGATCTCAGTAAAACCTTAGCCAAGGCATGCTTATCTTTACTGTCTTGTATGTATTTACTTTAAGATAAAAAGGACTTGAAAATATAAAAGAATTTTTAGGAAAAAGTATTAAAATAGCCATTTTACTCCTGATCTTTACAACCTGCAGTTTTTCCATTGATACGGTGTGTGCTTTTTTTTCTGAATGAGGACAGTGTTTGAAAAGAGGACCCAGGGAAGAGCAGCATTTCCCTGGTGTTTTTTTTTTTCCCATTTTGGAGAAAAAAAGAACAAGCTTGAGGGCTGGAAAAGGTGCCCACATCCTTCACCTCCTACCTGGGACATGGTACAACATAGAGCTTCTTTGCACTACATGTTGAGTGCAACCACAAAAAAATACACTTCTTGTTGCTTCCCAGCCCATGGATACACTGTGCTGTACTCTGGCAACATGCCCCAAATACTCCAAAATAAATGTAGTTGTTACTCAGCACAAGTAAGGCCAATGGACATAGGCCTGTGACCAAAACCAGGGAAAAATAGAGGAGAGGTGTTATATCATAGAATCATAGAATGGCCTGGGTTGAAAAGGACTACAGTAATCATCCAGTTTCAAACTCCTTGCTATGTGCAAGGTCGCCAACCACCAGACCAGGCTGTCCAGAGCCACATCCAGCCTGGCCTTGAATGCCTGCAGGGATGGGGCATCCACAACCTCCTTGGGCAACTTTTCTAGTTCAGTTATAAAGGGTTAACCTGACCTTCCACTTACTTATAGATATAATTGTTGCCTATATACATGCTAAATGTATAAGTAAAATACTACCAAACTGTGATAAACCTGTCATTTCTGTTCTACTCATATTTTGCATTACACTAAGAATAGGAGAGCAAAATTGAGTAGCCATGTTTACCCTCACCTCTTCCTGTACTTGATGATTTTTAGAACCTTGATTTTAAAAGTCACATCTATGACTTGTTTACTATTTTTTATAATAGTCCTTTGACAGTGAGGGCTATGCTTACTTAGAAAATAATAAAAATGCAACAAATCTAGTTTGGTTTCTTCCTGGCTGCTTTACTTCTCTCATCAAAGTCAGTGGTGGCATTTACCTACCATGGATGGGGAACTAGCCAGTAGCCTGAGTTACATGATATGCCAAAATGAATATCGAAGTTGTAGAACTGATGGCCAAATCAGTGAGAGGAACTACAAAAGGCATGGGAAGATTGCAGCATCTATCTTTCAGAAATATAACTGGGATGTTTTGTGCATGAAGGCAAATGTCTTTATTGGGCATTCCAATGGGCACTCCAAAACAGTTTGTGATTTGAAAGTGACACTGTATTATTTCCTTTCATCCTCTTAGGAGCAAGGTCTGATGATAGAGCTAACATGAGATCTATTTCCCACCATGGTTGTACTGTCTACTGTACAGCAATCACTATGGCTAGAATTTGAATGTTTGATATTACACAATGAGCTGAACAATTTTCTTCTAAGCTGCAAGTGAATTAGTTGACTTATCTCTGCAGTCAGGAGCCTATTGTTCCCCATTTGGTCATTTCTATATTTACATTTCTGCTTAAAAATACTTCAGATCAGACTGTTTATTTTAAATTTCACGGCCATTCGTAAATGTTACAGTATTTGCATTTATTAAGGCATCAAAGAAAGCAAAGTAAGCATTGTATCACTTAATGTAAATGGAAAGTACCCAAGGGGAAAATTAATATGTTCTATGGACCTAAAAGGTTACGTCATGTGTTTCAGCAAAGACAGAAAAGGCAGTAAGTCAAGATTGAGTACGGCAGGAAAACTGATATATTAAGGAAACTGGTATTTTAAAGGGACAGTATCATTTCCCTCTACTTTTGTATTAGGTGTAATATCTATTCAGCATATACTTTCAGTTAGTTACTGAACAAGATACTTGCCTAGTGCTGCTGTAGGCTGCCATCTGCCATAAGGCCAAAGACCCTTAGAAACTAAATATATTGGTCCAAATATTGTATAATATCAGAAAAGATGGAGTTTTTCTCAATGAGTCCTTTTCCATAAGTGCTCTTCTACTCACTACTTCTATTCACTTCTCAGGGTTTCTTCTCCTTTACCATTTTTTTTACCTAAAGTTTGGGATGACCGTTTACTCTGCAGTAGACCTTAGGCACTGCCATAGTAGGTAATATTACAGTCAGGAATAAATCTCTTCCTATTTAGTTTTGTCACTAGTTAAGTGTTCAGCAGGAGGAACTGCTTGCAGTAGTGCTGGTGCTATTACTTTGTTTATACCTTTCTTTATCTATTGTCATTTTGGTGAAATTAATGGGAAAAAATGTCACAAACCTTCACTGCCTCCCTTATTTGAACCTTTTTGCATCTTGTCTGCGCATCTGCTGAAAGCCAGACAGGAATATGATTTTAATAGGCATTTTATAGACTTTTTTTTAAAAGTACTTTTTGGACATCGTAAATAATCTTTTCTATACGTGCCCCATAACACACAAATTGTCAAAATATTAATTTCACTGATACTCGGTGAATTTGTGTGACGATTTTAAGACTTTTTAGAATTTCTTACCAGAAGCTTAGCAAGTAGGCTTGGTTTGAAACAAATACCTTTTCTAATTTAAAGATATTCCAGCCCCTTAGGATCAGCCACTGATATGGGCTTCTATGTGTAGTCTGAAATAATAATCATAATAAAAAAGAAACATATTAAAATAATAAAAGAAAGCATCCCATGTAAGAGCTAGCCTCTTGCATTTCACCACCTGGCTTACAGGGTTGTATATCTTTCAGCTGAATCATTTATGACAAGAGATGCTGTTAAAGTTTCTTTGGCAGATTCTTAACATATAACTGCCAATGAAAAGACATTAATAAGTTAGTTATTGCAGCTGTGCTTGGATGTATCCAAGGCAGTTTCGATTTTAATATTTTTCACAAAATCTGTCCATTCATATTGTTTCCTCTCTTGTGTTTTTGGGCTGGGATCTTCAGGTTCACCTGTTTCCAGAGTTAGCTTTAGTTTCCTTTTTATTAGGGACTGCCTTTTGTAGAGAAGGAGGGGGAACTGCTTGTGTTGTGATGTCGAGTGGCAGGCTCAGCAGATGTCAAGCTATGATACACAAAACACACTTGTGCCTTGGATTTTCTCCTGTAACTCTCACAATGTGTATTTCTTTTACCCAAGTTAAGGAGCTGATAGTTCTTCATGTATGTGTAATGAACAGTTTTTAAGAGCCTTCATTACGTCATACTTCAGTAACAGACAGTTAAGGTAATCTCTGCCTATATCGGTGTAATGCTTCTGATACATTAGCCAACTACTTTGGTCTGAGTTATCAAAATGCCAGTTGTGTTGTTTATTTCTTTATTTTGACTAAGTACTTCTGTGAGTGTCCTGCTATGGAATGAGAGATCCCATAACGTGAGAAGTTGGCATTGGACAGCACTGATGTGTCATGAACATTTCAGAGAACTTTTGTGTTTTCTGTCAGAATGAATGATTGTTCATGTGCTTTAATTGCCTGTATCTGGTTGTGCATTTGAATAAATATAATAAAAGCAAGAAAATATGAGAACTGTATGACAGCATATATCTGTAGGACCAGAAAGAGTCCAATGAGCTTTTAAATCCCTGCCCCTGAAACTTTTCTGATAAAAGGTAAACTGCATGTTCATAATCATTTGACTAGAAAAACACAAGGCATCTTTTATAAGAGTCTTGGAAAACTGCTTGCTTGTGTTCGTCATCATTCCATCCAGCAGGACTGTTTCCTATAAGGTATATTCTCTCCTATTCTGAGTAGTGTAGTCCCTCCATCATGGCTGCTGGAAAATCAGTTGTGACACCGACTATCCCAGATTGGCTGCACAAAATACGCACAGTGAGCTCTACAAGCCCAATTTCTACTTTGTCAGTGTGGGATGACATCATTTTCTAATCAACTGCATTTTGCCTAACGTAAGCACTTTTTTTTAGTATCTTTCCTTATTACACTACATCTCTCCTTTCTCCTAGCTGATCTGCTATACATGTTTCTAAGTATCATTTGCAAAGACAAAAAGGAATAAAAGAAAAAAGACCACTAGACTCACCCAAACATCATAGGTATAGATGTGGTTTATTCATGTTTACAAAAATCTCCATTCATGGTTCATACTGTAAGAAGTTAATTCTCAGATCTGATAAATGCAAGCAAAAAACATAAAGATTATCAGAACAGGCACTGTAAAAATTCATGATTTTGGTAAAGGGTAAATAACAGCAGGACAAGGGGAAATGGTTTGAAGTTGAGAAAGGGAAGATTTAGGTTGGATGTCGGGGGAAAGTTCTTTACAGATAGAGTGGTGAGGTGCTGGAATAGTTGCCCAGAGAGGTTGTGGATGCCCCGTCCCTGGAGGTGTTCAAGGCCAGATTGGATGGGGCCCTGGGCAGCCTGGTCTGGTATTAAATGGGGAGGTTGGTGGCCCTGCATGTGGCAGGGGGGTTAGAGATTCATGATCCTTGAGGTCCCTTCCAACCCTGGCCATTCTGTGATTCTGTGATGTTAGCTTTTTAAGTAATTCAGTTTTCAAAGGATGGAGTTTTTATTGGAAAAATATGACTTTATTCTTAGATGCGTTTTACTATCCTAATTAGGCCATAAGAAACATTTATAAATAAAATTATTCAGAGCTCTACAAATATTTAGTTTTAATTACTTACTGAAAAATCAGGCAAGCAAGTATCAGCCAAGATTCACAAGTCCCTCTGTTTCTGGTCCCATTTGTGATGGAGTGCTGCAGAGTCTCCATCTTGTTATCAAGTCACTGATGCAGTAAAATGCTTAACTGCAGAAGTTCGGAGAACGAGTCATATTGGTTAGTATCACGTCAGGTTGAAGTAAGACATACTGTTTGGCTCCTGGAAAAACAACACTGAGCTCTGGAGATCATTGTGTATAGCTAGGGATAGCGTTTTGCCCCTCTGATAAGAGTCATTGCAGACAGTTTCCGTTTCTTCATGTGCATTACTGTTATTGTACCTATGAACAGTTCTTCCCAGGATTTTGTTAGTTAAAAGTGCTAGGCATACCTATACTACTTTCAAAAGCTGCTTCCAAAGGTTACTATACAAATCTGGAAAGTTTTGTTTAGTTCAGTGTGATTTTTTATTTTTTTATTTTTTTTTTTTTGTGTGTGTGTGTATGGTTTTCTATAAGTTTTGTTTTATTTGTTTTTCAGTGTATTTTCTTTCTGTTGTCCTGAATCAAATCATTTTTCTTTTTAAGAATTCCGAGCATGGGTGCATGGTATTTTGTAGTTTTATCATAATTTCAAGAAGAATGCTAAAAAAGAATAGGACAAAATAGAAATGTTCTCTTCTGCCTCAGAAATAAAAGTAATAAAGGTCTAAGGGCACTCTACTAATATTCTGATAACAAAGATTGAAATCTTATTAATGTTGACTTCATTTGTGGTTATACAGCATTTGACACAATTATCTTGACAAATTACTATTAAATGGAACAATCTCCTGTACAGATGTTTCTATGCCAGCCTATCTATTAGCCTAGCTATTTATACATTCTGCTGTGCATCTTTGTGATGGATTTCAAAGGAGCTAAATTGAATGTTTTTGTCTAATACAGTAGGTTCTAGGAAATGTTATCCTATGGCCACTTGTCCTCAGTGTGTGACAGATGATATAAATCACCACAGTATGCCCTCCATTAACTTGAAACATTTGCCCTGATGTCCTCTGGAAAGACTTGGTGCATAAGAAAATTAATGTATAAAGATTGTACCTGTTGCACTTAGAAGTCTTTATAGGTCGAAAGAAAATAGATTTAAATGCTCCCTACTAAACTAGAGTACTTAAAGTACTACATAGTCAACCCCTGGTGGTCACCTTTTACACCCTCCTGAGTGCCTTTCTTAAATTGATCTATTGCTGACTCCCCTTGAAATTTGTTCCTGCAGAGGAAATTTGAAATTTCCTTCAGAGAGAAGCGGGTTGCGATCGTTGCTGGTATCTTGTGGTAAGTCTACCTGTAAAAAAAATATTTAGAGAACAGTATTTTTATATTAAATACAATAGAGTTGAACATTGTTTTCTGCCTGCGTTCACAAGGTAGATAGCTGAATGCAATTAATTGATAAAATACATAAGAGGATAGGCAAACATCTAAAAGTAAGTTCAAAGAAGTAAAGAAGCAGAAGAAAAGAAAGAAAGAAGAAAATATTGAGATTTTTACACAAACTGTATGAAAAATAGTCAATTTAGAGCATCCCAATTAAATACTCAAAGCTGTTTACAAGGAGATAACCATTTTATTGTAAATATTTCTTAATTAGGAAAGTAAAACGCATCTAATAATGAAGAAAACAGGCAGATGATACAAAAATTCATGTTTGTTCTTAAAGACACTGAACAGAATCATCTAATTATTTAAAGTATCTATGGCACAGCACATTTGAACATAATTTCCTCCATCTTCTTTTTTTTCAAAAGTATAAATCCTCTTTATATACTCACATTACTTTTCTTTGGCCTTGTTGTTTATGTGCTTCAAACAAAGATGATGGTCCCTGTGTGTTAGGTTATATCCAAGCATGAAATACAAATGTAGTGTCTTTCCAAAGATGCTGCAATTCTGTCACCTAATGAGAGCAAGAGTAAAAGGAATATTTGGAGAGAAGTCGACAGTTTTTAGGACTCTGGGAAGTGGGAAGTGCAAGAAAGATAGGAAGATAGGAACTTAAGAATATAGACTGAAGGAGAAAACAGTAGGCAGTTAATCTTATATGCAAATGCTTTATACTGTAATATAGGAGCCACTTAAAGATCTATTTCAGTATACTGTTGCTCTCCTTACAGTGTATAGAAAAATGTGCTGGAAATTATACTCTGTGTATAAAGAACTTGATCCTAGAGCATTAGTTGTGCTACTGTTGACTGTCTAGAAAATGAATGTCAGAGAAGTGGAAAAAAAAAAAAGGATTTGAAGGAACGCCGCTATAACTGAAGAAAAAAAATAAAATAATGTAAATTGGTTTTCAAAGCCTGAAGCTGAGATTTTCTGCTGCCAAATGGCATAAGAAGCCATGTTTTCCTCTTACAAATTGAGCAAATCTGAGCTTTAAGTGAATAAGATAATTATATATACCCCCCTGATGATATTTGAAAGAGAATAGCTTCGCTTTAATGGGAACTAGTTGATGTGACTGGGAAACAATATCCTCATCAGTATTTCAGATGCACGACTTAGAGAGAATATTCTGTTCTATGGTAAGAGTTAATACTTTTTGGTTTTTTATTCTATTGATTCTGATATTCTGGAGTTTTGCTACTTTTGTATACATATGCATTTGTACAGAAGCAGCTCTGAAAGTAATGCCTCCTATTCCTTTCTGTGGAAACTACAACAGATACAAAGAGCACAGTAACAGTATTTGATAGAGAAAATCCTCTGCTACAGAATTCTATTTTCCCACATAGCCACAAGTTAGCTATGCTTTTTCACCTGTGATAAACAAGAGCCTGTATGCTACTCTTGTAAAAATTTGCACCAGTGGAGGTGACCCACTGTGGCTGCCACTGCTGAAATGCACCACCTGCCGCCTCACTTTGCTCACATTTATTGTTTGGTCAACATAAATGTTCAGAAAACTCTGATGAATACCAGTGGGTGCCATTTTTTCTGCACAAAGAAATTCAGTTACATACCTTAGTTTGATCTGCACTTCCATGTCAGGTGCTGTTCTGTCACTGCCCCTCTGCTGCCATCTGTTGCACAGCAACAAAATGGTGGGAAGGTTCAACTTCCATTGTCATTCCGCCAACATCTGCCTCTGACTTTCTGGGTCAACATAATAAAATAGGAGACTGTTTTCAGAGCAGCCCTCTCGCATACATGCATTTACATCAGATTTCATAATAATTTCAAAAGCAGACCAGGAATCCCATCTTACAACACTTTTCTTAAGAAACAGGATATTTAATTTCCGAATCCTTAATTAAGCCTGTTTTCTTAGGCACTATTTAGTTGTGAATTGATGACAGCCCTACTCAACACAGAGTCTAAACTCTTTTCCTTCCTGAAACTGATGTGATGAGGGAACATAGCTCAGTGAGAAACAGGGCCATTTGCACACATGCTTTTGTGGAGCCATTGACTCCTATCTGGTCCTTGATGCCTGAGGTTAGGTTCCCTGTTAGTGCAGAACCAACTAGCAGTTTTCCAGCCTTTCATGATCAGCTTTTAAAACATTTTAGAATACAGACTGATTCAGAGCAAATCCTTTAGAATTAAAGTAATGTCCTACCTGTATGCTGTACAGTCTTTAGCAGTCTCATTGAAGAACTGTCATTCCTTACTGCAGTCATTTCTCTGTAGTCCAAGGAAGATGAGACAAAACAAACTCAGCCTCACCCCTATCATCCACCTACAGGAGAAATTGAGAAAGTGAATCCATGAGCACAAGGGAAAATTTAAGCAGGTGAAAGAAGTACGTTGGCTTAAAAAAGTAGTAGGAGTTGTGCAGGTGCATCTCCCTGCACAATAGCTGTATTTTTGTTTGAAGCACTGACATAACTTTTAGCAGTCCTTAAGAAAGTTATCCCATATAAATGCAGTTGTCTATGCTAAAGAGTAATACACTGCACAGCCATAATTTGGCTCTTCAGTACTGTATCCAAAAGTCTCCGTAATTGCTACAATATGCACTTTGCACAATTTCAATGTGTTGAATTTTTGCCATTTATTCTTAAACTAATCCCCCTTTAAACGTTCTCTTTCTGCTGATGTGAACTGAAGAATTCTTTAGTTAACACCATTAGCTTTTCATGGTATCTAAATCTCTTCTGCCATGAGCATCAATACTACAGTGCTGCTGTCTCCAAGCAGTTCTGCATCAGCGCTTTTAGATGGAACATGACAGATACAGTAATGTTCTCCACGTAAATTGCTCTCTACATATAGACAACAAGCAAAATAACATGGAACATTCATTGCCCTGTGACTGCAAAAATTACAACTGTATTCATTGTATGCTGGTTCAGATGCCTGAGCCAATCATAATATACAGCAGTCTTAGTGAATTTTAAAAGCCACGTTCTGATCAACAGTGTGCTATCTTGCTCCCATGGGGTTCCTGGAAAAGGGATTCTGTTGCAGACAAATTTCTTCTTCTTCTTCTTCTTCTTTTTTTTTTTCTTTGGGTTACAAACTGGTTTTGAGCACATAGTCCTGATTTCTGTCTATGGCTAAAATGCTGACTTAACCACTCGCCTTAAATTTATACATATATCCAAATCTAGACAAGCAAAAATAATTCAGTGAAATACATAAACTTACTGCAGGCCAAGTGTTACTTTCTTCGTAGTCTAGCAGTTATTTATTCCAGCTTCCAGTTTACAATTTCAATTTAAGCCAATAATGTTGTCATTTGCTGTTTGAACTCAATCTTTCCTCATTGGAAGAAATGGTAACTTTGGTACATATGTCGATAACAACATAACTCTGTTCTCCCCTTTTATTTTTCAATGATGAAAATGCTTCCCCTTTTTTTTTTTAAACATAATTTCTAACAATTAAGCCATGAAATTCTGTCAAGAATATCTTATTATATAATTAGAGCTGTGTTTTAAAGACATTGTTTCTTTTTTAAGAAAGCTGTATTATGCATTGTGAAAAAAATATATTGTAATAATTGGGATATTCTTGGTGTATTTGTATGGTGTATAGCTTTACTTCTCTATACAGACTGCTTTTTGTTGCACATCAGCTTATCAGGGAAATGCAATTGAAGCTGCTGTTATCTTCAAGAAAATTAAGGCAGTTATGAAACACCGAACATATAATTAACATTATTGAGCAGAACAAGGCATTAATGTAAGAATACTTAGCATAATGTCTATAGTTTAAATTATTGCCTAGTAATAATCAAGCAGTTAAGTGATAAAGTTCTCAGACCTTCCATCTGCAAACAAGTTGTAAAAAGAAAAACTACTTCAGTTTTCAGGCACTTTGACTGTAACTTAGTGATATCCCTCTCAGAGATGAAATTGTATCCTTGTCTGATGAATCCACTGCAGCTTTTGCCTCTGGTCATACAAGGTTCTTTTGGGAGCAGTGAAGTTGCTTTGCGTTCCCAAAGCAACGCAAGAATCAATACCTGCTTCACCCAAGGAAACTTGTTTTCTGCATGCAGGGAAAACTGGGTTATGAAAAGGAAGTAAAGAATGCTTATCTGTAAGTTTTTAAAAGATTACATTAATGAAGGGCACATTCCTAACTCTGTCATTTACTGACCTCTAAAATCATTTTTTAAATTTTCTTCATCCCTGTCTCCATCAGATGAATGCTCACTCATTCCTCATTCTTTTCCAGAAGTTTTCATGTGATTCCATTACAGTCTGATTTTTAGTCTGCCCTCTACTCTCATTTTCACAAAACATGCCAAATTTTCTTGCAGAACTGATTTCCCATTTGCCTTTGATCTAACAATTTTCCGTCTGGTTTCTTCCCCCCCATTCCATCATGCTACCTTGGCCCAGCTTATCAATGTATTTTCATAGGTTAGCCTGTTATTGCCTTCGTTGTCTTGATTACATCTTTCTTTTCAGTTCTTCCAGCTGCTTCAACTTTCATTCCTGTATTTTAGCAACCTCGCTGGCAGCTGCAGCTTCTGAAGGTCTTTATCATGTTGATAACTTTGAAATGTTTCTTTTTACTTATTGATTTAAAGAAGAAAAAGGAAAAGAAAAACAAAAAACAAAATAACACCAGAATTAAGGTTCCTTCTTTTCCCGCCTCCTTATGACGCTGTTTGATCCCATAATTTTGGCTGTCTGCATAGCATGGAGGATCCCTATGCATACACCAGAGATTTCTGCTGCTCAAATCTTCCAGATCTAATCATTTTGCAGTATGTTCTCTGGGATATCTGCCTACATTTCACATTAGCACTCTAGAAATGGCTGTCGAAGCAGAAAGTGTAGCTATTGCACTAATCCAGAAAAGGACAAACATACTTGGAAGATGGGAGATAGCAACAGAGTTGCTGTTTTGTGCTCAGTCAGAGATGATAACAGAGTAGGAGTCCAATAAAGCAATGACAGAAAACAGCAAGTTGGTAGAGGGATGGAAAATGGAGATAATCTAGTTCAGGCATACTTACTAGGATAACACTTACGTACTTTTTGAATCAATGTATGAGAGCATGTTTTTTGTTTAAAGCTCATTAGTTATGCTGTGTTTGTACATAGCAAGTTACAACTTTGCAGTCATTAGAGATAAGCATATATTTTTTTTTTCATCTTTGTGTATGGATTCACGATCACTCCATGCTGCCATAGAAGGATAATGCATGATATTTAGCTATTCCTTGTGCAACTGGACCCAGAAAAAGACAAAACTGGACTGGACAAGGAGGATGTCCTAATGATCCATAGAGGTAGAGGGGAGAGGGACTTTTTGGTACGGTTAGCTTGAAGAAAGCAGAGCTGAATATATTGATGTGCTAGTAGTTAAAGAAATCCAAGCTTACTTTTAAAGAGGACAGGTCCTTCATTTTTATAATGAGACGTTGTTACTGAAATCAAAGGACGGCACAAGAGTTGCTGAAGTTGGAAGGGGGATTTATTGTAACGTCATGTTCTAAACAACTTCACTTGCAATCTAAATATGGCATAAAGTTTACTTCTACAGTATAAGCTTTTAAAACACTTCTGCTACAGTTAAAAGTATACATGTAGTTTATGTGCATAGGTTGCTCTGAAAGTAATGCCTCCTATTTATTTTCACTGAAACTACAGCAGATATAAAGAGCACAATAACACTACCTGATAAAGCAAATTCTCAGCTACAAAACACTTATTTTTCTCAGCATAGTCACCACCATTAGCCAGTTGGCACAGACAAGCTGATCGAGACACTTCATTTCATGGTGTGACAGCTCTGCTTAGCCATCTGGAACATGGCTTGTCTTTCCGGTTGCTGTCACGGCTGCTGAAACATAGCACCCACTGCATCACTGTGCTCACGTCCACTGGTTGATCTCCGTAAACATTCAGCAAGTGTCGATGAATGTCAGCAGGTGCCATTTTTTCCAGAAGGAGGAATTCAGTGACACACCTTTGTTTGATCTGCACTTTCATATCAGGTGCTGTTTTGTCAGACTGTTTTTCTGCTGCCATCTGCCTCACAGCAACAAAATGTAATGGAATAGTGGCAGGAATGTTCAGCATCTACTGCTGTGTCACCAGCATCCACTCTGATTTCATGGACCAATACAATGAAATAGGTGTCTTTAATTTCAGAGCAGCCCTTGTAACACAGACTGCTTGTACATCATGTGCCAAGCCATTTGTAGCACTAACGGCAAGTAGAAGATACTTCTCTAACTTGTGCACTGTAAGATTCTGCCTCAGGAACTTCAGAGATGTGTATCTATGCTAATAAATTGAATGAAACAAAACCTTCTGCAGTTGTCCTGTAAGCGCAGCAACAAGGAAGAGAAGGAAAAGGAAGAGCCAAGCCCCAGCTGTCTCTTGTGTCATCTAAGCTGTTTGTGCAAGTGCATTTCCTCTTTGAAGTTCTTGGCAATGGCAGCTAACCAGCTGGGATGTGTGACAGCTTTTCCAGAGAATGGAAGGGAGAAGGGACATTCATACACATGCACACTCTTGTCTCTGGTTTCTTTTGGGAAGCTGCAATTAACAGTTGAGAGGTTTTTTAGATGTTTCTTCCTAAATTACATCTTTTATATGGTCGGCTCCTTTTAGATACTAGAACAAACCGTTTAAGATCAAAGGGCTAGGGGATAGGATTTCACGAGGATGCAAATTAAATCATAATTCTGAACCTATGGCCTATGTAGGAGATAGGTTTAAACTTGGACTAGCTTTAAACCTCATTTAGATAGCAAACACCAATGAATCATAAGAACGTATTTCCAACTGGGTGATCATTCAGCTTCATGCTTTTTGGAGGTGTTGGTATATGATTTCTGGTGCTGCAGATATTTTCTTGTCAGTCACCCAAATAACTTGACAGCAAGCATTCCTGCTATGTTTATGCAAGAAGAAATTACACCTATGATAGCATAAGTAGGAGTTTTGACTGAGGTAGTGATTTTATTGTTTCCAAAACCATGAGGCTGTACCTGCGAAGCTTCAAAACCTCATCTTTTCAGTAGGACTTTTGTTAAAATGATGCTTTTCATTTCAGCTCTTTATGAGCCTGTGAGTTCTGTGGCTCCTAAATTCTTGTTATTTACCACAGATACTGTAGTATCTTAGCAAGGCAAGTCCTATGACTTCATACAATTCTGAGAAATTCAGAATAGCAGGAACTTTCCCTATGAACAGTTTTGTGCAAACTTTGCATCAAAATTTATCAGGGCCACTCAGAAGTATTCAGTAGCAGTCACTTGACACATGTTCTATTTTCAAGAAATAAACATTACCGATTGAGTAAACAAAATGTTTTTCTTTCCTTTCATCTTTTGAATATAGGAATAGCAAAGAAAATGTAGGGCTGCGTGAAATAGTAGATACTATAATCAATCTATTTGTACGTCTCCTTTCCTTCTCTCATTTCCTAAGCCTTAGTAAAGCTGTACCATTGCATCTTATTCCCCGTCTGTGGCATACTTTCTAATCTATCAAATTAATCAGGCATCTTAATTTTATTTTTTTTTTTGGACAATTAATATATCTTGTCATACAAGAAACATTGGTCTACCATACACCCATCACACAGTGCACTAAAAATCAATGGAAAGTAACCCTGTTTACTGTACCATTTTACACTAAGTGTAGTTAGCATACTGTCATTCAGTAAACAAAGTACTTTGTAATGTAGAATATATTAATTTGCTATAAGGTATTTCAAAATAAAGTGATATATTTCAACATTTTTTTTAGTGTCACCATTACAGGGATGAAGAGACTGTTTTTTGATAGATTGAGCAGCACAAGGCAAATCAGAAGTTACTTTTGGTGGTTGCTCCTTTAATGAAATGTATCACACAGCTTGGATAAATTATCTGCTATGTGAAGCAACTTATCATGCCAGAATATACAGTATATTGTCATGGGTTTTTGTTTTTTTTAGTTTTCTTCCTCTTTTTTTTTTTTTTTTCTTTACTTTTTGATTCTCTGGTATTCTGATGAATTATTTGCAGCATTTCCTTCTCACTGCTGCTAGAATAATCAAGTTATGCTTCTTGAACATCAGTCTCTCATTTCATCAACTGCTTCTGTTGTCAAACTCAGGGAAGAGGGGAAAAAACCACTGTTTAATTTCACAAGACCTTCTATTTCCTTTGCTCCTTTGTTTCTTTGCTTCTTCAGCTTTCTTTGTTACAGCTTTTAACTTAGAGAAGACTTTCAAGTTTCTCCACTTCAGTGTAAGCTAATGAAGTCTCATTATTTATTTATTTTTTAAATGAACTGTAGTTTCACCACCATGATCCTCCGAGCTTTAGATGCTTTCTCATCTGTACCATCAGTTGATCATGTTCAGGATTATATTTTTCCCTACGTACAGAATGCGCCTAAGATTTGTGTGTGTGTGTGTGTGTTTTTGGTGGTGGTGTTTTTGTTTTTTTTTTTTCTTTTTCTTTTTTCCTATGTTTTGTTTTGTTTTCTTTTCACTTTTGGCAACCAGAAAGCAACAGTTAAATTCTTGTGCTATCCCTTTTAGCAGGATTTCAAGCATAATTACTTTGCAGAGTCCATTACCTACTTCAACCTAATTTTCCTAGCTTAGCACAGTGGGGAACATTGTTTGTTTATAACCAAATACATCTGAAAGTTTCCACCTCCAATGGAACAGTTAGATTGTGATGCATAATCAAAACCTTTGCATTTTAAACAAATATTATGGCAAATTATAAAACAACAACAGAACAAAACCTGTAACAAGTTCCCTTATAACAGTATTTTATAAGCACTTACTAATATGTTCATTTCAGATGAATTTTCTTTTTCCTTTCAAATTACTGAAGTTCCCCGATCTTCTGGAATCATTCCTACAGCCAGCTGTTGTTCTTTGGAGATGTTTCTACCCAGATCTGTCAAACATTTCTGAGCTGTGCTGCTTCCAGCTTACTCCAGCCTTCTAAGACTATCTGGCAGAAATTGAGGACACATCTCTATTCTCTTCTTGAGGTTTCTTAGAATACAAATTATGTATAATCCTTCTGCTTTTAGCAACAAACATTTTACTGGAATCTAACCATATATTTTAAGAATCTGTCAGCACTGTAGGTGTTTTTCCCATCGTCATCTATTCCACACAATGGAAATGTTCACTTCCTAAGAATCACGTTGCTGTGTTCTAGTCTGACCAGATTAAGGTTTCACATTTTTATATCAGCAATTCTAACATCATGTATTTATTTAGATTTACTTATTTAAGTCATTGAGAAGACTGATGTTTATCTTCACATTGATGATAGTATGGTCTTATGAATATGTCATCATCCTTTCTTTCTCAGTAGTCAAGCTATCAATCTATTGTTGCTGATAATGTAGATACAGAGCTAAACACAGCTTCGGCACTGTGATAATAGTTTTTTCAACATTTGAGGAAAACATTTTGAAATTTAGATACATCTTGCTTTTATATCATTTCAGTCAATAAAGTCCAATCTTGCACCTTTTTTTTCTTGCAAAGCAATAGAACTTCTGAAACAGGACTCATCTCAGAAGGACTGAACTGTCCCACAGATGCCAGCCCACAGAACTGTGTTAGTTCAGTAACATACTTTAAGATCTTAAGCCCCTGAAACTGTGGAATTTCCCAGATGACTTTCTCTGTGTGTGGATTTGGTTTACAGGTTAATGGAACCCATCAGTGTTCTGCTGATTGTTGTGGTTAAATCAAACTGGACTATATCACCAGGCTTCCCTTCTGTTACATCTCACCTCTGTGAAGCAGTGTTTCCAATCATACACATTTATTTCTAGAAAAGTCATGAGTAGATCTGTGGGAGGGATAAAGTGATTACATTCTTCCTCTTCTTTGTAATAGCATTTACAGTGTGTAGTGTCTAATACAGCATTAGAGTGTGGCTTGTTGTTACCTTGTGCTGTGAGCTCAAAAAGGATCTTGAACATTTAAGGAGAAAGATATTTATGTTGTTGGAACTCTTTCTAGGACTAACTGTAATTATTTGTTATTCCTTCAGACAATTTACGAATGCATTAGCAACGAAAGCTCCAACAAAACCTATTGGATATAGTATATTGTATATGTTAGGTCAGTTATGGGTATCTCAGGATAACATTCATTTAGTGCCATGTAGCACTATATAAAGTTTCAATTTCATACATTGGATTTTAGTAGTTCTCTGTTAGCAAGTAATGAAGATAATGAAATCCAAAATCATCTGAACTTCTAGTGATGTCCATCTGTTAAGATCTCCCTGATCACTGGTATTTGTACAGCATAAATCACTAATATGGCTTTACTCTTTGTAAAATGCAGTGTAGTTATGGACAGAAATCTCATTACATGACAAAGTGTGAAGTTAGCTAAATAATTTTTGAACTAGTAGAAAAATAATTATCCTCTCAGAAGCTCTAATTTACAATGTAATCTGTAAATGTACTTTTAATGAGCAAATCACAGATCACACTTCATGATTTTTGATACATGAGTATTTTGATAAGAGAACAGACAAAAATTTTATACTTTGTTGACTTGATATTCACAACGCCTGTTTCTTCTTATGGTATCTCTAACTCAAGTACATGACTGCGACCAGTAATGCTAGCACTTCCTTCTGATGAATACTTATCATTTTTTACTGCCACTACTTCTGTCTTAAAATTATAGCACAGGATTTTCTCATGATATCATTTTTAGGAATCAGGTTAGAGAGATGTCCCAGGTTATCTCTGCAATCAGTCAGAATAGCCAAGTTGTCATGTGTCTGTATGAAAGTGTTCTTCCAATCTTACATTATATTGATAGCTACGCAGTAAAATATCCATAACAAAGGCAGTGAACTATGCTGTCACCTTTGACACAGAGGCACACATTGCAGCAGAATCTCATACATCCAAATTTTTACTAATGTTGAATTCAACAAAGGACTTCTTCCCAGCTAGATAATGTTGTGTGAAGATTATGAAGGTTTGGTTTGCTTCATAGTGAGGAAAGAATCTTTGAGGAATCAAGGATTATGAATTGTTGATATAAAGATTGTCTAAGCTCCATGTATAACTTCCAACCTCATCAGAAAAAGAAATACTTTCAGTGCCTCCTCAGTCATTAGCACTCAATGATCTGTGCCTTGATCATGACAAGAAGGCCCTGATTCATGTCACAGACATTATGTGTGCCTTTTATTGAGCAAAATGCTGATGCTGCAACTAGCTGGGCAGGTAGGACAATCCATACCTAAAAGTTCTTCCATCCGTATATGTGTAAATAAATTCTTTCAGTTTTGGATGTCCACCCTGAGATTTTACTGAGTTAATTGTCCAGGGCTGGTGAGCACCCAGCCTTTTACCAATTGAACTGTAATGTGTGTATTTATAAAAACATGATCATTATAATAACATGATATTTATAAAAACTCTGACTCGGCCTCTCTAGAAGCACCAGCCATGTAGGACGTTTAGAATTTATATTATCCCACTAATTATTTTTCATATGAAATTGTATCTGTTTTTCCTTCAAATTTTTACTGGAAACATTGAAGAACTTCTTTCAGATAGAGCAAAATGAAGTACAAGTACCTGTGGCAAATGTTGCTTTAGCAATTATTTGTCATCACTTGTTTCTGTGTTCTATGCTTGCTTCTTTAATATTTTAATAGTTCCAGGAGGAAAAAAAACAAAACAAATCAACAAAGCTGGCTGAAGCCCATTGGGGCTGCTATTTATCTTTTATTATTATTTTTATGGAAGTAATATCTAATAGAGGCAATTGTGGGATGTAGTAATGGTTTTGGGGGATGCTGTGCAAAACCAAGAGTGTGGCTTCAGATCAAAATAGGTAAAATGGTGGTAGAGATGAGCAGTACTAAAACTGAAGCATTTCTCACTTGCATCTGCACAGCCAATATTTAAGGACCGACTTCTGCAACCAGGAAATTGTTTTATGACTTTATCATGGTATAAATTGGATGAAAACGAAAGTGGTTGAAATCAACAAGAGAAACATTAGCAGTCAGATTTAAGGTAAAGGAGAAGGGAGTCCATAGAGCCAACAAGCTCAAGCCATGAGCTGGGAATGGACAGAATGGACAGAAGTGGGAATGGCCAGTTTCTTCTTACTGCTGAGCTTCACACTGGGCCAAGACGTTATCTGTGTTCTGAACCATCACTAACATTTATTATTTACTACATTACTTTTCAGCTATGCACAGGCTCACAGTAGAGCTGTTATTAGATAAGTGTCATCATTTCAGTTTTATAAACATACAGGTTGTTCAAGAGTTCTGTGTTTTCTAATCTCCACTACACAGTCTTCTTTTGTATGCCTCAAACAATAAGCTGACAGCTCTGTGGAAATCTCTTACAACATTCAATAGTCAAAAGTGTTTCAGAGTTCACTGGAAGTAGAAGAATGCATAATGAATTGAAACAATGTTTTAAGCATTTATATTAGACTTCTAATGGAAAAAAATTAAAAAGTAATGCTGCTTTGCTTTGCAGTTACTGCTCCTCAGCAGTATGTCTTTATTTCTGGCACATGAAGGATAGTTTCCATAGCAGCAGCATCTGTAACACTGAGCAACTTGGAAATTGAATTTTTCCTCTTGTAATTTACAGATTAGAAAGGTAAAATGTATGGAAATAAGGAAAAGTAAATACTATAGAAATGCAGACTTCAGAACCTGTTTTTCTTTCCAGAATTCTGAAATCCTGTTGGAATAAACAGTTCTTGCACTTTGTTCCTTTTGGTTTAAGCCTCCTATGTATCTGAATAAATGTGTATGGCAGGTATTTTGTTTTTGTTTTTTAAACTGGAAAATTGCAGAATTACCTCAGTCCATCTCTTGATGTGGTATTATTTCTTGGCTGGTGATTCCTTTGCTAGTGACCAAAAGTGAATAGTAATTAAGGTCTATATAGCACTGATATTGTACATTTCATTAACTTCTATACTATCAGCGCTCAAGGTATGCTACAGACAAGTACTCTATGTGAGAGAAATGAATGCTATTTACTCAAATTGATTATACATGTTTTTAAATAAATTCTTAGAGGAATGCTTTGCTTTTTAATGTGTATAGAACTTAAAAATGAGACTATGTATTCTAGAGAAGAAATTTCAGAACAACACATTTGTATATTAGGCACAGGAACAGTGCAAAGTACATTCAGAACAGAAACAAGAAGGCCAAAGATAACTCATGTTGCTGTAGAATTAAAGCAAAAAAAGATCTTGGTCTCAGTGTTGCATCTCTAATTTAACAGGAAGTTACTCCATAACATTTTTTCTCAGGATGTAAAGTGATATTTTTATTTACATTCTCATATTGATATTAATGAGAATGGAATGAACAGAGAGCTGCATGAAACAAGCGAAATTATTTTCTGGTGAAAGAACTTCATATCAACTTCATACAAACAAATACTTTATTCAACAAATATACAATGAATTTACACTACTATATATATAGTTATTTAAGTAATTTATTATAAGGCAAATTTAGTTTCTGAACCTTTTACCATGAACTGGAGTTGTTGTTGGGTTGCAGAATGTTAAGAAGATGTGAGTTTTCAGTGATATTCAGGCATGAACTATATTTATGTATTTATTAGTTTGTTTCTGTTTATTTTTTGTTTTCTGCAAACGGCTTATTGCTCAGAAGAGAATAAAGTAACGTTCTAATTTGTTAGTCTGAATGCATACTTTGTACATACTTAACCAAATCCTGTGTGTTTGGTGATTCTGAGTCAATCTCTACAGAAGTTTGCTGGCTTTGAGGTTTGTTGTGCAAGGCACTAGTGATTAATTTTATTAGCTCCAGTTGCCATGCCCAGAGTCAGTCAGTCTTCATATTAGACAGCCGTGCTTCTGTATGTATGGTATATTCACAGATTCAAGGGTTTGTGTCAGTTAACAGGTTATACCACATGCATCTGAGACATTGGACAAAATACTTTATATATTTGCTGGTGATTTAGACAGTATCTTTTAGTGTATGGTCAGTTTATATTATTTCATTTGTTAGAATTCAGGAGGTGAGAGGGAAGAATTAGTTTAATATCATTTTAAGGACAATAGCTTGAATTTAAGGTTATATTGAGAATGTTAAAGTTGGAAGAGTTCTAGTTTACTGCTTTCACTCCTTCTTTCCAAGTTCTCTTCATCCATGAATCTGATAAAGGACTATGTCAAAAGATCTTTGCATTCCTTTTTCAGCTTACAGTACTTGCAGGTAATAAGGCATTCAAAAATCTCTCAAATGGTTTCCTAATGCAGAATCTGTATTATCATACAGCAACTTCAGATTATGAATGTCATATTTTTCTTCATATTTTGTCATCAATAAACGGGTGGGAATATACTTGCGGACGTAATGTGACTATATAGTCACATACTATTATACTATTATATATATGTTGGCATCATTAAGTTACCAACATAAGAAATGGAGATGAAGTTTTAGGAGTTATTATTTCCTGGCTTGTTCTGATTGAGACGTGTGGCTTCAGAGAGCACGTACGCTATTGAAAATCTGCTTTGATAAGTTTTTCTTCCATCTTCTCCATTCCTTCCGAGGTGTAATGTAACCTTCATGCAGGACAAGAACAAAATTTTGGCAAAGACACGTCTTTTGTATGAATGAATGTAATGCTTAAGATCAAACAAATCTATTAATTCTGACTGTGGTGGTCACATATAACAGATGCTTCATAATAGTATGGTGTAAAGACACAGAAAGTGCACAGTGATAACTCCCCATTTCTTCCCTCACTGTATCTGGCAATCTGCAGTGAATCTGGGTGTAATAGCTATGTCTTTTTGTTTAATACACTTTAGTAAATGTTTCCTTCACGACTTTGCCTAATATCTTCTCAAAGCCATTTATATTTTCCTCTTCCACAGTATCCTTTGGTAATGAGTTCTGCAGTTTAATTACGTCACATAAAAAAGTGCTAACTTGTGTTTCTTTAAAATTTGCAGCTGAAAATTCCATGGGATACTTCTTACTCTTTACACTGAGCAGTGATTTCCAATTCCCTTCTGCATATCATTCATACTTATGTGTATCTCTATGGTATCTCTTAGCTGTTTCCTTGAAATCCAGTCCACTTAATTTCTTTTCAAATGGAAATCATTTTAGGACTCTGATCATCCTCTTATCCTTGTTACATCTTCTTTAGTTCTGCAATATTTCTCTTGAGATGGGAGGGAACCAGAATTGCATGATTGTCTTGGATTTCTTTAGTAGCAAAGCAAAGTTTTCTGTCCTAAGCTCCTGATGCTTTCCAGATAACTCCTAATGTTCTAGTTGTCTTTTTAGCTGCTGCTGAGCAGATTTGTAACGACTTCAAGATTTCTTTCCTTATTTCTTGTAGCTAAATTAACAGCCAGGACAAGGTAAGCATAGTTAGGACTTTTCTTTTTCTCCATATATATAACTTTGTATTTATATCAACTTGATTTATATAAAGCAGCTCACCATGTAGTCATTCCATATTTTGACATACATATGCAACTCTTTGATCACTTTTCCATTTCCTTTCTTTTTCTCTTCTTCTTTTTTTTTTTTTTCTTTTTTCCCCTTAATATATTTTGAGTAATTTTGTACTGTCAGTAACTATCTAACTTGTCAGCTATTTTCAGATCTTTTAGGAGCATGTCAAAAAGTGTATGCCACTGTAGGATTCCGTTGGTAACTCTTGAACATCGTGAAAACCGACTATTAAGTTCTGTCTTTCACTCTTGATGAAATATATGGATACACAGAAGCCACTTTATAATGCATTAGAAACTCAGGTATATACTATATACAGGCTGGATTGCTGCTATCAAAAACTGAGATTTGTCAGGCTTGACTGATCTACAAAAATATCTTGACTGTCACCCACCAAACACTGTTTATGGCAATATACTATTGTTCATTTCACAATTTTTTTTCCTATTATCTCTTCCACTGGTGGTTCAGTTTCAGGCAAATCTGCTGATGCATTCCTCGTAAAAACACCCCTGTAGGCAACCTCTCCATTTCCTTCCTTTCTCATTTTGCTGCAGATACCTTACTTTAGAAACGTTACTTTAGAAAAGTTACTTTAACTTTTCTACTCCATCATATTATTCCTTGGCTGTTATTACACTTCTCATGTGCAAGTCCAACAGAATCTTTGTTGGTTTTTTTTTTTTTCCTGATGAAAAGTTTACAATTATAGTAGTTTGTAGGAATTTCTTCCTATTTAATTCTGATCATTCTAGGAATTTCTTTGCATTTTAAAAATACTTTGATAATTTTCTTTTTTTTCCACTAAGCTTAAAGAAATACTTTCCCTGACATTTTTAATTTTTTTTGTCCTTCACACAGCTTCTTCTAATAGAGACATTTCCTTGTAACAAACTACTTCATTTGCTTACAGCTTTCCTTTCTGAAATGGATAACTACTGTAATACAAATTTTGTTTGGATGTTTTGTTGTTCTTTATAGCACAAACACTTTCCCTTTCACAGCCTCCTAAGCAACACCTAGGAGACCAAACAAATGCAGATCCTATCTCACAATCATGTATGAAAAATATGATTCCCTTGGAAATTTGCAATGACTTCTGAAGTATCTACCAACTTCTGATTCTTAATTTCCCCTGTATTGTGAGAATTCAGAACAGTAGCAATTTATCTGACAATATTTAAGGCACATTTTCTGGACATAAAATGAGGCAACATAAGTTTGTAGGCAACATAGAAAGAAAAGTCCTAAAATTACTAAAAAATATATTATTTGAATGTGACTGAAAATTTATTGCATTAATTTCAAAAAATCTTAAATGACAGGCACTGGCACTGTTCAGATTAAATCTTGCACATAACTATTACTCGATAGTAGTCTGCTGTGCTCCTATGTACTACTGTTGTCCATTCATATCCCATTCTACTGAAACATCTGTTTTATGAAATTTTGGATTTAGCTGGAATATAATTAATTAATACATGATTGTGTTATTCTTTTTAATAGAAAAATACATAATTCTTTTTGTTCTTGAGCACATATATATATCTTTCTGGGGGGGTGAAATTTTACAGTTCATTTTGTTCTGTTAGTTTTTGATATTTTCTTCCCCAAAAGTTATTTTTTTTACTTGTCTATTTATTTATTCCATCTGAAGACAAAGTGAACTGGCTTCATTCTGTCTTTAATTACCTTTATTCTATGGACTACCTGTTTGATCTTTGCATTTCAGATAAGGGGATAGAACTAGTACTAAAGATTTTTTGCCAAGACTTCTGAATATAACTGTAGTTCTTTATACATTTTTTTTCCTGATTTAAGTAAGAAGCAGGTTTACCATATACATGTAGGTATATAACTCACTGAATTCTCTTAATGCAGCCTTCTCAACTTCTTTTTTTTCCTTTCCACAATGGGTGTGAAAATATAAAGAAGCTGTATTTGATAGAGAGATGAGTGATTAATCTATTAGAAGACAGTTGATGTGATCAGGAGAAACAAACGATTCATATGAGCAGTAAGGGCAAGCAAAGATTGCATCTGAGCAGTGGGCCAGACTGCAGATTGCTGAATAAGCAAATGAGCATTTTGTATAAATAAGCATGTAGTGCTCTGTGTGATTGCTGCTTTTTCTTTTTTGGCTAATGTTCGTATGGACATGCATGCACAAAAATGTACGTGCTTGCACATGTAATTGCAATAAGAAGGTGAAAAAAGGATGAAGGAAAGAGTTAGTAGAAGTCCGTTTCTGCATCCTCATTCAAGAGCACATACAGAAGTGCTTATGCAGCGTTTGCATTGTTATGGATTCACATTTTGTGGCTGTTAACATTCATGGAAAGATGGGCTACTAGGTGCTTTTCTGAGCCAGTAAACTTTCTTGACAATTCTGCAATGTTAACAGGCATTTAAAATTTTTAGTACAAAATTAATGGAGATTTAAGCATTTTCTAAAGGCAATATCCCAAAATGACCCATGAATATCACATTTTTATTTTTACCCCCTTCATGCAACACTTCTTAATTTCCTTTTGGCAAGCCGGATGTAACCTTTAGCTGGTAACTGATTTAGTCATAAAATACTGACCCAGATTTTTCTGGGTAATTAACAAGTCAGTCAAATCAGCAGAAGCAGGTGTGGTATATTTTCAGAACCAGTGGAGAAAAGCAGTTAGCTAGTGTTTTAATTCCCATTTCCAGTAATGAACTATGTAACATTCTGGCTGGCTAATGTCATTAGCATTGTTTCCTCCTCCCCTTACTTCCTCACTGTAAATTTAGAAATTTAGAAAAGGCCAAGAATTACTGACCATTTTGCACTCTTACAAACATGTTATTAACCTCTTAGACTGAACCTTTTGCAGAACAGTGATAAAAAATGTATACAGGTACGTATCATGTTACGAGCTGAGACAGAAAACAATATTTCCATTCTTCAAGCAATTAATTATTGTGATTAATGTTTTTCCCCTTCTCTAAGCACAATTCTGCCAGACAGAGCCAGCCCATTGACATATTGTAGAATTGTAATGCATATCTAATTAAAGGTGACCTGAAAAGGCAGGGTGTTTAGCCTTCCCTGTCAGGACCAAGAAACTGTTAATCAGATAGTGCTTGCTTTTCACACCACCCCACCCCTCCCTTTTTTTATTTTTGTGCTAATTTCGAATCTTCTCCCTGCATCAGTGAGCAGATGAGATCTTCAGCCAGCTTTCATCTTTCAGAAAAATGAATAGTGCAGAAAGAACATTATCAAATGAGCTGTTGAAGAAGTCAGTGAATATGTCATTGAGTGTGACTGCTTCCAGAATGAATTTAGATTTATCTCTGTTATCTCCCCTCTCCTGACTCCCTCTCCACACACTCTTTGCACACAGTGCACATGTCAACCAGGGTGGGTCATAATGAATCATGAGGGACAGTTACTTGTAGTGAGATGACAGGTCCAATTGTGATACAACTTGTTCTGGAATTAAGTTTGTTAACATTATAAATTGTCTCATTTGACCAGAGGTTTAAACACCTAGAAGATTTTATGCATGCAATTTCTTAAAGTATTTCATTTCCATTAAGCAGCTGCTGCTTACTGTATTTCACAAATGAAATTGTTTCATCACATCAATAGCTGCACAAAACAACTGTGACAACAAGAAGACTGTTTTTGCCCCCATCTTGCAAACAAGCATCATTCAAATCAATAAACTCTGGCAACTGGATAACACCACAAAAAGATATTTAAACTCAATTTTTAAGCACCTCTCCAAATGCTTACACTAACGCAAAATTCTGATACAAATCAAGGAATTTTCATACTGTCCTGATCAGTTTCTATAGAAATAGTCCATTGAGTTAGCAACATTTTATTAGAAAAATAATAAATATTTTATTTTTTCTTTTCGAAGCAGGCAGTGTTGCTGTATGCGATGTGAAGCTGTCATGATGAAAACTTTTTTATTTTTTTTTATTTTTATGTTTTTGCACGTGATGGCAAACAGTGTGATTCAATTGCAATATTTTACCCATAGGGAAAAAAGGAAAGACTAATATTTTTCTTTTCATATACTGTCAGCATTACCATGTAACAGAATGTGATATCAAAAAACCTGCAAAGTCAGCACACCTTCTGAAACATTCACTGTATGCTGTAAAGCCGTCAGGTATTTCAGTAGTTACCTATTAGTTTATAGTTGTGATCATATTTGACTAGGCTACTCCTATGCAACAAACACATCTTAGATGCTTTCAGTTAGACAAAATCAATCAGTAGCATCCCTGAAGTTTAAAAATATTGTGCAGTTGATTTATCAGAATCAGTTGGTGCACCAGATTTATTGTTTATTGTTAAGCAGAAGCTTTGGAAGTCAGAGAAGTTTCTACATAGTTTTCTTGGTGATTTTTCCATGTGTCCACTGTTAAGCAGGGATAGTTTGCACGATTCAGTGCACAAGTCCTGAAGAAGTATTTTAGTGTGAATAACTCCCCTTGCAGTTTGCTTCTTTTGTAAATTTGAAACAACTAAGGTAGATAAGTTGTTTGCTTTCAAAATGCCTATGAAAAGTCATGTACAAGTCCCACTGGGTGCCAGAATAGGAATTTTGTTGTTCAGACGGCTGCCTGTGTCATGTGTAAATTTATGTGTCGTTGTATTTCATGCTCTAAACCTCAATGCTGAAAGCAATGTGATCCATAGTGATGGCTACTAGATCTATTCGTTTGTCTTCAAGTCAGAGCTGCAAAACTATCTGTGCTCTTGTGGTAAAAATTAGGGTTACATATCAGAACTTCTGTATTGTAGCTGGGAGGGGAACATTATTATACAACATGCTGATCAATCCCAGTTTATCCTGCAACTCTGATAGCAAACACATGTTGTCTAAAAATAATTACTGAGAAATGTTCCACATTTTTATTGTTCTGAATTTTTTCTATTATAATTTCTGGAACCCAATCCTTGCATATTGGTGTTTACAATACCAGTTTGGTAATTAAAGGATTAGAGGAGACTAAAATGGTAATAAAAATGAAATCTAAACAGTACGTTGAAGAAGGAAAACAATCAAAACCATCCTAAAGCCAGGATGAATTCTGATCCTAAAATCTGTTATTGCAATGGGAGAGCTACAGAGCAGCACAAGTGAAAACACTGTCATTTTGCTGCTTGTAATTATGATATATTTGCAGTTCTTCATAGCTTTAGCAATCCCAAGTGATATTGCTGTAACTTTTTATTCAGGGCTGCAGTTGCAAAAAATTATTTACAGCCTCTTTACACAGAAACCCTGAAGTGCTTGCTTAGGGAGTCTTCTTTTGCAGAGAAGAAACTGAGGCCTCGTTCAACTAAGCAGTTTTCTAACAGACAGAGGAAATGCATGTCAGAAGTGAGAAGTGAGATTGCTGCCGTTAAAAAGTAATCTTCCTCTTCTATCTCACCTTTACCCCTAGCTCCCCTACATCTAAGACTGAATCACTTAGGAGGTAACAAAATTCATAAATTAAATATACTGGATGTTATTTTATCATAATATCACCAACTATTAGGTACAAACAACTGCCACTTGTGTATTCTTATGAAGCATCTGTAGCTATGTAGAAAACTTCTGATATAAGTGAATTTCAACAGATTATCTTCAAGCATTGAAAATTCTAATCCTGCTGATTACTGAACATAGGAAAAAAAAAGATTTCAAAGTTATATTAATACCCAGAAAATATGTTTTCTTTCCACTTCAAAATTATCAGAAGGTATTTGGAATATTAAGACTTCCAAAAAGAACATGGTTAGCAACCTAGTTCACAGCACTAAAGATCAAATTTTTCTTTCATGCAAGCACAATATTTTAGGCAGTACACACATGCATACACATATATAAATGAGGTTAATTGATATACTTTTAAATTCACCCCAGCACAATCATTCTAACCAATAAACAAGAAGAACATGAACCATCCCCTATAATTAATTGCTCACCTGATTTGCTGGTTCATTTTCCAGGGCTATGTTTCCTTGAGATCTTGAGGATCTCTTTATTTATTTCTGTATGTTAGTAATCTTTCTCCCCCATAATCAGTTAAAATCTTCTTATGAGGGACTAAGTTCTAAGTTTACTGAATGTGTCTTTAATGAGTTTATGTTCAAGTAAGATTCCTGTTAATTTCCTGGGATTTTTGCTTGATTATAAGGATTTCAGGACTCTATCGCCCCCCCCCCCCCCCCCCCAGCCTCAGAAGACATCAAGTAAAATGTTTATTGCAGTTATGCTAGAAATAAAGCCTGCAGGTAATAAACTATCAGAAGCACTGATGAATCGCAGAAGTACAGTAAAGCATTTGAATAGATCAGGAGGCACTTAAATAAAAATTGTTCATATGAATCCTGGAGTCACCAGCAGTACTTTCCTTTCATCAGACTGTGCTACAATTGATTATTCTGAGTGTTTTCTAGCTTTTTGATACAAATAAGAAAATTTACACTAACAATTTTGCCTCAGTTTAAGAGACAGAAAGCATGAAAATTTGGCAATTAAAAATGGTAACATTTTCATTGTTGTGAAATATCTTACTTGCACAATTATTGATATGGTGCAAAATAGATAATGCAGACATTTCCAGTATATGTTGCATTTGTGTTAAAGTACGAAAATCAAGTTTTGCTAAATATTCCAGAATATTTTTTTGCAGAACACAGTTATATAAGTTAAATATCTGAACAGATTTTAAATATTTCTCATTTTCCTATTTGTACGATGGGTAAATAAGCATCTTCAAAACACTGAGGCAAAACAGGAAACACTGACATTTTACATCGTGTTTTAAATAACTTTTGCGGGAAAAGAAATATCAGGAAAAGTCCAAGGTTGCTGTTCTAAGATGTTCATGCTCCAGACACAAAAAAATGTATTGTCTGAACATAATAATGCCCTCATAAGTACTGTTAGAAACTGGTTCCCCAGCTGATGGACCTGCTCAGGGATGTAGGTGGTTTCATGGAAAGGGAAATATCTGCAACATGGCATTGTGTAATGCTGATTGAACCTATGCTGGAATCTCATTTCTTCCTCTAAATTATACTGCTTTTATCTGCCAACCATCACCTTAAGTCAGCATGGAATTAATGCCGTAAGGAACCTTAGGCTAAAACTAAGATTATGAATCATCTATTTGAGTACTGCACACCAGTTCATACTTCAATTCATATATGAGCTAATAACTGATCATAGCTTGAAGTAGCATTCAGTTCCTTGTAAGGGCTGCAGAATCATGATGTCTATTATTGAGGGGGAAAAAAAGAAAAAAGGAAAAGAGGAGTGGGTTTTGGTTTTGGTTGGATGCACAGAAATCTAAATAATTCTATTTAATTTAAAGAAGTCACTCCAGATTTGCACCAGTACTACTGAAAATAAAAATCTGGCCCATTGTCTTAGCAAAATACACAAAGTCAATATCAGTTCATTACAGAGAGGGAGAGAGAAAAGGAATGAGAGAGAAAACAAGGATTTCGTTAGCAATGCATTCTGTAGTATAAAAGATAAAAAGGAATATCCAATTAACACACCACTATAATTGCTTGCAGACATTCTTTTTTATTTAAAGATGAAATAGCTAAGAGTTCTCATCAAAACTAGGGTCACAGCCTACATATTAAATGAAAGAAATTGATTGGGCTTTATTACACCCTGACTACTGCAAATGTGCCTCAATCACTGATTGCTATAAATTTATTCTTATAAACTACTAATTGCCCAAGTCATAATGGTAACAATGGTATAATGAAATTATCTTGATCAAGCTGATGCACAAATTTTGCTTGACAACATGAGCAGTGTGAGAAAAAAGGAAAGAAGACATGCATACAAATACATAATGTTTCATTAAAATTAAAACCAATGTTAAAACAACTGTTCTCTGAAGTATACAAAGTTCTGTATTAGAAGGGCTTCCTTTAGAAAAAAAATCATTTAAGAAGACAGGCATTTACATTTATAATAAAACGATCTTGCATTTTTTATTTGTCTTGAAAATTAATGACTTACTTAATCACATTTGATCAAAGGAGATAAGTTGATGTAGTCATGTGTTTCTGATTGCATTAAGCCTGATCCAGAGTGGCATGATGGATATTTAATAGTCTTGCTGTCCCTCTATATCTTGTCACCATTTCTTGATATGCATGGATACTGTAGAGTACACCGCAGCACAAAACTGTACTTTGAACAGAACAGACTAGTTTAGAAAAAAGGAAATTGTGATTTATATGTTGGAGGTTTTACAAGTAGGTTATCCATTATCAAAAGACTTTTCTTTAAAATACAAAACTTCACTTGCTCTGTACGAGGTTTGGAACATTTTCTTCTTGAAAAACACATTTTGCTTCTATGCTGCCTGTATTGGAAGAGCCTCTGATAGGCTTCAAGGGCTACACAGAGGGAAAGCATATACCAGGAAAGATGCCCATCCAGAAATTGTCAGAAATTTCTAGAAGTTGAAATGCAGAGCATTGTGTAAAATGCCAAAACCCAGTGCTATTTATATTGAGCTAATAGCTCTTTCTACAAGTGTCAGCTGAATCATTCAAAGGGAATGTTGGTATGTATGAGAAATTATTTCTGAGCAGTTCAAATGTAGTCTCAACTGTTTCAGAGTCACACACACAAAAAAAAAAATATTTCAATTCATGCTTAATTTTTTCTCATTAGAGACATCATTAGGATTTTTTTTCACCCTATGAGTGTGTCTTGCTTTGCTCTCTGAAAATACAGATCCAGAGTTTTGTACAATAGTATCATTTTTTCATTCTTGAAATGAAGGGCTCCTAAAAGTGGTAAGAGTTGACACAGTCCCATGGGAATGTAAAAGACTGAGCTGAAAGGTTTTCCAGAGGTCACTGAGCTCAGCTGCAACCCTAAAACAGGCGGGCTGCGTGTTGGATAGGCTGCTCCACATTGTAACTATTGCAGACTCTATTTACTGTGACTGCCAGAGGGCTTTTTGCTACAGACTAACTCAAATCCCTTTTGTTGTGATTTATGCTTATTGATGGTTATTCTACCTGTGTGGTTTATTCCTTTGTTCTTTACAGTATCCGTTACACACCAGGAGTCCGTGGCTCTGCCCCTCACTGCTCTGCATAGCCTTCACACAGGTGTTTCTCCTTCACGTGATCACTCCCAGCTCCTGATCCCAATTACTAAATACAAGTCAAAGGTGGTCCTGGCTTACTTATAACTGCTGGGCCCAGCTGCTATGATCACCCTTTCCACCAGCGATGGAATGCGAAGGTGCCTTTAGGAGAACAAGATAGCTGCTTTCTTCAGTGGGCCAGGAGTAGGCTCCCTTCTGGCTTCCCTAGTGCTGCTGTTCAAGCCTTCAGGGCAGATGTTTTAAAATACGTATATACAAATATATATATGTATATATATATATATATATATATATATATATATATAGGCTCAATCAGTGTCTGGAAAAATGGGCTGTGAGTGTTTACTGTTTGCTTTTTAATGCTCCTTAATTGCTGATCACTCCCTCCCCAAGCTGAGGGCATCTCTGCCTCCTGAAATAAGTATGTGATTCTTCCCAAGATGTCCTTCCCAAGTGTGTGACCTGATTGTGCCTCTCCACAGGGATGGGTGGATTTGGTGCTTCCCAAACTGCTTGGTTGGAAGGAGTTATTTAGAATTGACTTCCAGTGGCTGGGATTTCTCCCTTGCAAGTGGGCTTGTTTATTCCATGCAAGAGAAGTAATACTCTGGGACACGAAGTTGAAGTATCAATGCTGTGAAGTTATTACTATTTTGGTGGCACTGATTCTATTCAACTGAGTGTGTGGTAGCAGCTAGTAAGATCTTACTAAATCATTTTGCTGCATTTATTGAAGGATTGGAACTCTGCTGTGGTGTAGGCAGGTTGTGTTGATTATTATTTATTTTTAAGAAGCTCTGTCCCTCAGTTTTAATAGTGATTGACTCTTCTTGATTGCTCAAAAGGCCAAGGGTTGGGGAATAAGGGAAGTTGACTTTATTGCTAAATATGGCTTCATAAATATTGATGGGAGTTCCTGTAGTTGAAGAGACTCCTGCTTTTAAGTTACACGTTCCATGTGGACTTACTATGCAAATGTGTATTTTAATGCTCAGAATAGACTAGGTCTTGTTTACCTTTCTATTCATTCTGTGGTTAAACAAACAGTGGATACTAAGTAGTGTGATGGATGTATTGACAATCTGCTTTTTCCTTTATTTTATTACTACTTCATTTTTGTTTCACATTTTTTTACCAGTTTGTAGTCTGAGTGGATGAAATTGTAGAATTTCTTTAGCTTATTCTTACAGGCTGCTAGATGGGAATTTCTGGAAAAAGTTCTTTTTACACGTCCATGTTCCTTGCACTTCAATGGCTTTCTTTATCATAAGTTGCTAATTTCAGTTGCCGTTTTCAAGCTGTGTTGCTGTTTCCTCCTAGCACTTAGGAAAGTATGCATATCTGCAAGTGGGCTATGTATACATATATGTGAAAGAGAGAGGACGTAATTGGCCTAAAAATTACAGTCCACAGAACTTATGTCAGAGGAGAAGAAACCATACAACAACACTTACGTAGCTGATAGGGATATTTGACAGAAGCTGTTAAAAATTAGGATTTCAATCCAATGCTTACTGAGAAGCTGAGAAAGTTTCTTGCTATTATTAGTGCATCAGTGATACCTGGAATGCTGAGAAACGTCACCAATATTTCTGGAATTTGTCGAACAGAAGTATAAAAGCAGAGATTTCTAAATGGCCTATTCATGTAACATTGTAACACCTTTTTTCTGTCTTACTCATCCATTTCTTTATCTGTCCATCTCTCTATCTGTCCTGAAATGACAATCCTAACTTACTTTAAACTCTCTGAAGGTATATTCTTAAATTTTAATGTTGGAAAAGCTTCATGATGACTAGTACTTTGGCTTAATGTGGTATAGCTTCTGACAGCTGCTGCTGTAAGAAAAGCAAAGGATGACTGCATTAATGTCAGTTTCTGTCAGATTCTGGTTGCCAAACTCTTGCAGGGATGATGACAGTGAACCAAACAAAAGTGACAAAAGGTGTCAAAGCTGTGATTTTTAAATGAGGAAGTGTGGACGCTTGCATTTCACTTATTTGTGGTCTTCATGCAGTTCTATGTGTGGACTTCTTCGATCTTTGCTCCCACTCTGGTCTTTTACTTTCTCTTGACCTACTAAAATGAAATTTAAATATTGACAAGAATGGAGTGGTTCAGACTAGAAACAGAAGGATAGCTGTCATTGTGGAATATACTCAAAGGATCAGGTAATCTTGAGGTGTAACTCTAAGAACACTAAGAACTCTTCTAAATGACATCTCATAGTTGTAAGGGCAATGAAAATGTGGCTTCACTCTTAAGGCAAGTGGAAGTGAGTGGCATATATTAAATAATAAACTATCTCCTCATGAAACCCTACTTCAGTCTTTCTTCATGTTAATTCACGTGTCTTCGTTCATCCAAAATAATAATAATAATAATAATAATAATTCTTTCAATATGGGTTTCTGAACAAGAGAAGTGGTTTACTTGTGTTACATGTAAGCAGCATAATTTCAGCAGCTGCTGATTAAACACAGCATAGTTGTTGGTCTTATTCGATTTATTACAGCAGGTGTAAACTTTCCCACTCTAAGATATCCAACTAGTGGAACAAAGATGCAAGTGAACAGTGTGCTTTCCACATTCGCAATTCTGTGTAATATACATGTAGTCAGTTGTAATTTTGTGAATGTACCTCAGTTTGCAGCTAGACACAAATTCATCTAACTTTGCACCAGTGCTTGCTGACATGAAAGATGAAGCTGAGGCTGTTGCCTGGATCATGGTAACAGAAGTCCAAAAGATGCAGTGAACACATCTTGCCTATTTTCCTGCTTTCTCCAGTGCCCTCTGTCCCTTTAATTTCCATCTGCTCTTGCCACAAGAACTGTGGTAATGGGCTGACCAGGGAAAAATGCAGACATTTTGTTGACCTCAGCCTTAAAACAGCTTTTGGTGATGAGTTTTCTGCAATGGCAGGTGAGTTTTTGCAGTTGACAGAAGCATGGTTGAGCTAGAAAGATTTCTACGTGTGGTGTTACTATTTTATGAATAGATTAGCTGGGAGGGAGAAAGTGGGAATAAAGCAGTGGACAAGCATTAAGACTAACAATAGGAAATAATATCTGATAACTATTTCCTGTATTATTTCCATTAAGATAACACTGTTAAGAGAGTACTCTTTTAAAAGTCTATTGAGTTGGTATCTATAAATTATTTCTTAAATTTGAGAGCTTTAATAGACTAAATATTTATAGCATAAATAGACTAAATATTAATAGACTAAATATGTGTGTTTTGATTGATGTTAATTGAAGGTAAGATTTAGTGTTTTCTACATACTCTGATAACATCAGATGAAATAATGTAACAGTTACAGAAGAGAATATTGTGACAGACAGTAAAACACCTTTAAGTTCCATTAGGAGGAAGGTGTTTTTATACATATGCATATATATGCACATATACATATATATGTATGCATATATCAACTTATATCAACTGAGGTATTTCAAATTCTGGGAAGTGTTTTTCAAAGGACCTCATAGAAGGGAGATTATAAAAATTATCTCTAACTTGCTACTGAGTTTGCTTAGATCTGAACTGAAAAAAAAAAAATCTTTAGTTAGGTTTAAAATAGAGACTTGATGAACTGCAAGCCTGACCAGTTTTGATGATGACTGTGTTTCTAGGTTTACCACAGCAATCAAATATATTTTCAGTTAACTTATAAGGATATCTTGTTATTTGTTCTAGGAAAAACAAAACAGTATTGGTTTTCCTGGTATGTACATTTTTGAATATTATTGTTTCTGAATTTTTTTTTATATTCCTAGGAAGAATATATGTAGAGTTCCATACAGACATTGCTTATGATAGACTACGGGTTGTTTAAGACCAGTTTTGTGTTATCAAAACTCAAAATTTGGAATCAAAGCCAGACAGCTTCCTTAACCTATTCCTAAAGTAATAGTTTTACTTAGGCTAGTCAAAAGAGCCTTACTTGTGTCTTGTTGGCATTGCAGAGATCTTATGCGATCTCACTGTCTCATGAAATATTTCCTATTTGAAATATGTCATATTTCCTGTTCAATATTTTTATTGAGGATGTGGATGAGGATATTGAGTGTACCCTCAGCAAGTTTGCAAGTGACACCAAGTTGGCAGGAAGTCTTGATGTGCCTGGGAGGCCCTACAGAGCAATCTGTACAGGTTGGATTGCTGTGCTGAGGCCAATGGGAAGAAGTTCAACAAAAACAAGTGTTGGGTCCTGCACTTTGGACACAACAGCCCCAGGCAATGCTAATGGCTTGGGGTAAAGTGGCTGGAAGACTGTAGAGACAGAAACACACCTGGGAGTACTGACTATTGCTTGGCTGAACGTTAGCAAGCAGTGTGCACAGGTGTTGAAGAAGGCCAGTGGTATCCTGGCTTGTTTCAGAAATAGCTTTACCAGCAGGAGTTGGGAAGTATTCATCCCTCTGTACTCAGCCTTGGTGAGGCCATGCCTCAAGTACTGTGTTCAGTTTTGGTCTCTTGCTACATGAATGGCATCGGAGGCCCTGGAGCATGTTCTGAGAAAGGCAAAAAAGCTGTGAGGGGTCTGAAGCCCAAGTGGCTGAAAGAGCTGGGATTGTTCAGTCTGGAGAAGAGGAGGCTCAGGAGTGACCTTATTGCTCTCTGCAAGTACCTGAAGGGAGGTTGTGGTGAGGTGGGGGTTGACCTAGCAATAGGACAAGATGGAATGGCCTCAAGTTGCACCGGGGGAGATTCAGATTGAACTTTAGGAAAAAATTCTTCTTTCAGAAAGTAGTCAAGCACTGGAACGAGGTGCCCAGGGAGATGGCTGTATCACTATCCCTGGAGGTGTTCAAAAAATTCTTAGGTGTTGTTCTGAAGAACATGGTTTAGTGGGAAATATTGGTGATGGATGGATGGTTGGACTGGATGATCTTGGAGTTCTTTTCCAGCCTTGGTGATTCTATGATTCTGTGTACTTGTATGTTGGATTATTATGAAACTTTGTTTTATTGATTATTGTTTTTCCTCTTCTCATCAGACTCTGAATTGTGTAGTACTGTATGAATGCACACTGTGTCATAGGTATTATTTTAATGGTACACTCTCACTTCTAAACTTCTTCAAATTTAAAATATGTGCTTCTAATCCTAAAACGCAAATGTGATCAGAGGTCACAGAGTAATTAACTCTTGGACACAATTCATTAGCATTAGAAGGGTATTCTTCAGTTGTTTTGTGATGCAGAACAGGTGCTTTGTTAATCAGAAACATATCAACCTAAGCTTGAAAACTAATAAAATCAAGTGCAATGACTGAATATCACTGGGGACGCAACTTAATATACATTTTGTCACACAACCTTTAACAGAAGTATACAATTTTTTTTCTTGCCTGTGAGAATCTTAGAAGACATTTTTAATGACATAAGATTCATGAACAAAAACATAAAAACACCAAAACAGGAAGGAAAGAAAAGAGAGTATTTTCTATAAAACATCTAGACTTAATTTCTAATACAAAATGTCACCATCGTAGCTTCTTCAATGGGGGAGAGGGAAGAACAGAGGCTGTTGTGAAAGGCTATCTTGAGATAGATAAACATTGGATTTTTTTTAACTGATTTATTTATTTTCTTTAAATCTGGGAGGAAGATGAGACTAAGACAAAACAGGATTGTTGGAGAAAAAAATGAGACTAAAACAACACAGTCTTCCTTCTGGTTGGGTATAATTTGAACAGAACACTTCATGTCAACTCCTTGGTTGTCTTGTTATTAGGACTGGATTCTAAGAAGACGATTCAGAGTGTGATGAGGCTTCACTTCATCCTTTGCATGATTTTTTTTCTGAGGCAGGTAATGTGATTCACTGGATTTTGTAATCTCAGTGTGCAACATAGCTTCAAAGGGGAGTGGGGGAGCTGTAACTAGAAAAGTCTTCGTGTATTTTGGCATAGAGCACTACAAATTGCATTGTGTAGTTCCATACTGTTGGTTATCACTTCAATATTCTGAGCACTCATTTTTGGAATATGTTACTATTTAAATGCATCATCATGGTGCAAAGCATCCTTCGTGACCGTCTTTGATGTTACCACTATTATAATCATTTGCGTTCCTTTCCTCCAAACATAGTTTCAAAGAGAAGATTGTTATTACTATGATTTTTTTTTTCCTGGCTAGAACAGTGGTGGAAACAGACTAGGTATGATGATTTATAAGTGGATACATGATTAAGTCATCTTATAAAAATAAATTTTTAAGCTTTCAATCGACTCCAACAATCTGAATGTTTCTTTTGATATTTGTTTTCTGGATTTAAAATTCCAAGCTACTGTCTGAAGCTTCTGGCAGCTTCTAAAGAAATGTATTTGACCTGAAAGGAAAACTATTGCTAAGATGACTTCGACATTTTTCTCTGCAAACTGTCTTTGTAATGTACAGACCACTTCATGAATGTAGAACTGCCTCAAACTGTTAACATTTGGTTTTCAAAAATTTCTGTTCTAAGCATCAAAAAATATGCTGTATCGCCAACTGTGTTTCAAAGCAAAACAAGACATAGATTTAGAATTATTTTTAGTTATATAAACTGTTATGACAGAGCTATCTGATAGTCATGCTGAGCCTAAAGCCCATTTGAGAACTTAGTTTGATGTATTTGGGATTGTGAGTGTATGCGTTGCAGTAACTGAATGGAACTGAGGTAATTTATCTAAAATTATGGCAGGCATCTTTCTAACTCAATTGATCACCAGTCTTGCTATTCTCAGGAAAGTATGAGATGATTTTTAAAAGGGCTGCTGTAAGCAAATGTAATCTCAGGGATTGATGGGATGCTTATCTTAAAAAATAAAATAAGAAGTTATGACTTCTAAAATTTCAGTTGTCTTGGAACATAAAGATATGTGTTCTTGGCTGCCTTGAGTTCAGTTAGCTCTCTGAAGACTAGAATACTGTGTTTTGCAGAAAGAGAGCATCTTTTAATCCTTTGTGTAGATATTTTTAAAAGAGGTTGGAAACATTTCTTGGGGCATTTCTACGTTGCTTGCAAGTTTGCTTTGTGACTAGCTTAAGGTGAGAGGATTTCGGACTTCTTGTTTCCTAATTAATGGTTAAGATAACTCTGATACTGAAGACCAAGTTGCTGGAAAAACTAGACAAAATTGTATGGCTTACAAGGGCCTTTGTAGGCAGTTTATTTAGAACTCCACTAACAAGAGCAGAGCATGATAAAAGGTATAACTCACCTGGAGTTATGAAAAGTGCATTAAAAATGACAAACGTTACGAAGAAGGATTTCATTTCTATCATTTAGTGGTAGGATAAATTAAAAGTTGTAGGAAAAATGTAATAAGAAAAGCAGAATATTCTGTGACTAAATGAAAAGTAAGTGGTAAAAGACTCTTTGAAACAGAAGGGGCAAAATACATTAGTTTTGTTGGTAGCTTGCAGAGAGAAACAGAGCACTGATAGCACAGCTAATCATGGTGATGTTCTTTTTCCTTGTTTGCTACCAACATAGTCTCTGGTTCCTAAACTGGCAAATTCACTTTAGATCATCAGGTCAAAGTTCTAAGATGAAGCTGGACTAATTTCTCTCAGTTCTTAGGGAATCTTGAGTTTAGATTACATATCCAGTACTTAAAACAAGTCTGAAGTCAGATCTTCTGCTCCTACCAGTTTGGAAGTTTGTAAAGACTATTGGCAGCAAAGCTGTCTGGCAGCAGAACAAAGTTATGTCCTTTGTCATAGGCTCTCCTTTGAGAAATCCACAAGTAAGCAGTTCTAATGCTTTGCTTTATTCCTCCATCCTCTTAATGTTTCTGTCTTTGTGCTGAACCTAATCTTCACCTGCTTCAACAATTTTAACGGAACATAAATTATGAACAATAAAAAGCTTTGCACTTCCCCACCCATCCATTTGCCCCTCTGTGTCCTTTGCTGCCTTCTTGTTCTGTTTTTTCCTTCCTTCTCCGTTGACAACTCTGAGTCAGTGGGTTTTATTTCTGTCTTTCAAGCTTTGACTCTTCGGTGTGCAAATTTCAGTAAGCTAAACCTCTGTAGGGCTGACTCAGCATTCAGTGCCATTTGTCAATTTCATTGATCACTCCCTGACCAACAGGGTGAGGGGAGACTTGCAGAGTCAGCAGCTAGCAACTGGCCTTTCCCAGGATTATACTGTAAGAACTTCCAAATTAAATAATAAAAAATATTAGAGCCTTTTGATTTCTCTGCAGTGGAACTTCCAGTGAATAAAAAAATATCTCAACTCTCTTGCATCACTCAACTGTAATTTTTTTTCATTAGTTCCTTCTCATTTTCCATAAGAAAGTTTCTCTAGCGAAAAAGAAAATTACACCTTACATGTTTAAATACTTTTACATTTTATTCTATTTCTTGTTAGAATTCTGCATCCTACATCAACTACTGGTAGTCGAACAAGAAAGACAATCAGATTCTAGACTATGATCCTATTCTAATTTTCTTGAAGAAATATGAACTAGGTTTAAGATGTATTTTAAGGATGGAAAGACAAAGCAAGTACACTGTGGATGCACACGCATGCATATATAACAAATGTTTATTTTACATGCATAATCTCAGTAATACATACAGGTGAGTGCAACCTTGTGTTACAGAGATAGCAAACAAAAATGTTTCAGTTGCAGGCGAATATCACTGTCAAATATCTGACAAAAGAAATATCTTATTTCAACTGAAGAAAAACTGTCTATCATTTTGACTGTTGCAAATTCTCTCTAGATTGAATTTATTTTCTTAAGAGGTTCTGACTTTTTTTGAAGCCTCAGGTCTTCACTTAGATTAACGTGGGACTTGGGCTTAGTAGTTTCTTTTTCTGCCTTACTGCCCTTCTTTCTATCTAAATACACACACACACACACACACACACACACACACACATGCTCTGGCCTCTTATTTCATTGTCAGGAAGCAGGTCTGCAGAAACCCAAGGAAAGTGCCGTTATTTTTTCACAACTAGAGGAGCTAAAGATTTGCACAGTGAGCAGTCATCTGTCTGTATTATATATTGACAATTCCCAAATACTATCACTTTAACAATTCCATGTTTAGCAAATACAATTGGTTGTATTGCTTGTAGGTGAGATATAGACTGTGTGTGTGTTCCTTTCTCCTTCCCCTTGCTACATTGTTACTGTTTTACTATTTGATAGGAGTTACATGTAAAAAGAGACGGAGTAAAGATCTGGGGTTGTACAAGCATTATTTATGTGCTTAATTTAGTTCAATATGCTGATTTATCTAGATGTGGCTGTGACAACACCTTTTGCCTTTAACTGGTGGATTAAATGTTTGCAGAATCTGTGCTTGGTGGATAATCAGGTAATTAAAGTTCTTTTGGACAATCATAGAATTGCTCTCGTTGGAAAAGACCTTAAAGATCATCAAGTCCAACCACAACCTAACCATACTACCTTAACTCCAACAACTCTCCGCTAAATCATGTCCCTGAGTACCACATCCAAATGGTTTTTAAACGCATCCAGGGATGGTGACTCAACCACCTCCACCTCTTTTAAGAGCCTATTCCAGTGTTTAACAATCCTTTCTGTGAAGAAGTTTTTCCTGATATCTGACCTAAACTTACCCTGGTGCAACTTGAGGCCATTTTCCCTCATTCTTTGCCATCATCTGGGCAAAGCTTATTAACTGATGCTTATTTAAGAGGCTCGTGATCAGTGAAAGTGGTAACAGTGCTGTTGTTTTGGAGCACTCTGTAATTGAAGTGCTTCTAGTAACAAACAAGTGAAGGAATTGTGGCATCATACTGGATATACAAATAGAATACCAGCACAAAGAAATATTATTGAATTATTTCCCTTTTTTTCCATTCATTTTGATTTTAGATTTTTTCCTACTTGCCAAAACAAGTCTTAAAAAATAAAAATCATGTAATGTAATTTGGCAGTGAAAAGGATTTCTGCAGAAGTTAGATATTTAATGAATTCAGACTCAACTGATTAATTTGAAGAATCAGTGTTATTTATGAGATTGAAACTCATTTAAGGCTGTTCCCTTTAGCTTCTCCTTTTGTTGTTTTTCTGCAATTCTGTTGTATTCAGGAGCGAAATGAGTTTTGCCATATAAGGTATTCATTGCAACTTGTTGGAACAGTAAGCTCTGATATAAAATGACGTGTTTTGTTGGTCCCTTCTTTATGCTCTCCTTTGTACCTCTACTCTTTCTGCTTTTGAGAAATAGGCCTCCAGTTATCTTTAGGAATGTAGCAACATCTAGCAGTAGACTGTTTTCTTTCTTGTTCTGTGAATCTAGTATCTTAACATACCACAGTTGTAGGGAAATAGATTTTTCACAGTACCAAGTGTTACAACTCTACAAGGAACATTTAAAAAAAAAAAAAAAAAAGACACTATTATAGGTATTTTACCTTGTAAATGTTTGTATTATTCTTCAATGTTTAACAATATCTTTCTAGTTATATTTTCAGTAAGGAATATGTGCTTTTGTTTTGCTTTTGCTCTTTAATTAATTTAGTCATCAGAAGTGTAATTTGTAATCTTTGGTGCAGTAAGGAGCAGTGGATATTTAAGCAATCTGACTCAATCTTAGAACTAACAGTGTTCTTCCAAACAACAAATACCAGCATGAAATGGAGATAATGGCTAAACTATAACCTGTGCTAAGATTAGCAAAGTCAGCTGAGCAGAAATTCAGTTGAGTGTCTCACAGAGTTCAGTCTCCAGGCTTTCTGCTATTGAAGTGCTTGGCTAAAAGTTAACTGACTGCTGAGGTGAATCCTAGAGATATGCACCACAGACCTGACTGTGTTACTGTGATCTGTCTCCCCTGCTTCCATTTGCCCTTCTAATGGTGACAGTTTGGACATGGAAAACTTGTGATGATATCTTGACATACATGCTGAAATTGGAATGTTAGGAGTTGAATGCTGCAAAGGGATGGGCTGTACAGACAGGCTAGTAGGATACTGGTAAGGAATGGATCAGTGAGAATGAAGAGAAAATACTGGTGCAACACTATTGTAGTTGGAGAATTTCTGTGCAAATTGGTTCATAGCTCAATTTCCATAACAAAGAGCAGCAGTTGAAAGAGTTCTCTAAGGCCTCCCTGGGCTCAAGATTAAAAAGCATATTTCTCCATTGTCTCTCTCCAGATTCACTCTAGTATAATTTTGGAAGACTACAGCGATAGGCAGGGTGAGTTGCTGCTAGGAGACCACATAATATATTAAGTGTAAGAGCACTTGGTTAGTTTTAGCTAAGGAATTCATGTTGAATGCTTCTATTTTGTAGGAAGGTGATAATGGAAATCTGAAGAAGTTACTGAATAATGGTGTGCCTCCTAGTGCCTGAAAAATCATTTCAAAAGAACAGGAAAAATCCCACAAAAACCTATGATTCATAAAAATAGCTCTCTAAATGTGTGAAATCTGGGATTTTTCACAGCTGCAAAATGTTGTGCTCCTTTTGCAATTTATTTATTTATTTTGCTTAATCCCTTTTGAGAAGAGCTCAGCTTTACTAAAGAATGAAGCACCAATATAGAGGACTGCTGATAGCACCAGATTACATCGGTCAGTTATTACTTATTAGTAGGAAAATGGAAAGAAGAATCACACCTAATCAGGTCACTGTGATTCTGCACTTAATCTTTATTGGTAGAACATGTTCCTTAGCTTCTCGATTTCCAAATGCCATTCACTTGTTGGGCATGATTAACATCTGCAGAAGAGGCTTATTTCTAAGCAATCTTCAGTCCTATTACATGTTCTGTCTCTTATGGCTTATAAAATAAAGCCTAAATATGAAAATTGAAAACATGCCAATTATCATCCTTAATTACTAGAGAAAATCACAGTGTTGCTTTATGCCTTAACCTGTCCAACCTTGAGATATACAAGATCACACTTCCTGGCAGTTTAGATTGTAAATGTTAGACTCCCACAAGGCTGAATCTTTTCATTGACTGGAAAAGTCTTTGAAAGAATTCTTTCATGACAGTAGAATAAGTGTGTAATTGAAACAATGTATTTTAGGGCTCAATTTGTACTTATAGTTTTTTGGTTTGATGTTCTCGTCACACATGAGGCATGCAGGATTGAGACAATTCATAGATAAAACCTTTTTGTCTCTCGTGAGCACAGTATAGCTATGTTGCAGTGACAAAGGCTATAATGCATGTGAGTAGGTGTAGTGACTATCAGCGTAAAGAAAATGAATCTGAGTAGGCATCTTTCTTTTTTTCTTAATATAAAGTCACTGAATACCTTTAAATAATATTTAAATACTCTGTTAATATTGTAGAGAGTTAAGTGGACTTTGAAATGCTGATTTTACAAATTTAAATAATAATAATTAAAATCTGCTGACACAAATGTATTAGAAATAAACCTATATAAAGGAGCAGTTAACCCAGAACTATTGTGAGATATATTATATATTGTTTGACATAATTTCATATGAGCAAGCAGAAGTACCCCATCCTTTAGATTGTGGTAATGTGCCTTATTGTTAAATTCAATAGGAAAAGCTATTCATACTGTAGTATGATTGAAAAGAAAATTGAATCCTTTTGATGTTATAAATGTGTCTATTACTGCATGTGCACACAAATTTTCCATGGAAATTATGGTGAAAGTAGTGATTCTCCTAGAAAAATGCATTAGTGTTGACATGTTCAATTTTAGCCACATCAGAATATAAATACCATTTAACCATGGCCAAATTGCTGGGAACATATATAGTGTATCTACATAAGACAGTTGTCTATCTAAAAATATATGTTCCTGTAAACCAGTTATGTTCTCTGTTCCAGCAGAAAGAATGATTCACGCTTCACTATCTCCTTACAATACCACATTTTAATATGTAAAGTATATTTTTATGTAAAGTTAGTGATTGTTTTCAACTCTGACAAACCACAATATATTTACCAAATTTGGTTATGAAGCAAATTATATGCATGTATTTGTCTGTCCATTCATTTGCATGGCAATCAGACCTGTGTATAAACTGCTGAATTTATGTGTAATGGTGGTCATAGAATCATAGAATGGCCTGGGTTGAAAAGGACCACAATGATCATCTAATTTCAACCCCCCCTGCTGTGCGCAGGGTCACCAACCTCCAGACCAGGCTGCCTAGAGCCACATCCAGCCTGAATGACTTTCTATATAGGGCCCTAATACAGGTGTTTGAGTCCTTTCAAGTGCATCAGTAATCTAACGTTTAGGACAAATTTGCAAATAGATGTTCAATTTATTAAGAGTGCTGCTAACTTTTTTGTTTAGGACATAGTGCTGGAAAATGCATATAAAACTTCACTTAGTCTAATTTTCACATATTACTATTTTAATATGTAATCCCAGTGAAGACAATGGAACAGTACAGTAATAAAAACAAAAAGCATGGAATATCAGAAGTGACTGGTAAAATTCCAATTGTAGAAGCATCTGTCTTCTGTGGTAAATTTCTGAAGTTCCTACTTAGTAAAGAAGAGAGCAGACACCGAAATAAATTTACTAATTAAGGTGAAAGTAATTATGCAAGGTGTCATGGTTTTGTAATTTTGCTATTGGTATTCCACATCATGACATCATGTGGAGCACAGGTAGTTGAAGAATTAATGCTCCAGTTATGTGGACTGACAACTTTCCAGATACCTGGTTCTCAAAAGAGAAGAACTACATACCCCAGGGGACCTCACGGTCAGAGAGGAAGATGTGTCACAGAAGCCATAGGAGCTTCTGGCTCTTCCCTTGCTCACTGCCTGGCAGAGGCTGTGGATGTGCCTTCAATGTGGGCTGCCTTCAATGGTTTGGGCCTTGTAAAATAGGGAACGCAGTAAATTATTTTTAACATGTTAACTTCTGAACTCTGATTCTGGCTGCTTAAAATTCATTCTGTTGTTTGTAACTCAGTGGAGGCTTATATTAGTATGTGAGGAAAAAGTAAATCTTTTTTCAGATAGGTGAAAGTTTTCTGCATTGAAATAAATTGTTGGAATTGCAATTGCAAAAAAAAAAAAAAAAAAAAAATCGAAACTAGATGGCAGGGAAAATGACATTATTATATTGGTTAGCTGAATTATATCATTTCTTCTAAATCATTGGGAAGACTTACCTAGCTAGAGAAGGAGCGGTGAGAAACATTCCTCTGTGCTCTATCTTTTTTAAAAGAACTAGCAATAATGGGATTTCCATACGTGTTTTAATGACTGAGAAGGATTCTGTTCATGTCTAGTAACTTTGGTCTTAAACACCTAGGAGTTTTTTTCATAACAACTTCTTTAGACCTAGCTCACGGTTCCTGATGTTTCAGTTTCCATAACTCAAAAATTTTGCACAATCTTAGTGTCAGATCATTGCTGAATGCACTTTTACCCTCATTGATTTTAGGAACATGAGGTCAAAGAATCTCTTTTATCTTCCTCTGTGGAAGATATGGTTTAACCCAACAGGTGGCTGAGCACCATGCAGTCATTTGCTCATTCCCCTCTCAGTGTGATAAGAAGAGAATAACAAAGGAACAAACAAACAAAAAAATCAGAACTGATGGTTGAGATGAAAACTATTAAGATAAAGAACTGGATAATAGCTGTTACATACATGTTCATAAATGCATATGAACATGCATAACAAGTGATGCTCGCCACTCCTCTGATCAATGTTCCAAGCAGCAGAAAAGAGATAGGTGAACTCCCATCCCCATCAAAACTCCTTCTGCATGATGTCATTTGGTATGGAATACCCCTTTGGCCAGTTTAAGTCAGCAGTCCTAATTCAGTCCACTCTCAGCTCTTTGGACCTTCTCTGAGAATGGCCTCGGTTCTATATATAATCAATGAATATACAGATGTATAATCACCAAGTATACAGAGAAGTTAGGCAGGTCTTCAGTGTATAGCTGGAAAGATTATGGAGAGGGATAATCAGAAACGAATGGATAAGCTTACCTGAGTCCTAGACTCACAGAAAAAGACTGCAAGAGGAGTGATCTCCAGAGAGAGATCCTTCCCTATTGGCAGCCAGGTTCCACCCCTTCCAGTCTCATAGGTGAATTGCCTTCACCTGTGCTCCCACAGCTGACCCATTTATTGCCTCATGTGATCAACCAGAGGTTCAGGCTGTGATTCAACAGTTCCCATGTAGCTGTTTAGCAGCAACTATGAACACTGGTGTGTTGTCAACATTGTTTTTCTCATAGAACCAAAGCATAATATTGTTCCAGACACTCTGGAGAAAACATTTCTATCTCTGCTGAAACTAAGACAGAAAGCAACGAACTTGTAGGTTGAAATAGAAAAATTCTAGCTTTGTGTGCACGCTCTGAAAAGCTGCTATGTCTGGAGGAGTAACCTTCTGGGTGCTTTAGCATCTTTTAAAACAAACAAGCAAAAAAATCAAAAGCTGCAACTAAGATAAACATAGGCTATTCCAGAGAAAAAATTAGTTTATACTCATTAGTTCACTCCTCCGCCCATCAACTAAGTTAGTATCTCTTCTAAATGTTCAGAATCCAAGTATGGGTGGATATATTTACACTGAGTGAATTACGGCTGGTTGTGTTCCTATGTCAACACGTGCTACGTTGATTTCTTGTAAATTGATTGTTATTCTCTGTGGCATCAATAGTAATACCAGACTGATATGATTAAAGCCAGTGAGTTGTTAATTAGCATCTAATTAAAAGAGATGAATAATTTGTCCATGTACAAGAGCTATTGTATCACTTTTTCTGTAAAGGAAACATAATCATAGAATTAAATTTTGCATAATACTGTGCTTTTTATTTATGCTTTTTTTTTTTTTTTTTTTCTGGGGAGGAAAGAAAAAAAAGCAACAACTGTTAGATTTGCAGAATCTAAATCCTAAGTAATTATGCTTTGGCAAGGAACATCTGAAAAAAGCAAAAAGCAGAGAAATTTCAGTAAACCTATTCAAAGTTGCAGCTTGGTTATTGTGCAAATACACTAGGGCTGCTCTGAAAGCAATGCCTCCTATTTTATCGCATTGACCCAAAGCATCAGAGGTGGATGTCGGTGATATAGCAGTAGAGATTCATAGAATCATAAGCTTGGAAAGGACCTATGAGATCATCTAGTCCAACTGTCTTCCCATTACCATTGCTACCACAAGCTACTAAACCATATCTCGTAGCTCCTTAATCAGATCAGAGGTTAAACCTTACTGACAATATTTCATTACACTTCATTGCTGTGCAACAGATGGCAACAGAGGTCCGTCTGACAAAATGGCATCAGATATGGAAATGTAGACCATAGAATCATAGAATTGCTCGGTTGGAAAAGACCTCACAGATCACAAAGCAAAGTTGTCTAATTGCACGTGCCTTGTCTTTTGTGTATGTGATTGAATTGCTCTATAAAAAAATGGCACTCACCGACATTCATTAACACTTGCTGGACATCTACGGAGAGTCCAGTCAGACTGTTTCATCTTGACAGGTCAGCTTGAACACAAATGAATTACAGTTTTACAGAAATCATGATATCTACACAGTTTCTTAATAAATAATTTGATTTTATTTCATTTATTTTTTTATTGATTTTTATTGATTTATTTCATTTATTTATTTATTTATTAAAAATCCCATTCTTACTGTATTTTTAGGACTACATAAAAGAAACTTTGATCAGAATGCTATTTGGGACTGTTTCTTCTTCTGACTTTAACACAGTGCTTTAAATCATTTTCATCTTTCATGTTTGCACCATGTACTTGACATTTACTTCAGAGTTGAATGTGAAAACTAGAAGAATATTTGCAAATACAGATTTCCAGGAAGTTGTAATAAACTATTATTTCTATTTGTTTATACCCTCTAATTATACATAAGAAACAGTTTAGAGGGAAGTAATTTGTCCCTTGTTTAAAGCAAGGTACAGCTTTATGTGACATCACTATCCAAGTTTTCAAAATGGATGTCACAGTCTTTTCTACACACTTATAGGTGCAGTCAACAGTTTGAAAAAAATGGAGCTAGGCTTGTGTAGAAGATGCTAATTCCCACAATTTAGGCATTAACCCACTTACAGTGATTATCTTGGAACAAATGTTTTCTTTTCTGTGGTTTTGGGGTTTTTTTTTGGTCAATTTATGCCATACAAAGTGCTATATAAAGTTTATATGTATATATTCTCTACTGTATAAAATGATTCCCAGCCATTAATTATCAAAGTTCATTAAGTCCCCGTTAGCTAATAATATACATACTTATTCCAATTTCATTTTTCACACGCATTATTAAGTTCTCAATTTTTTAACTTAGTATGCTTGCAATGCTATGTTTCAGGTGTCCTATTCCGCAGTGTTGAATCTTTTGTTGAAGATGTATATATTTTTTTCTCATGTAGCTCATAGGAAAGAAACAGTAGGACTCAGGCCCTCAAGTTTAAACAGTGTTGTAAAAAGAAAGTAGTAAGAGCAAATGAATTTTCTGGGTATCCTTTTCAGTGTTACTAAATACTTTAAACTCTTGCTCTTTTGTATTTTTCAGTCAGGTCTAGTTATCTGGATCCCTCAAGTAAGTGGTAGGTAACTGAAGCAGAGCCTGGTGTACTAAAATCAGAGGGATGATTTTTGAATTTTAGCTATTCCAGAGTTGAGGGGACTTGTTTTTGTAGAAACCAGCTCAAACCAAACAAATGCCTTCCTCTCCAATGAGTAATGCATTTAAGCAACTAAATTCTGCTCATCTTGTTGTTGGTGCAATAATGTCATTCTAAATGACTTGTAAGTAGGATGACAAATGGAGCAGTGGTAGTATCAGAAATTGAACTGCCACTATCTTAAAACTTAGCTCCTTAAGACCATAAGGTTATTTCCATTTGAAGTCTACAATTCTTGTTTTTAATAACTAAAGCACTATAGTTTTCCCCTGAGTGAAGACTTTTGATTATGGCAATTAAGATTGAGGTGCTTGTTAGCCAAACAGTTTTATATCTTGCGACCTTTCCTGGAAAAACAGCAGTTCCATTACAGCCGAACTTGGAAGTTTGTTCTTTGTGGTTCTTGTTTGCTTTCTCTGAAGTCTAGGAAATAAATTACTCTTCTGACTTCACATTCCAGTTTTCTAGCTTAACTCACCACAGCAATGCTTTCAGTATCTCCTAAAATATATTGTATAATATGTATAAAATAATATATAAACACATAAAATAAATATATAAATGTATAAAATAATGTATAAAATATAATGTATAAATATTTATCAATATTGACAAAAGTTAAATGCTTCTGACCTTCTAAAGATGATGGAGATTCTAAAGATAGTCAAATGGGAAGAAATTAAAACATTAAGAAACTTGGATTGGAAGTGTGGGGAAAAAATCAAGCATTAAGTCTGGGAAAACTTTTAGCTGAATCTCTAAGGTAACAATTTGGCTATGCCCAGAGAATCTCATGTTTAACTGAGCTGTAGATTGTGTTGGTTTGGTTTCATAAGCAAACTAGGTAAGTTACCCAGCACAGCCACATACCTTCAATATCTCAAAGTAGGCATTCAAAATCTAATGGAAGTCATCTCATTGAAGTTGAAAGTAACTACACAGGGTGTAAATCACAGAGCCAAAATTGGCAGACTTAATGCAGTTGTGATTTCCCACTTCTGTAACACAATTCATAGAAACAGTAGGTTTGTAAGGGCTGTCAAGGTAGGTTTTAAAGTTGGTTTGTATATTTCTTTTTTTTTTTTTTAAAGCAAGTATCTCCAATGGAGATGAACATGAAAATAAATCTTGTTTTCACATGAATTATTTTCAAGCTTATTTCATCTATGCCTGCAATATATTGTTTGATTCTGTCACCTCTGTAGTTGTGATACATAGATAAGTTTCTGTGGGCTAATAAACATTAAGCGTCTTGAATTAACATCTATTTATGTATGTCCTTGCCCTCAGCTTACTCACAGTATCTATGTAACAGCTCTGTCTCTTACCCTGGAAGATTAGGTGGCTTGTATTATTTCTAATTTCTTGCAGAACATGTAGGACCAGAGAATGATGGTTAAGATACAGAGAATCATTTGCTTCTACACCAAAAATTGTGCTCAGTTCCTTACCAACTTCCTGTAATGATCATATTCCCATTCAGTCTCACTAAGGACTCAAGAAATGAATGGGAGTAGTTGAACAGAGCTCATTGTATACAAGTATCACTCAGGAAATTTGATATGTTGAATACAGCAAATCTTTAAGAAACTTTCCACAGTTAATGTTGTCATACCAGTAGTTTGAATAACAAACAATAAATTCAAGTGGCTACTCCTGCTGTAGCTGGGTAGGGCTCAGTTTGGAATTTTATTTAAAAAAAAAAGTTGTTCATAGGCTTGTGTAACTGATGTGAAAATAAAATTTTATTATATTTCTTCTTGCTAACTCATGTATATTCCTGCTTATGTTCCTCATGCAAATGATACTTTGGGCCTAATTAATCTCCTTAAGTGACTTTTGCACTAAGTTTGGGGAATAAGTGATGAAGTTGGTGATGAATTATATTTGTATTCTAGGTGTTTCAAGATGCTAAGAAAAATTTGTCCAGATAAATACACATAATAACCATAGAGGTGAAACTTTTCCCTTTAATTTAAAGCTGTGGGCACTCTGCATTTCACAAGAGATCATGCTACCACGTCACTGCAGAGGATCTCTAATTACCCTTCCTCTCACTGAAGTTTTAAGTAGAAGAAGGTACAAATTACTTTACTTCTCATCAGTCAGCAACTTGTTTATTGCAGTAAATGAGTCATGGCACGGTATTTCTGCCATACTAGTTCAGAGGTCTGCAGGTGTGATACCAACAAACGGAGATCTTATTACAGCCTGTAGGTGTCAAATTATTTATTTCTTTGCATTCCTGCATAGATTTCATTTGCATTTTTTTTCCAGTATGCTTTCACATCCATCATCAGAAGTTCTCAATCGTGATTATCTGCTTTTGTTGTTGTACGTTTCTATTCTGCTATTTGGTAGTCTGTTTTTAATATTGCTTCTGAGTAATGCGTGTACAGGCTTGCCTCAGTAGTTCAATCCTAAGTGTCAGGCATTCAATTAAACAGGATATTTTATTTTACCCAAGGAGACTGCAGTGTGTCTAGCTGAGTAACTATTTGAGTGAGTAAGAAGGAAGGCAAATATTTCTCATAAAAATGGTAGAACATCTGCAGACAAATGTGAAAAGATCACAGGATTAGCTTTTCTTTAACACTATTATTTCCTTTCAATAGTGTAAAATTTTGAGGGATGAAGTTTAATACTGGGTGTTATTGCAATGAGATTGGTTTTGCATGCGTGACATAGCAGTAAATTTGTACATCGGTTTTGGATAATACCTCTTGGTTGTATGTGCTTGCATTCTACATCTTTTTGTGAATTCTTTTATAAGATCATCTCAAGGCATGCATTTGCAGGTGTGTATATGCTGACCTATGTGTACTATTTTTAAAACTTGAAGTTTTTACTCGTGGATACATTTTAATTTCTTAGCTTGAATATCGAAATTTGAGTGCAAAAAGGTTATTCAAATGTAATTCAAGAACATTTTAAAATTCTATACTTCATGGTACAAGAATGGTACTAACAATGTCACTTCCAGCGAGTAGTTATTAACATGTAAATTTTTCTGAAGCACTCAATAATTTTGTATCCAGTGACTTTGTTTTCATAGGCAACTTTACATATATCAGATCATGGGTGTGTTGTCTTTTTAACTTCATCCTAAAATACGCTCTTGAAGTTCATCATCAGCTTGCCAGCATTACTGTACTAATGAAGTAAAAGTGAATGGAGATGTTTAAAATATTTGAAATAAAATTTTGCTAGGTTGAAACGTTGATTGAAATGGTTATTGAGTATTTCCAGGAGTAAGTCACTGTCAGAGCAGAGAGAACAGAACCTGCATGAGAGTGTGTTAAATGGCTAGAAATCAGGTTTATACTATTGAAAATAGTACTTAGGTCTACAGGTATCATAGTCTTGATACAAGTGTTCCTCATCCAGTTGGGGAATAAAAGTGATATTGTTACATATATTTTTAAAAATTGAATGTAGAACATAAAATGCACCATGTAATAGAAGAACCAGTGCTTTACAGGTCGTTAGAACACTCAACTGTTCCTGTACACTTATATAACATACCAAATGCTAACTATACCTGCTATCAAAGCCTGCCTTATAGTTAATTGCAGTCCAGTATTAGTAGTCATTAATATTTTGCGCTGGAATTTATTTGCAGGTCTAACGATTTAACAACCTGCTAACATTGTAATGGTCCAAAAAAATCAAACAAGACAAGCTGAATGCCTCTGTACAGAATTAGTCAGCTGAACATTTTTTTAAACAGTGCAGCCGTACTTGCTCCAAATTTCAGACACAGAAATACCATTAAACTACATCTGAAAATATAAGCCATCTCTCATGATAAACTCTTACTTTTCAAGCTGTACTTGTATTTTTCAACCTTAATAGAAAGAGGTCAAAAGCAATGACTTTCTCAACAACAGGCTGCCTTCTCTTTTCAGATAAAGGTAATGCATTGTCAAGAGCTGAACTAGCTCCTGCTGGTGTATTAATACCACCTCCTGGATCTATCAACAGCAAGACAGACACTCTTCACACTGGAGAATTAAAAAAAACAATCTGCACCTTGTCAGGCCTGCTCACTGGGAACCGTCACAGATCTGCAGCCCCTGGTAATTACTCACCTGGGTCTTCACACTGCCTGCATTTCCATTTTGATTGTTGACATTGCATAGTACTACCTCATCTGCATAAAAAGGTGGGAAAAAGGGAACAAAGTATGCCAGGCTTAGTAATTACACCACTGTCACCTCTCACTCCCCCAGTTCTTGGACCCTATCAGCAAAACCATGCTCATCACTCTCCTGTTAACTGTTTCATTAAAAGGGAATGATTATGTTGAATGATTGAGTTGACACTAAGAATCTACACCTTCTCAGTAACTATGAAAGCATTTAGAGTGGGTTTATATACCAAAAGCCTAAGAGGCATAAGAGGGAAAAACTACAGGCTGGACAAATTAATTAAAAAAATAGTCTTAATTGAAATTAATCTTGTGTGAGTAGGTGGAAGAATGGGTTCAAATTCCTGATAAGAAAATAAACCTTAATTCTTAAGGGTCTGCACATATTTAAAAGAAACTACGTATGAAATCACAAATTAAATTTGATTGAGAGGTATTCTCTGCTTTGTGCCAGCAAATGTCCTTTCTGTATATATTCCATATTTTTAAAGCATTTCCGCTTTTCATCTGTTGGTACCAGACATCCCATTTGTTTCCAAATAGAAGTGGCAATGGGTTTTTGTAAGAAACAGGGGGAGTAAACTAATACGTCAACCCTGGTCAATTCTGACCCATGTTTAAGGGTTGATAGAATAATTCAATGCATGCTTGTGTTGTGGGTTCCCCAAGATCAATCAGCAATGTTCACTGAAAGTGCTATTTGGATTTATTAATACACGTTGCATAATAAAGCTAATTTAGAGTATAGCTGATAAACTGATTTGAGTGAATGTGCCAGTTATACGATTTAGACACTTTAGACAATAGATATAGAACTTTAGACATTATTCTATTTTCTTCTTTTTAAATCAAATAGTACAGAAGGAGATCAGTTCACAAGGTTGATAGAATAATAAAGTGTTTATGGAGAGAAAGACATGAAAGGAGATCTATCTTCATCACTTGTGGGATATTGGAGGTGTTAGAGAAGGAGATCATCTTTGGAATCTGAAATCCAGCCTTAGAATATTCAACTTTTTGGTCAGACAGTAGAGTTTGGTTAATAATAGTAATAATTCCTCAGATTGAAACAACTGTTCTACTGTTGCAGAAATGCTGGAGTTGTTCTCATAATGAATTTTTAATACATAAATACTCTCAGAAAAATAGGAAAATGATCTCTCGTTCAAATATAATTCATTATGAACCATAAATAGTTCATAAATAGATGCATCCTTGTGCATCCTTGAACTCTACTTACCTTCTGTCAGAGATTCTGGGAGTTCAGAAATCGTGGGGTGTGATGTTGCCCCTTGTCCATATCCATCCAAAAACTAATGAGTGAGCATTCAAAGGGAAGTAGTCTATCCTACTGTACTGTATTCTGTATACTATTATTACAGCACTATTGGGAGGGAGATATTCTGCGTTTCATGTGCAATTTTTTTGTCATGAGCTATTCTCTAAGAGTAGCTTTGAATTATATACCCACTGTTTTCATCTTCAGGCTTTGTTGTGATATAACTTTGGTCAAATCTCCTCTCTTGTCTGTTTTCCCATCTTCCTTGTTTGTAATCTACTATTAAAAAAATATTTGAGTTGTAGGGAAAAGATGGAAATTGTTTTCCCCAATTAAATAACTCTGAATTATAATTCCAGCTGAACTACCTATATGAGGAATATACACCTAAGAGCATGTGATAGTTTAAATGCTGAGAAATGTCCAGGAGTTATGTTTTGCTAATTCATGCATTCATCTAACATAGTTCTCAATATCATTTTTCAGTACTCTTCTCCTTTCTACGCTGGGTTACAGAGAAAACCCTTCCTGATACTATAGATATTTTACTAAAAATCACTGAAATCAAGTACAAGTTTATGACTTTCAAACTAAAATATTTACATATATATTTAATTACGAGGGAATTGAATAGACATTTGTAAAGATAAGCTTCCACAAGAAGTACACACAATGTAATTCTGACAGATGGAGCAATATTTCTTCAGGTCAACTTTCTTATAATCTAACAGATTAAAATAGCCGCTCAGAATGTTCTTAAAATCATTGTTTTGGTTATGAAACCTGAAAGATAGCACCTCATATCTAGTATCTGATTTATTTAACGTGATTCTGTTCTAACAGCACTTTGCAAGTATGGTTCAATTTGTTCCGAGCAGCCAAAATCCTTGCAGCAGTAACAGGTGATAGTCTGCGCATGTCTGTGGATTTCTGCACAGTTAAATATTCATATTTCTTGGAAAAATGTGGATCTTAGTATTGTTCAAATTCCTAATTCTCTTCTTGCTTTAGGTCTCCAGTCCTGTCATATTAAATCAATGTATGGACTGTGTGGTTAAAAAAATAAAAAATAACGCTCGCTTGAGTGAGCAAAGCCTCTTCCATTATCAGTTCTATGGAGAATTGCAATAGAAGTGATTTTTTTCGTATTGTCATCATCCCACTGATTTAAAAAATAAACAAACGGCACCAACAACAAAACCCCAAAATGATTATTTACAATAGCATGGCTGTTTGTTTCACTTTAATATCAGCAATTTCTATGACCTGTTTTGCTCAATTTAAAAAAAAAAATTAAAAAAATCTTTCGAATGCTGATCAAAAAAAGTCAGGACAATTGAACTAATGTACTGAAACTGTCTCAGAAATTGCAGTTTCTTTGCTTTGCACTATAGATGTATATTTTGTTTTTATTCCCCTCCAGACTTCTTAAAAACACATTGTTATCTTACTCTTTGAAATGTAAAAATGCTGGGACATCAAAGAAATATTGTGATGGTCAAAGAAATTTAGGAGGGTGTTTATAATGAATACTTAACACTAGAGGTTTACTTCGTGTTTTGTAAAGATATCCATTGTAGCAACTTAGAGCTGGAAAATGAGGCATGAAATTGTTTGTAGAAGGTTCAGTAAATTGAATGTTAAGCATTTGTATGTTTGCTGCAAAGCTAAGCTTGAAATTTTACTCATAGCGTGGGTATTTGTTCTGTAGCTTGTTTAACACAAAAGCAGATAAGAAAAACATTCAGCAGCTGAGGAAAAACACTTTGAGGTATACTAGAATACAAAGACCAGCTCTTGAAGAGATACAGAATAAGACAGCCTATTTGTTTGTTTGTTTGTTCATTTGTTCGTTTGTTTACTCTCCAGCTGAGGATTTGAGAATCAGAGAAAATTAACCTTCTTAAAGCTTTTATAATGTGATTTTAAAGCCACCATGTGATCTAGAACCAGATAACAGGCCATTACACTGCAAAGAAGTGCTCAAATCTTTCTCCTGCAGTGTATAAACAGTACAGCTCATAATACTTGAGAATGGTTGTTTAAAGGTTTTGTTGTTGCCTTTGCCAATCATATAACAATAGAACTATTTGGATTTTAAAAATTGTTCTACTCCAATCATCAACATTACGCTACTAAGTCCATAATTAAACCATACCTCTAAGCACAGTCCACACATCTCAAACATCTAAAGGGATGGTGACTCCACCATTTTAATTCATAGTCTGTTCTAATGCCTAACCACATTTTCTGTGAAGAAACTCTTACTGATATCCCATCAAAACTTTCACTGGTTTCCCTATGGACATTTCCCTATGTTCTATCAATTCTCACCAGAGAAAATAAACTAATACCCACCTCTCTGCAACCTCCTTTCAGATGGATGAAGAGAGTGGCTAGGTCTACTTATGTTAGTATGGAACTTAAAATCATTGAATAGCTTGTGTTGGAAGGGATCCTTGCTGCAGGAGGGCCACCAACCTCCAGATCTTTTACTAGAACAGGTTGCCCAGGGCCCCATCCAATCAGGTCTTGAGCACCTCCAGGGATGGAACATCCAGAGCCTCTTTGAGCAGCCTGTGCCAGTACCTCACCACTATCTCTGTGAAGAATTTCCCCCTACATCCAATCTAAACCTTCCCTCCTTGAGCTTAAAACCTTCCCCCTTGTCCTGTCACTGTCTACATTTAATACATCCTAGGATATCATTGTTCTTCTTGGCCATGTGGAGAACTGCTGTTTCATGGCCACCTGTTGTCCAACAGGGCACCCAGGTCCTTCTCCTCAGAGCTCCTCTCCGGCAGGTCAACCTCTAAACTGTACTGATGCATACACTTATTGCTCCCCAGTTGCAAGACTCTATACTCATTCTTTTTGAACCTCATCACTTTCCTCTCTGCCTAGTCTAGTCTGTCCAGTTCCTGTTTAATGTCAGCACAGCTTTCTGACGTGTCAGGTTCCCTCAGACATTCCTAATATATCTTGTTTTCTGGTTCCTTCACCAGCTTTATTGCTCTTAATGTTCTTTAGTCTTGCATACTTGCCATTTAATAAAGTTGTGCTTTCAGAAGTCTGTATTTTCTTTTCTGGTTCTGTTGACTTCAGTCAGGTTTGCCTGTTTAGTATAAAATTTCCTCTGAGTGAGTAGAATATTCATCATGTGTTAAGTGATGGTGTCGTCTCTTAACAGAGAATGCTATATGACTAGAGGCATGTGTGATGGATGGTAGTTCTGAAATGAATAAAAAGATACCATGGAGTGGCCTGCTAAGACTGCTTATACCATGTGCATTTTTTTATTCTAATCCAACAACCCTTAGGACAGAGAACAAGATTCTCAAAGGAATGTTTTGCTAGCCTGAAAGTAGTCCACGTGCTGTATAACATTGCATCTGTTTCCTGTCCTATTCCTCCAGATACGATTTTAAGTAACCATATCACTTTTCAAATTTGCATAACTATCAACTAGTCCAAGCCAATGGAGTTGCCTGAATAATTAATTTCATTGCTTTCCCACAACCTTATGAAAATAAAGATTTAAAATAATTTCTTATAACATATAGCAAAGGTAAGTATTCTAGAAGTGCTGTAGTTTGAGGAACAGACTTTGTAATTTTACCAAAGTTCATGGATATGTAGTAGAGTTGAGTTTGGATCCTTGGTGGTAGATATGCACTAATTATCGTGTACTGAAGCTAGAAGTCTCTGATTGTAGTGACAGTTCTGGTAGTGAGGAGTGATAGTTGTGTCATGGGTAAAAGCAATCCTGCAGCTCTTCATGCTTTGTGATATTCATATTGTCTTTTCTTAGTTTCATGAATCACTTATGCTGAGTTTGGTTCTAATCTTCCTTACTTGATTGTGTGGATCTAATTGGATTATTTCTTTTATCATTTGAGAGCTGCCAGGACATTACTGAAACTCTGATTTGCACACACTGTGGAACATAATAATTAGTCATGCCTGTACTGTGGAAATATTCACAACAAGGCTGACTTCTAAGGATTCTCTCTAGTATGCTGGATTTTGCTCTACTATTAGTGTCACTAAATTCTTACAAAACAGTGAGTGGATACATCAGTATGAAACTGGTAAAATAAATTATATGACAAAGATCCAGTAATCTGAGTTGTCAGGCTTACTTGAACATAGAATCCATTAATTCTGCTCTAGCCCAACTGTGCTTTTCATTGGTTATTCAGACGTTTTGCATCATTTTCCATTTCTCTTAAAAACAAACAAAACCAAAAAACAAAACAAAACAAAAAAAAAAAAAAAAAAAAACAACCCACCAGCTGAGATTTAGAGATTCTTGATAGATTATTTTGGATTCATTTCTGGTCTTTGAATTTTAAACTGAGCTAAAACTCAATCCTGTACAATATCTGAGCAGATATTTGAATCTAACTACTAAAAAAACAAAAAACAAAGCAAACAAAAAAAAAAAATTGTAAAACATTCAGTAAGGCTTATTCTCTTTCTGCTTGGCATGTTAACATCCCATATCCCACATTAGCACTGAGGTTACTTTAAAGATGTATTCTTTTTGAAGGTTATTAAATTACTGTTAAGCTATGTTCTATAAATTGCTGATATGACCTATTCTTTCTCCCACCAAATATACATTTGCTTAAGTTGAGATGTTGTTGTATTGTTTTGCCTTTTATCTGAAGCAATTTGTACTATATCACGTATTTCATCCCATCAGACATCCATCTACAAGGACTTCTATTAATGCAGACTGTTTGGAATTCTTTTTGGCTACTTATTGTCTTGCACGCCTCTTCTTTTCCTTTCCTTGACATTTTTTTGATGATTTTTGACAACTGGGAAAAACATATATTCAGATGATTAGAATGTTGCTGCCTGGTTTCTGCTCTAGTCATCCACAAGACAGCTAAAAAGAACATTAGAAAAAGAGGAAGGTGAAAAGCAGTGATACACATGATCTATTTTCTGTGCTGTTTATTGAAAGATAGGTGGGATGAAAATATTCTAGCCTTTCTTGCTTGGTGTTTTTTCTGTTGTTTGATCAAGGTATTCATGCTTGTATATTTGAATCTTTGTATACTTAAAATCAGCTTCTCTCCACATGTCAGAGGAGGTCAATTTTGGCAATTTACCTTTGTGTTTCAGTTTTCAAACTTATCAGCATCAGTGAAGATATTCTGTGATTTTTGTATTATGCTTACAAGATTGACAGAATTTTTCTAAAAATTTTGTCTTTGCCTTTTCCAAAGAAGAAAATAGGAGTAGCAGGGGTTAAGAAAGATTTGCAAAGTTATCACAGGTAGCTATGAAGAATGTTGTGAAAAATTTGGTTTTGTTTGGTTTTCTACTGGGTATTCTGATATACATATATTTTTTTAAACTACTTTTTCATATTACTATTTTATTCATTTATTATTATATTATTATGTAAACATCAGTCAATCACAATACTGTGCAACAGGCAATCTGTTTACACAGTAAGTTATTTAATATGTCATTTTGCTCTAAAATTTTTTTTTTTTTTTTTTTTTTTTTTAAAAAAAAGGTAAGCAATTGGCCCTGAAATAGAGTGGAAAAGCATCATATACTGTTTTTTCTCTTCTCTTCTCTTCTCTTCTCTTCTCTTCTCTTCTCTTCTCTTCTCTTCTCTTCTCTTCTCTTCTCTTCTCTTCTCTTCTCCTCTCAGTTTGCCTTCTGCAGACTGTTATCAACTGCAAGACTTAAGAGCAGGCCTTGATGGTTATACATTTGGTGAGGTATAGTGGTGCTACTTATGCAACTAATTAGCTGAAATTCAGGAAATCTGACGAGGCTGTCTTGTTCTCTTTATTATTGCTGCTTTCATTGGGAGGTTCTGATGAAGACGGGCATCTTATTTCAATTTAGTCCCCAACTTATGCCAAGACATCTTGAGCTAGATTTGCCCTGTGATTTCAGAACTGAGGAAAAGAATTGAGAATATTGAGAAACCTATAAATTTACCCATTTAATCAGCATAGTTTCATGAATCTGTGATTCATGAGAAAATGTCAGTGGAACTAAGAATTCAATTCTAGGTGAATTGATTGATTCAGATGAACAGGAATGCTCAGTATATCTAAAGAAACCTGGTATCTTCCTCCATAGATTTGGTAGTTTTGAGGTTTGGTGGCTTCTGTGTTTTGTTTTGTTTCTTTTTTTGTTTGTTTGTTTTGTTGTTGGTTATTGTTGTTTTTGAAGGCTAATATCATATATCTGTGATGTAAAATATATTTTGATTCTGGAAAGTATTTTCAAGGGAAGTCTGCTAGTATAGGTAGAGCAGATGGTAAATGGTAATGGCTGCTTTTTCGTATTTAGTCCTCTTGTAAAAAAAATTAAAAATAATTAAAAAATGTATTTGGTGTTCAAAATGGAAATTTTACTGCTGTGCGTTAATTGCTTCATATGCACCCTTCAGATATACTTTATTTGCATGAACTAGGAGAAGAAGACATCATCTAATGTCATCGTTTGTTCAACAGTCATAATTCAAATACCAGCTTTATATCAGGTTTAACGATGTTATGAACCAGCAGTAAAATATGTGTGTGTAGGAGTATGCCTATAATTCTGTATTATCATCCCTCAATAGGGACACTAAGTACACAGGGACTCAGTGGTAATTTTGGTCTTCAATGCAATCCTTGAGAGGACGCTTAGAGAAAATCTATTATCCTATACTCCCTCAGGAAAGATGAGTGGTGGGAAATTAGCTCCCATTACCCAATTATACTTTATCTTGCAGGAGTGGTTAAAAAATTTCCATTCTTCAGTCGTTTCTATCATGTACTGCATGGTGACTTTCTTTGTTGATGAAGATGACATTGGTTTACACAGAATGACATCCAATCAATGCCTGTTTCACTTACATGAACATCCATATACTATAAAGCTAGTTAATTTTATTCTTAGTTCCATTCATTTCAGCTTGTGAATCTCGAATTGAGCAGCCTAGATACAAAAATTTAATGGCTCTTTTAGTTTTTGGCAAGTAATATACCAAAGAAGTATTTGGCTTTTTAGGATGCATAATGGTTTTTAGGCCATTTAATGAAAGATACTACCAGTTTCAGAAGCTGCAGAGTTTGAGAATAGAATGACACTGATTAATCAAAAATGTATTTATTTTTGCTGATTTGACTGCTTTTAATGCATTGCATTCTGTAATTTTCAGTTATTTTGAGTGTAGCTGTTTAAAACTGTGCAAGAAAATTTGTGGAAGGAAGATGACTTTTAATGTTATCTCTTCTTATATAACATGAGCCGATATAAGTTCTGTAAGATAGTTAATACTAGGGAATTTCACCCCTGCTGTTGATTCCCATCCATTTATTTTTCCATAATTAAAGAATCTTTTCTATGGATTTGTCTACATAAGACCTAAGAGTGTGGTTGGACTTTCTGTTTTGATAAATAGGTGATGGTATTGGCTCTTTAAGAGATGGCCCATTCACATTTGGATTTTATATTTGAAACTTTAAAACTTTTCTTAAAACATTTTGCCTTTTAAAAACATTACTTAAAATCTATATTTAGTCCCATTGCAAGTTTGAAATTGTAATCCTGAATCATAAAGATAATATTTATGAAGACCTCCAGTGCAGATGAAATAATTTGTTGTTGTGTTCTGCACTGATCTGTACATACTTCCAGCTATCACATGCATATATATAAATATATTGAAATAGAGGAAGAACTGGTCATAATGCAGGTATGATTATTTTGTTTTCCACAATGTATTTTATTTTTTTGAGGGGATGGAGGGGTGGGGAGGGCTCTCAAAGCAATTTATTTTCTGCAATTAGAAATCTGTCACATTTTCTATTATACAAACGTCTACTCTTCAGGTCTTATAAGATGGGGAACCAATATAGATACTTTCTCATTGGTTCCTGGATACTTTCCATCTGTATTTTAAGTGAGCTTTTGTTGTTCCTGTTAACAACAAAATCCTCAGCTGGATTCTCAGCTACTTAGTAACAATTGCCCAATTTTCATCCTCACATCCTTTCATTTCAAAATTGCTCGTGCAGGTGGTGGCTATACAGCTCTTCTCCTTTTACAAGACTGTAATGTGTGTGCTTGTTATCAATCTTGTTTTAGTCCAGGCTAGTTTGCAGGAATTGCACTAGCAGAAGTCTTTAATGATCAATTCCTTGCCAATCTCTGCTAGCACATGGTGGAAACATTCTCAGTGCCTGTTGTGATGGGTCTGATTGCCTCTCTAATGTAGATGAACAGTCAATTCTTTGCAGCTTTCATGACATCAATGTTAAAATATTTCATTCAGTTAAGTGTGAAGGAAGTGATTGTGCAAATGAAATCTTAATTCTAGTGTTTTTCAGTTGTGTGTCCAAAAAGTGATCACTGGAAGCTCTCACATTCCAAAACTTTATATCCAACTGAATTTTTCATGACCTCCAGGCAGATGAGTATGTTTCAAGTTGGAGCTTCAGCTTTCAAGACAGGTGACCATGATTACATCTGTTTTTTCTATGAGGGCTACTCTGAAAGCAGTGCCTTCTGTTTTATTGCATTGGCCCGTTATGTCAGAGGTGGATGTTGGTGTTACAGTAGCAGAGGTGGAACCTTCATGTCACTATCCCATTACATTTTGTTTCTGTACGACAGATGGCAGCAGAGCGGGGCAGGCTGACAAAATGGTGTCTAGCCTGTAGATGCAGGTGAAGAAAAGGTGTGGAACTGAATTTTTCTATGTGGAAAAAAATGTCATCCACTGACATTCACCAACAATTGCCGAGTGTGTCTGGAGACCAAAAAGTGGGTGTGAGCATCATGAGGCAGTGGGTGGTGCAAAATGTGTTCCCTCCACTGGTGCAGGTTTTGATGAGTGCAACATGCAGGTTCCTGTTTGTTGCTGGTGAAAATGCATAGCTAATGGTGTTATTGAAAAAGTTATTGAAAGTATGTTGTGATCTGACCTTCCAGTAATACTTCTAAGAGAAAGTAATCAAACTGAATGGACAGCCTGGTTGTCAGCCATCTCTTTCAGAACAGGCCTCCTCTTTTGTGGTGATTAGAGGTCTTCAAGTGGATAGCACTAGGAAAAGATGAAGCTGTTGAGTTGAGGCATATTCTCTTCAGTAGAGGGCAATAATACTTGAAAATATGAGCCTAAATTTTCTGGGAATAGTGTTACTAACATGAGATAGAAGATGAGAATGGCAGTACATCTTTTGGTTTTGCTAGGGTAGGAGAAAAATTAATTTTGTCATCTTCACAAATATGTTTTCAGCTGTATTTCATATATCTTTCAAGGAAATGGAGAAATAATTTTTTTTTAGCTACCCACCTACAATGTGTGGAAAGAAATTTACAGCAAACACCAATGGTGTTTGAAAGAAAAAGAGAACACCCGAGGACAGTTGAAATTCAGAGGCTAGGAATATGCAAGAAAACAGTCCTTGGTGTATAAATGATCTCAGTGAGCTATGAAGAAACCTATAAGGAAAGTAGAAGGGGAGGCTGGACAAGTGCAGAAATGGTAGTTGGCTCCAGAATCATTACAATAGGAGTAGTTCTTGATTGAGTTAAAACAATGTATCTTGATGATTCTTTCTGATTCTAAGTAAGAATTAAAGGATGCGCACTTCCAAAAAGAAAAGATGTGTATATTTAGGACACAAGGCTGATAGCCTTGTGTGACTGAACTGGGCAGCAATAGGACTAGAATCCTGGGCCTCGGTGTTGCTCTCTAGCAGTAACTCTTCTGGCTTTTCCCTAGCTTCACAAACATCTTCAAACTGGTGGTTTCTCACTGTATGCAGAGCCTTTGTCATAAGCTATACCGATATTCAGTGGGAAAAAGTAGCTCAGTGCAGTAGGTATTTGGGGAAAATTCTCAGTGCTTGATGGCGCCAATTTGGTCCCTTGTACTCAAACAATTTTTTCATCTGGGGAGCAGGGAAAGAAAAAGATCGTAAAGATGATATTAGTGATCAACTGCAGTTTTTTGATGTCTACAAAAGATCTGGGGTATCTTTCTGTAGAAATGTGTTCAGTTTTATTGCCTTGTTTCCTTATGTAAGTAAGTGACTGCATGATCTAACAACCTGAGTTGAATAGCCAGTCCTTTTGGTCTTTCACAGGCTATGAATACAGTAAGAGCACTCAACCCTTCTGAAGATATGCAAATGTAGGCATTTAAAAGATTTACATTCATCTTTCACAGGCCTCAGAAATATAAATATGAAATATCCAGAACCTTGTCACTTCAGTAATAATTAAGCTGATGGCCTATTATGTTCGATTGCAAATCAATATAGTATCTTTTGGTGCCACTTGAGTTCTTGAGGGTTGGCTTGGGGCCAGCACTAGTTATACAATTGAAGAGCTGCAGCTGCATCGAAAACTTCTCTGCCATTTCCATTCAGAAAGAATAGACTGGTAACAATGGTGGCCAGCCTCTTCATAGTAATTGTGTGCAAGTACACATTTTGAAATAGTGTTTTTGTTCAGCAGGTGCTGTTATTTTACTTCAATTTGAATTTTGAAATATGGACGAGAGAAGGGGCCTAATCTTAACAGCATCTAACCTACAGCTGTTCAGAACAGGACAGCAAACAGCATATTTTGCTTAGCTGAAAATCATAATTGCTCATTCTTCCTGGCATATTAGTAGACCAGTACTGAGCCTCTGAAATTATCTAGTATTCTCAGGCTTTTACTTTACGAAGTGATCTACAATACCCTGGAAGAACAATTCTAGAACATCTGACTATAAACTTTCCCACAAGAAGCTAATGTTTTATGTCAGAAAGCACAAAATGAATAGATGGTTCACCAAGGCAGTGTCAGAAGTACTGACCTCTAGCAACATCATTGCTGAATTGCAAAGTATATATTATTTCAGTCAACTGCAAAAGCTGGGGAAACAACCTGTATAATGGTGACTTCTTGCAATTGATTTTTGTTCGTTTTCCTCTTCTCCTTTTAAAGAAAGAAAAGTCCACTGGGGTTTGAGGAGGACAGCAGGGTATGTTTTTTGAGCATATATACTTTTGAAAATTATTTAATGATTTTTATTTTTTGTCTAGTTTTTTTTTTTTTCCTATGACTTAACAAACAAACAAACAAAAAACAAAAACAAAATCCTCCATGAATTTTAGGACACAAGATGATACAGTAAAAAAGAAAGGAAAGGAACAGAAGACGTGTGATTGGTCAGATGTTAACAATTTCAACCCTATAATCATAAGATGGTCCCCAAAATCAGGCCACAAGTAAAAAGGTGCTACCAATAACACTTATCCTGAAAAGCTGTAGATTTAAATTTTAATCATTTCCAATCATTTGATGAAACTTACATGATCTATGTTAAGATATAATATTTAGTTCTTTGCAAGATCGGCTTCTACGTGAGAATTTAATGTGATGAACATGTCTGAAATTGGGATGCTTACTTAGATGCCTTAAACCTGATCTTTTTCCACACGAGTGCCTACTTATGTCTGCGTCTTAGTGGTCATTACAGAATGATAGGCATGTAACTTCAGTAAGGCAAAGTTTTGGCTCAAGCAAATTCATTATAAAAACTCAACTACTACCTTGTATATATAACAGTGTTTACTTGTTCCTGCTTTGGGATTTATGAAACAATGCATTTTTCACAGCTAATATTCTGTCAAAGTCATCAAATCATTTCTAGATGTAATTTCATTTAGACCAAGATCTTGAGAAGGCAAGAGATGTGCACACTTAACATATTGTACTGATAGTAAACCCCATTGAAGATGCTGCTTTTGAACAAATCTCTGAGGGAAATAGGAAATAATTCACTTGCATTCAACATACAAATAATAACAAAGAATAAGCTTTTATCATAGAACATCTCCCTGGAAAGCCAGAGCTTTATATTGTTGAAAAACAGAAAGTGTGATACATTAGAAAAGCACTGTCTGGTTTTTGACACAATAACTTCTATTCAAGATGCTTTTTTCTTAACACTTTCCAAAGGAAGACAGAAAGTCAAAAATACTGAATAATGCACAAGATATTTTTTTCATACAGCTTCTGGGAAGGCTAACTAGGCGAGGTACTAGGTTGGGTTTGCTTCTCATGAATAAAGAACAACTAGTTGAGACAACATTCATTCGCAGTTTTTCCTGCAGTGACCAGGAAATGGTGTAATTAAGATCCAAAGGGAAGCAATGAGGATAAATAGCAGAATGTAAGCCCTGCTTTTTGCTACTGCTATAGGCTATAAGACTATTTAAGGGACTAAGAGCTGGGGTTCTATGGGAGGTTACTTTTCAAGGCAGATAATAAATTTGTTGATTATCGAGGGCAACTACTTCAAAGCACATTAATTGCCTAGTCCACTGGATGTGAAAAATGAAGATATGTGGCAGTAGACTACCATAACTGATCAGTGAACTCCTCACCAGATTGAAATGTGAAAAGGAAGCTTATGAGAGGTGGAAACAGGAGCAGGTTCTGAAAGAATGTAATTGAGAAGTCCAAAACTTGAACAGTTATGAAATTGGTAAGAGGTGTGAGGCAGTAAGGTCTTCAATATATGTGTTTACAACAAAAATGTAGATGGGAAAATAAACTGTTCCCACTGCTGAATAGTGCAGGTAATCTTGTGTTTCTTGTCTCATACTTTACTAGCAATACCTGCTTTCTGGCTTTATAGGTCTCTGGCCTAGTAGCAAAGTTTGGGAAAGAAAGGTATTGTAGGTGGCAGAGGAAGACTGCATTTTAACTAAAAGTGTGTTCAGGTCCATGAAGCCATGTAGAATGCGTTCAAAAGTGCTGAGGGAGATGAATGACTTCATTAGGAAGCCCCTGTCTTCTTGAGGAATACGTGTTCCCTGGGGAAAGTTCCTGATGTGTGCAGAAATAAAATATTTGCTTACGTTCAAAAATAAACAAGAAAGAAGATCTGAGGAAAAATAGGCTGATCAGCCTGCTTTGCCCTTACTACAGTAATTCAGGAATATCTTTGTATATTGTTTAGTATTTCTGTTAAAAACACTGCTTAATGCAATGGGACAATGTTTTGGGAGCTTAAAATGTTGAAGTTTTTATTTGCCCCTTGCCTTGCAGTTCAGTACGTTTACGCCTACATGAAGTTGAATGTTCAAGAAAAAAGTAAAATATATATATATACATTAAAATGTTTCAACCACATTAAAAAATTCACTTAGTCTTTCTTATTAATCAATTAACATATTTTAGTACTAAATATTTCTGTGTTTGAGTGCTTGAGGTTTTCTTAGCTATAGTTATATCTGAATTTGTATATTCAGAAAGTGGTCGTAGAGAAGGAGAACGTGAAAAATGCGGTGTACAAACATTGTCAGTGCATCAGCTTATGAACAGCAACCAAGTTGGAAAAGCCAAGTCAGGTCACAAGACTGACATTCTTCTGATTGGATATTTGTGAAAATGTTTCTGTTCTGAAACCACTTAGAATGTGCATTGGATGTGACTGAACTGAGCAACAGTAATAAGCACCACTACTTTGTAATCACTCTCTCAATCACATTTATGTCTTAGAGGGAAGGAATGGGGAACTGAAAATAACTAAAAATATTAATATAAAATAACAAAAATCCTTGAATTATCTTGCAGATTCAAATTCAAATTTTGGAAAGAAATCTTATCTGTTTTATGATGTGGAACATACAGTAGGAGACACATATGAAGAAAGGAAAACAGAATTTAGTGAATTGTTTTGCATTGCTCGATTCTATATTAGCAGTTTGAATCCAAAGAGACTTGCTGAGGCCAGTATGTTACAAAGACAGTTATGTGAACTGTAGAATGAGCACAGAAAGAAAGCCTTGGGCTGCCCAATGAACAGGAGGTGGTTTTGTAGACTTCTGTAGTCTGAGGTTGCAGAGATAGGTTACTCAGTACTCTTAGGCTAACTTAATAGAAACTAAACAATAAAACTCTTTGTCTAATTGTCTAATTGTCTAGAATAACATGTACAAATAAGAAACATAATTACTTTGCTTCATGTTCATTGTTGGGTATTGTCATGTCTTATCTGTAACTCATTAGAACTGCTTGGATGTTGTAATAGTTCCAATTTCTGCTGTTTTGTGATGTGAGCCTTTATCTCGTTACACTTCTCATTTCTCTGTCTTTTGCTGTTAAGGATTGCACTGAAATAGTGTCACATTCTTACAACAGTTAATACTTCAAAATCTTCTCCCTATATTTGAAAACGCATTAGAGAGATCAGCACAAAGTGTGTTGGGTAAATACCTTTTAACAAAAATTAGTCTTCATAGAACAGCACTATAATGGGGAGAGCAGAGGATATTTTGAAAGGAAGTAATGCCTTGCATCAACTTAAAAATAAATCATTCTATGAATATTCTATTGTTTCTTCTAGGACAACAAAACAAATGAGTTACGAATTATTTCAGCTGTCAAGTTAGAAGCAGGAGATTGAAGATAGCCAATGCACTTGAGTATCAAATAGATTTCCTTGTTGATGAGTGTTTTTAGTAGAAATTAGATCAGTCAGTATTTTACAGAATTCCTTTTTCTTACTAAAAGATATTCTACTCCTCTGATTCCTTCCTCTTTTTCTCTTTTGCTAGCAGGTCTCCAGCTGGCCTGGGAGGCTTATCACCTCTATGTGGTTATTAACAGTCCATTTGCTTAAGTACCTACCATAATTACTTTGTATAGTTCCTCTGAGAGAGACTTCATTTAAGGAAGTCTACAAAAAGTTCTGGTCTGACTGATGAGCATGCAGCCACATATCTGCCACCTGCTAGCATCTCTTAAGCCAAAATAAGTTTTTGTGGGAGAGATCCTGTGCTGTTCAGTATTTTTACAGGTTTTATTTCCCAACTCACTTCACATTCCCTAGTCCCCTTTCTTTTCCAGCTCTAGCTCTTTATTTTCAGCTCTGTGTTCCAGTAGAAACTGTTCTGAATTTTGTGGGTGTGATACTGTGCAACACATACAAACCGGGGAGATTTCATGAACTGAATTTAGCAGAACTTTCATCAGGACAGCCAAAAGAATGCTATAGAGTAAAGGTTCACAATCCCTCCTGAGCATAAAACACTACAAAATGATTGTGCTATGTAGCACAAATATAAAGAATGATATTAAATTGTACTTCTGAATGTTCTTGAGGTATTTTGGTTAGTCTGTAGAAACTGTGTTCCTTTGCAGGAAACAAAGGCATCTTGCTTCACATTGTCATGATCATAAAACTGCATTCTTTTTACTGATGCTGGCATCCCTTTAAGTCAGATAATAAGCTTTCTAGAATAGCTAGAGATTATAATAAGGTATGATAACCTTCACTATATCATGTTAATGATATTGCTTCCCAGCCATTTGTGTCATTTCTCTATAGGCTCACAAACCCAGTTTCCTTTAAAATTTAACTAAAATGCTCAAGTGATACTAATGAAATCATGAGTTTCTTCATTATCCCATTTAAATCTGCAAGGCCACACCTTTCACCATGGTTGGAATCAAAGCCCTGAATCAACTTGCTTGCTAAAGTTGAGAGCATGTTAACTCAACCTTCTTTGCATTCTTTTCATGGATTTGCTCTGAGTTTTGGGTTTACAACAGACTTTGAACTACAAATGAGGCAGAATCCCTAAACATAAATTTTCCTGAACAAATATTGCCCAGCATTTCAGACTTTTTAACTCAAATGATTACAACAGAAGGCATGGGATTGAAAACTCAATTTGAGGCTGTAAATATAGTTGAAAAAGAATAACAGATACCTTTTTCCTTTCTGAATAGGAGTTGCAGTATTTAATTCACTTGGCATCTCTCAAGCCTGTTTCTGAGCATATGTCATAGTAAGCCCATCAAAGTCTATGGAAAGACTCGATGTATTTGTACACTAAACATACAAATACTTTATATTCAGACCTTTTCCTTTTTTTCCCTTGTATTTCTAAAAACAAAAGTTCTGTACTGTTTTAGAATTAATAGACTCACTCAAAGAATTCTGAATGTTATTCAACTGCACTTTTCTGTAAGAGAGCAGACATTGCATCTGTAAGGACAGTGACTGTAGCCATTTAAAAAAGCAAAGGCAAAAAACTCCCAAAGCCACACATTCATGCAGGTACAAAACATCACAAAGGCTCTTCATTCATTTTAATGCACCACAGTTTAAGAACAATAGATTTCAGCCTTGTGATCAGCAGTTCTATAACTTCTTTTTTTTTTTTTTACCTTAAATATTCCAGACAAATGAGTACAGCGCATTGCCTTCTCTGTGGGCTCAAGGCTTCAATAACATACATCAAAATTGACAAGTGCCATAAAAACGGCCTTCAGTGGGGCGTTATGTAATTTGTACCTATTTTGTAAGCCTTTTCTTGATAGTTCCAGAAATAAGAGCTTACACTGAAGACTGACAGAAGTTGAACTGCAGAGGTGTGAACAACATTACTATGGCAACATTAAATGTTGGGTATGTGAAGAGACAGGTGAGACCCCTGTGGATCATCAAATGCCAACCTGGCTATTATAATGAATGGTAATTGGTTAAATTATTAAGCATTCTATTGCTTATCCCACAGTAACTAAATGGTCTTGCAGTTCAGTAATTACCATATAATTACTGAATGACTGATGGTCTCTTCTCTTTGTGATTTTTTTTTTTTTTTTTTTTTTTTTGTAGAGTCTAATCTGTCACAGAAACAAAAAGTGTCTAAAGCTTTCTTACCGATCATGAGTCATGTAAGGTGCTGAATGTTTTTGATTCATTGATGTATAATGCATTGCCATTTTGAATTTCTTTGGGGATTGGTCACCAAGGGTGCAAAACACCCCTATGGAAGCAGGAAACCAGTTAAGATACTGATCTGAGATTTAAGGTCTAATTTGTCTGTTAAACCCAATAGAGCCCAGGTTTGTGATAATTTATCATATATTTAGATTAATAAAGCTCTGATTATAGCTTTTACCTGCATAGATCCCAGGGTGAATGGTAAGTTTGTCCACTTCATTCAGCTCATTTCTACTCTTTGAACAGCTGCTGAGCTGCAGCCAAGAGTCACTTTTGAGCAATGCTCTTAATTGCTTTTTGAGCCATTAGGTGCCACTTCTGTACTGAAATTGGAGCCAAATGCACACATCTCCTTTCCTTCGTTGCTGAAGTGGCAAATTCACGTCTCGTCTGGGAAAGAGATGCTGTTAGCTATTGCCTCCCATAGGCATCCAGGAGGAGTGCAGTCCTGTGTTTTTGCTTGGTTTCAACTGTGAAGTTGCAGATAAAAGCTATGACTTCCCCTTTGAGACTAGAACTGTAGTATACCTCCTCCCCTTCATTACAATGAAGTAAACTCCAGTATTAGCTGAGAAGTGTTTTCCTAAATCAATGCTAGCAGTACTTGACTCCCAGTAATGGAAAAGAAGTTGGCACTCAAACTTTCCTTTAGCTACTGCCTTGCTCAACCTACAGATAGCAAAGTCTGACTTTGAACACAAGAGGGTAATAGTTTTGTTGTTTGTCTTAGGTTCCATCTTCTGGATCAAACTATGTTTGATCTCTAAATTAACACATCCGTTCAAATAAGACATTTTCTGCATTTCTGTACTCCATCTGTTAATCTGCACAGCAGTTTCTTTTTGTCACCTTTTGTCTAGCTAGTCTGTTTAAACTTTGCACTGTCAGTCTAAGGGATTGTGGGCTCTTGTGTGTTTCTGCAAGTCTTCAGTCACTTGTTTTTGTTTTTGTTCCCACAGGTAGTATCATAATATGTTGAATTTTGGTATCAGAGAATACAGCTCATTCAGCTAGTCTATTTTATACCACATTTAATCCTCTTTACACTTTACTATAGTGACTGCATACTAAGAAGATGTTGGATATGGTTATGTGACACAAGAACCAAGGCAGATATGTCAATTAACTGAGACAATTTTAGAACTAGTATAAAAAGAAGATTGAGTTTTCTTCTGGGTAAATTTGAAGTCTTTTTTTCAAATGGTCTTAAAAATCTTAGGCTTTCTAATCAAATGTAGAGTGATAAAAGTCAATATTTTACTTTCTAATGAAACCACTGATCTTTTAGAACTTGCCACCTTCTGAACATAATTGTTGATGATAGCCCTTTCTTGTGCCTTCATAATTAAGGGTGGGATTTGAGGTTCTATTTTAGAGTATCTAGCAAGTTACAGTGATAATGACAGGAGTGCATTTGAATATCTCATTGAGAAGAGGAATATGCCCAGTAAGTATTTAAGAATTGGGATTAAGAAAGCTTGGGGTTGCAGAACATAGACTTAGAACATAGGAATTTCAGCAATGCTCCCGTATGACTGTGTACAGATAGCAAGATTCAAATAACTTGTTTTAACATCCTGAGTAGCCTAGATTGCCATGTTTGCTAACATTAGGCAAAGTTTTGAGAAAGAAATTGTCAGTGGAAGGAATGCAGAGCTGAATTATTGCAGTAATTTGAAGAATTCTGTGAAGTAAATTGACGTCTTGACGCTAGCAGATAGATGTGTTTGATTCTTAATTACAACGCAGAGATGATTTCTTAATTTTATAATAAAGAGTGTTGGGGAAAATTATGGTTAGGGAGAGTTGAGAGTATAAAGGCATATTCTGTGAATTTTCGAGGCTGAGGCGAGGAATTTTCATCCACTAATACAACTTTTTTTGCTTGATTTTTACAAATGCTAAAGCAGATTTTATTTTTTTTTTAGTTCAAGCACAGTATTAGAGCTCAGCAAGACTGCAGCGACTGTGCATGTATTGTTGATGACTTCAGCAGCATCCAGAGTCATGAAGTATGGGTGGTTATCAGCTGATAGGAGAATCCATTTATGAAGTGTCAGACATTTTCAGAGCCTTTAGGGAAGACTAGGATTAAAGAGAGAGTGTAGAGATGAAATAGTTCCTATAGTTGGAACTTTTGATTAAGAAAACTGAGTAGTTGACAGTAAAAGTAAATTCCTTAATTCCTTTTTGGGGTGGCTATGGTGAATATCAACTCTTATATTGCATACTAGGTCTTTAAAAAAAAAGAATTAAGCAAGCTCAGGGTTACAAAATACAACTGCTACTGATTTGGGGCTCACTCAGATTTGAGTTTGCAAACCTTTATTCTGTACAGAATTGATTCTCTTGGGAAGTGCTAAAGTTAAGGATGAGATTAGAGCTAGACTTCTGGAACTTGAGTGTTTTTATTTAGAAATACAGTTGAATTTTGGAAGACCCTGGAAGGTAAGTCTATGGTTATGGGGGTTTTTTTTGTTTGTTTGTTTGTTTTAGAGATCTGCAGGTGCCTAATTTTGTATTCAAATACTTTTCAATTAGTTAGGATCTGGGGCAGAGAATGGAGGGGAGCAAAAATAGGATTTCTAGTGAATTCAGAAGGTCTCACAGGAAATACAAAACAAAACAAAACAAACAAATCCTTAGTTTTCTCTCTGAACCAGTGAGTTCCCCTGCATAAATTTGAATTTGGGATTAGACTATAGGCTAAATTGTACAGTAAGCTAAGGTTGAAGGATGTAGACTGACATCTATTTTCAACTGGGTAAGGATATTGAAACACAGTAGGTTTTAATACTATGTTCTTGTGTTTCACTCTATACTCATGTTCCCTGTGTTCAGAAATGTTGTGAGATAGGGTAAAGACTCATGACAGGGTTGATTCAAACAAAGTCCAATGTAGTTTCCTGTACATCTATATATCCTATTGCTATCAAGACAAGATTTCCTATTCTTTGGAGTTAATAAAGTCTTTTAATTTTTTTTTTTTTTCATTAGAGATAACAAGGCAAGCTGAGGACAAGAAACAGCAAAATCTTTTTTAATTTATTGTCCTGCAGTTATAGAATCAAGCTTAAGATTCACTGGCTTATGCCTGGGGATCATGAATTTTAGCCGCTTTGATTTAGAACCTAATGTAAACTGAAGATAGGTATCAGTGTTTTTGATTATTTTATTCTTTAATAGCACATCAAAATATCTTCACTTTTAAGCATGTCTGTATTTTTGGTAATTATTTATGTTACAGTAAAGATAGAATAGATGGGATGATTCTTCTAGGTAAAATGACTACAGATATCAGCTAATGTGGATGCTTTCCACTTAAGTCAGGCAGTAATTACTAATGATTTCAACCAGAGAAACAAAAATTGAAAATCTCTATCATGAACCTAAAATATCTTATTTCCGATGATAGTTACATATGAAACTGTGTGTGTTTTCAGAAAGAGTGAACTGCCTAGGTTTTAGGAATTTTGAACTTTAAGTGGGATTTCTCCAGATTTGTCAGTTCCATGAATTCTATCTGAAGCAGATGTTAGTTAGTCCAGCTCGACATTTCGTTTAGCAACATCTTCCTAATCTTTCTCCATTTTTGAATGAGCTTGAGTTTTAGACAGAAAGCATTTTTAATTCTTTAGAGAAATACCTAGTTCAGCACAACTGAATATTTTGCTTCTAATTTTGGGGAGCATTTGTTCAATAGGCTAAAGCACTTTTATAGGATGCATGTGATGCTGTGGTGCATATCCTTCTTCTTGCCAGAGTTTAACTTTGCAATTCCCCCATGAGTGTTCTGAGTATCTGCTTGTAAAAGAGGAATATGTTCTGTTTCCATGAAATAATTAAATATTCACTGGACTGAAAAAGTAAACAAGAAGGAACTTTATGAGCTGGTGGGTGGGATATTAGTGTGCAGACAAGTGAGTGAATAGCTATTGCTCCACTGAATATTTAATGTAAAATACTTGGTCATTTTGGGAAGCAGGAACTGCAACCTCTGCATTCCAGTATCACTGACCCAACAAGTGGACTACAGTGTGCTCTTTTACCTATTATTCTATTTAAATTGGAAATGAGAAATTGAAATAATCAAATCATATAGACTGTATCCTCTTAGTCTGGGCAGTCTTCTGTGATTTGGAATCTGGGTTAGAGAAGTAACAGATTTAGAAGGCCTAAGTCTCTGATGCTCTGAGGAAGTATTCCCAGCAATGCTTTGTTTAAGTACAGATCATGTAATAATATATGACCATGGTTCTGTTAAAGGATAAGCAATCTCTGAAATGCTCAACAGAGCCCCCAAACAGAATGATTTAAGGAATATCTACTTCACAAATTCTTAAAAGTCCTAAGCGTATTCAACTATTCATTGCACCCTCAGTGTAGGCAGCATTAACATGTTCAGTAGAGACTGTCAGAGCTCCAGTGATTGCATTCTAAGAATTTTGGACTGTGGAGGCATTTGGCAACAATGGACAGGAATTAAATGGCCTAAGATATAGGTGCTATGGTAGCAACTACTAGACAGGCAAATTTTTTTTTGACCTAGCTTTACTTTTCTTTAACATCTGTGCAATGGTTATAAATATAATCATTGATCGGGATGATAGAAGAACCATGCAGAATTAAAAACAAAACAAACAAACACAACAGGTAGAAAGCAAGAAATGCAATTTAGTTTGAATTTGACTGCACTCAAAAGTTATCAAGTTGTGTTTTGTCTTAGTGTTTATTTGTTTTTTAAGGTCAAATATAGATATATGTATATAATTTTCATATATTTGTGTATTTTCAGCCTTGGTTATCTAATAAACATAGTTATAATCAAACAAGGAAATAAGAGACAGCTGACACATTTAGGTGATGCCAATGAAGAATTTAAAGTAATTATGGAGATGACTTGGAACTGTGATTATATATTGAACAGATGAGTCAAATCCACTGTGCACCAGCTAGAGCTATCTTATAGCTCCTTGGAGTAGCTACTGAAAGAGGGGATGTAAAAAGGATTAATATCTCTGTTTCTGCTCTTAAAAGAAAAAAAAAATTGGAAAATGCTGAAATACTAATTCAATTTTTTTTTTTTGAGATTTTTATCACCTATGGGAACATGAAAGCAAAGTAAATGCAGAAATTTATTAAGTAAATAATTGTTTCCAAAGGTTTTAAAAGTTCCTTTGCAGAAGATATATTTATCCAGAGTCCTAGTTCTCTGGATCTTAAGGCATAATCAAGTTGGTTAATCAGCAAAGCCTGATAACTTCAGCACACAGCTGTAAATTAATAAAGTAGATTCTAGACACAAACATTAAGATGACACTGCAAACCTCTGCTCTTCATCTGTGTCTCAAGGTTCTGTACATTATTTTGATGTTTTTAAAGGCCAGATTAGATGGTGCCCTAGGCAACCAGATTTAGTGGATGGCAACGTTGCTCACAGTAGGAGACTTGAAACCGAATGATCTTCAAGTTCTCTTCCAACTCAAGCTATTCTGTGATTCTATGATTCTACTGTTGAGTAAAATAAACGTCTTCTACTCCCCAGCTGATCACGTGCAGGTGTAATAGTTATCTCGAGCACTTCAGGCCTATTTATCATGGTATCATTTGATATCAAGTATCAAATCAATAAAGTAATGCTTTAGTATTACAGTGCAGAACATATACACTCACAGTGGGGAAGGTTTTCAGGGTATGGAGTGAGTAGAGGAGAATTTGAATTAAGTTCTTGATGTAAAAATGCTTTGAAAGGAGCATGTTTTAAAACTGAAGAAAACATCTCCTGGCCCGTCTGAACTCAGTGATGGTAATTTGATATCTGTCAGTAAAAATAACAGGTGTTTGGGAACTGTTGAGTCACGGCCTGAACCACTGATTGATCACCTGGGGAATGGACCGGGTCAGCCCTGGGTGCACAGGTGAAGGCAATTCACATGTATGCCTGGAAGGGGTGGAGCCTGGCTGCAGCTCTCCTAGACCTCATTTGAAGGCTGACTGCCACTGAGGTAGGATCTCTCTTTGAAGATCCTGTATTTGTAGAGATTTTTTCCCTGCAAGCCTAGATCTCTAGGTACGGGTGAGTGTTCTTTGCCTATTTGTCTCGTTTTCCATTCTACTATGCTAATCTTTCTAACTGTAGCATGTGTATATCATGGTATTAAGCATAGTAATAATACATTGAAATGTTTACTATAGAACTTTTTTGTCTTCATCAAAAAATGGAGTATTTGTTACTAAATGTGGCTGAAGTTTAATTTTAATGTTTTGTTTAACAGAAAATAAGGTTTTTCAAACAATTTACAATATTTGGTAAATATTTATTATTAGCTATCAGGATAGTTATGTTTCATAAATTACTGCAAAGATGCATAACACTGTAAACTTTTTTTTTATCTTCAGAAATTCAAAATATGTTCCCTTCTAAGGATTTGTTCATCTAAGAAATAAGAAACAAATAATATTTTATAATACGTAGGCAGAGCCTTCAAAGAAATGCTGTGTAATGCTGTTTATTTAAGATTTTGAGGTTGATTTGGATGTTAAAACTTTAGAAAAAAAGTTCATGAAAAAGGATAAGTGCAAAATGATCTTTTCATAGCTATATCCTCCCAGCTTGCAAGGATCACTGATAGAGGAACCGTTTAATCAAAGGTACTGCCTGACCTGCTAATGGGGTTGTACTCCGTGAACATGTTTAATCCATTTTTGAATGTTTATCCCTTTGACCTCCATAACATCTGGTGGCAATGAATTTCACAGTATGATCATATAATGCATAGAGATGCATGCTGCCTTATGTTGAACCTGCTACCCCATTATTTCCTGGGGGGTTCCTTCATTCCTGTGCTTTGCAAAATAGAAAATAATTGCATCCTCCTGACGTGCTCCACATAATTTTATGTTTCTACAGACCTCTATCATAAGCTATCTATTTTTCCGAACTAAGAAATCCTGTGCATGCTTTCTTGGTATGGAAACTATTTTAATATGTCTTGTTGATGATCTGTGATGCAAATATTTATGTAAACTAAAAATACAAAGTAATAAATGAGTTGTAAAGAAATAATTGTCTGGAATTCTGCACCATGAGTAAACTGGGTTATATATTTATTGCAATAAAATTCTTTTTCTGGTAAAAATAATGACATGTTTTAGTGAGACCAATTCTCACTCAGGAAGTATGTAAAACATTTACTTTTGCTAATTGGTTAGGTGAAACTTGGGAGATATTTGAGTTGCTAGTATCCAGTGCAGATTATTTGTTGTCACTCAGATTCACTGGTTGTATCTCATAGTTAGAACTGTAGATATTTGTTTGAATTAGATGTGACCTAGGTTAAAAACAAAATGAGGAAGTGGAATTATCTGCTTGGTCTTATTGTGAATGGAGGAAAGTTTTCTCTGAAAAAGTTTTTTTTTTAAAAAAAAAAAAAAAAAAAAAAAAAAAAAAAAAAAAAAAAAAAAAAACCACCACTTATGTCTGTATGTTCTATTCTAATAAATATAAGCTTATTACTACAATCTTACGCTAGGAGGCAAGAGAAAGGATTCTCCTCTGTTCAAGTTCTTCCTCCCCATAAATGTTTCTCAGAGCACTGAATGAATCTGAAAACTGATGTATCTCATATTTCTAAGTGCTGAGTCTCAATTTTTAATAGAAATTTCTCAGCTGATCTTTAAGCACCCAGATGTCGAAAATCTGGTTTCTATCTCAACATACCGGTCAGGAAGTAGTAAAAGATCAGATATGTGAACTGTATCACTTCAGGTAGAACCTTCTCTTTTTTTTTTGCCCAATTTAATTGAATAGTCTGGAACCAAAGCAGCTTTTGAGGTGAGCAATGAATGAATGGCGCTCACATGTAAGTTTCCATTGATGTGTAGGGCTTTTTGGTGTGTTGTGTTGTATGTTTTTTTTCTGCCTTGTTCACAATGAAATGTGGTGCAAAAGTGAAAACAAAAGCCTGAAAAATTTTTGTAACAGCTGAGTAATTGTATTGTTAATGATACTAGTGCTGCTTATGAGGTTAGGATGGCCAACAGTATTAGTAAAAGTTAGTTTAAAATATTTAACATCATATTTTTGTATTGAAAACTACATTTTCATTGAAATCAAAATGTTGTATGGGCATATCTATTTTGCCAGTATCTGCAGCATGAGAAATAAAAATTCTTTTTTAGTCTTAGAGTTTTTGATGATAGTATAATAATTTTTCCCTAAGGGGAAATGCATCCTTTTAACTGTACACTTTGTTTCTTCAAAATTTGCATTTAGTTTAAAAATTCTGTCTTAAAAATTGTACTATTATATTAATTACAATTTTACCTTTTTAATAATTGAAATGTGGTTGCAACTGGAGCAGCAATATTGCTACATGGATAATGTGCTTTGCAAGAAGGGATGTTCTGAGGGACAGATAACTGCCAGAAAAGCGAGTGTCTTTTTAATGAATATGTTTACTCCTTATTTAAAATTTCTTACATGATTTTGAATTTTGTTGAGAGACTGAAAATCATGTTGTTGTTTTATCAGGAGTACACATGTACTCTGTTGGTAATGTGGCTATCTATTTTTGGAATGCTGCATATGGATCACTACAAAACCCAACAGTGATTTACAGATACAAATAACATAAAATTAAAACTTTAACCCCTTTGAAGAAGGTGCTGGTAAAATATTGGTAGTTTGTGAATGATGAGATGAGAACATGTTTAAATTTCTTTAAAATTGTTTCTGACAGAATTCAGCATTTGTAGCAGTACTAAGATTGCCAAGTGTCAGAAGTCAAAGTAGATTCCAAATTTTTTTTTTTTTTTTTTTTTTTTCCAATATCTTCTAGGTGTTTTGGATTGAGCTCTTACTGAAAAGAGGCTGAAAACAAGACTGCTGGGAGAGCAAAGAAGCTTTGAATTTCTTGCCTGCTTAATTCCAATTCATTTGTCCCTTCTGGATCCTGAATTCCAGGAAGGTAAGAGAAAATTGCTGTGGATCAGCCTTGTAGAGAAAGTGGTTAAGGTACCTAGAAAAATTGGATTATTACTACCAGTGCGCAATTCTCTTGTTCTTTCAATTTCACTCCGAGAACTGACGGTTCCTTAAAATCTGGCTGGCTACCAAGGGTACAATCAAACATCTGTGCACCAGATGCATGGAACATTTTGTCCAGCTGTGTTACTGCAGCTGCATCTCCAGAACACTACATATGTCAATTGCTCTGACCAGCAGGCGCTGGGAATACTATCGATAGGAATTACACTACAGAATATATATAAACACTACTGAATATATATATATACCATTTTTCCTATGGGTATGTTTGAGCGTCTAATCTTAGCTGGTGTGTATTCCCTTTAAAATGTCTCTTGTATTTCCAAGGGTAGAGCTACCACAGCAACAGTTCCTAGCAGTTCCCAATTTAGAATTTTTTTGCTTGCAAGGAAATAGTTACATCGGTGTTAAAAAGTTACAGATACACTCATTCAATTTGGAGTTAATGAATTATTATTATTGAAGTTCTTTATCTTCAGTAAATACCTATGTCCAAACTCACTGTTTTATGGAACAGTGAAATACCTTTAAAATTTAACCGCATGTAAATATGTTGCAAATTTAAAACTATTTGTGGATCACATGTAAAGAAAATGCATTGAAATAGGTGCAATCAAAACTTTCTAAAGTAGCTTCACATTATGAAAAAAGAGCAGAAATTTGCAAGGAGAAATTGATATAAAATCAATGTTTCACTAGTCTGCTTGTACCAAACTATTTAGACATCTGTAGATAGTAATTGTTGATTGTGTTTTACTAAAATCTTTTTTTAGTTTAGGTTTTAGTTTTTCAGTTTTGCTAAATTTAGTTTTGATTTAGTGCTCTCACTTTCTGTTTTTGGACTTCCTTTCTCTCCATCTTATTCTTCCAATAGTAACCTTTAGGCACATCTTGCCCTGTGTATTTGCCTTTACTGACACTGTCAAGAACAGAAGAGCCTTGTTGTATCAGGAGACATAAACAAGATAAAACACATTTATTTTCTTTGACTTAAATCGTAGGCAATGTTATCTAGGCTCTGAACTTAGTTTGTATTCAAATAATAATGGGAAGCAAAATGAAACATTTTTGATTCCGTTCCAGGCCTTTTAGTAGCAAATATTTCTCCACAGAAGAAATGTGGTCAAGGCTGTTTTTTCGTTCGTATGTCTTATGTTTCTCCCCCCTTTCTCTCTAGCGTACTAGAAATTTCTATCCGAAAAAGCAGAATCCTGTCTTTCTAGCAAATAATTCATACTGAAACTGGTAGCTGCTTTTGTGCTGGTTTATATGCTGAGCTTTCTGAATCCAGAGTGTAGGAAGACAACTGTGATTCTCTTGGGTTTTCTAATGTGGTTAAAATTACTCATATGTTAATAAGAGAGAATCAGCTCCATTAACGTGATTGGTTAAATTATATTAACTTTTTAAAGTTAGGGAGAAGAGAAGCTGATAGTGTTAGTCATTATCACATTATTAATCATTTTACTGCAGTGGAAATTTGTTTTCTGTATTTTAGTTTTAAGTGACGTTTAAGAAGACAATATATTCTGTAAATTTAAGCCTACTCCATGTCTGAGCTGACAAACATGTACAAAACAATTCTGAGACAAAATTACTCCAGTTAGAATGAGCGCAGAGAACAGAACTTGAAATACAAGATTAGTGTTTTCACTGAAGTTATGCAATACCTGTACATCAGAATATTCTGTGATGGTTTTTCACTGGTTTTAAACTACACCAGTAACTCTTGCCTTTGTTTTTAAGAGGTTTTTTTTTTTTTCACCTCCCTTCATTTCCTTTGAGTCCTTCTTGCAAGGAAAAGGCAGTGAAAGTGTGTGAAAGTTTTCCTTTATTCCTGAAAAATTTTTTTCTTTTAATATGACGGCTATTTAGGACCTGTGCACTGCTGAGCTCTAAGATGAAGCATACTGACAAAACTCTATAACGTCCAGCTCTGTCAGATATGCAAGAGTGTTCAAGAGTTACCACTGAAAGAATTGACGGGCAGATTCGAATAATCAGAAAATAACAATGAGGTGGAAGATTACCTTGCCAAATGTTCTTGAAAGGTTGGGGGTTTTTTTTTATCACTTTGTGCTATCATAAGTAGAGTTCTATTCCCTTTTGAAACTTTTGAGTGATCTGCTGCCTATTACAAATATTAAGAGCTGCTAAAAGCTTTCTTTGATGCAAGTGCTGAACTTTTTCCTCCTAGAAGTTATAATGTAACTTCCTTGTAGAATGATCACGATCTCTAGAATATTTGCTTGTGTTTTTGTGCAAAAGGAGTCATAAATATGAGATGCAGTGATAGATGTTTGATTTGTTTCTATATTTGGTCATTTTTTTGTTCATCCATGTTCAAATCTTTGTAAAACCCCATGTTTTTTTTTTTTTTTATACTGGTACACCATGGGCATCTACCTATTATTTCCTCTGAGACAGAATTTTTGAAACCAAGTATCGCACACATCTTCTAGTGCTTGCATTTTCTATCCCTTCATGCCTTCACTTTCCTAAGGTTCTTCTTGACAGTATCTTATACTTTTTTTTTTTTCCCACCTCCCATGCCTCCTTTGCTATGTGATACTAATCTTGGCCTCTCATAAAATAAGATCAGTTTCATGTGAATAAGGACAGAACTTGTGGGTATTAATAGGTTTTATTTTAGAAAGAGGTATATTATCCTGAATTTTGAACAAGAGTGCTACTGTGGTATTTGTTGTTTTTGATTTTCCAGATGTGAATCTATTAGCTGGGCCACCAAACCATGAATATTTCACTTTTTTTATTTTTTAAATACTATTTGCATCTTGCTTATAAAATCAGCAACATGGTCTGTTTCATTTTCTTCCTCCACTGTTCTGTTGATCTAAGCCCTGCAAACATCAGAGATGTGTTCTGTATTATGTGCCAGCATCAAAAGACAGTTAGACAACACGTAGTTCCATTACCATACCAGTAATCATTCACCCGTGGGACATATGATTGAATATAGTGGGATTAGGCAAATGGTTCAAGCTAGGGGTGTTCTTTTGGGCCTGAATTAAAGGCAGCTGTTCTATCTTAGATTTCTAAAAAGGGTTTAGTTTTCATATTAAGCAACTTATTTTTGTAGCACTCTATATAATGTATTATAACCGTTAGAGTTCACTTACCAGAAGTTCTTTGTAATACTTTAGTGTCATCCTGCTGTAAGCAAAGGAGTTCTATTTTTAAACTGTGGTACATGTTTCTCCTTGTCATTGCTTCTTTTTCTTTTTTTTCCTGTACTGTAGTACTGTGATCTGTGATTAACATCATGCCCTTGTAATCCAACATTCACACTATATAGATGACATTTGCCTTTAACACATTTCATAGAAGGGCAAGTTCTACTTTGTAGAGAGTGTCACTTATTCAGAACTGAGGAAATTAATTTATTTGGTCAAAGGTTCCCAGGTCTTCAGATTGTTGTTTTTTGTTTTTTTTTTTTTTTAACATCTTGAGAATGAAATTCCTTTTTTACTGCAGAGGACTCAGGTATTGGATTATTATGTTTTCTTCTGCTTTATTTTTTTGTATTTATTTTCAATCTGTTTTTCTTAAAAAAGACCAAAGAGATAGTAGTAATAAAGATTGAAGATGACAGATTGTGTCATCTTTAAGCAGATACAAATTGTTGTCTTGAGGTTTAGCAGAGTCTAAATATCATTGTTCTCTAATGAAAGCTCACTAGACAGTGAGAACTGTGTTGATTGTTTCAGTGTTGTGCTTCACAAATTTAAAAAGAAAAAGCTACAATGACAGCAGTGCCGAAGCCATGATATAATTGTTTAGCCCTACCAATTCTCCTACTTGTTTTCTGTTTCTTTTCAATTCTCTGGCTCTCCTCAAACTAGTCCCAAATAGAATTTGATAATAAAGATTACATGAGCATAAATGACATGATCGGATGGAAACAGGGTGAAATGTAATATTGATAATTCAGAAAATCAAAAAATAATGCTTCTGTACACAGAATGAGTGCCATTATAAAATAGGTTATATTCGGGATTAAATTATTTGTACATAAATCTTATGTCACTGTTTCAGTACCATTTGATGAATGGGACCTCTAACATTAATGACATACATAAACAAAAGTTCATGATCTCACACCTAATGCTCAGGATAGAATCATATGTAGTCTTAAAAGGAATAATTTGTATTAAGCAAAACACGCAGGTATTCTTGATAACTGAAATGGTACTGCATTGTACACAAGACAGAAGAATTATGTTCTAGGGAAACTCAGTTTTTTAATCTATTTTAGTTACACATTTGAATAAAAATACAAGAAAAAAAGTCACTGTATTACAGAACGTTTCAGTACTATATCAAAACAACATTAACATCCAGTTTTATTTCTATTGAGTCTGTAACTCAGCTTAAAAAAAAAAAAAAGAACAATCTATTTCCAGTAGCAGATCAATATCTGTAAATCACATTTTTTGTGTATTCAGCCTGCAAGTCCTGCTTTAATGACTGATTTGACAGAGATCGCTTTTCCCTAAAGCATTTTACATGAATGAGAATTTGCCATCGCAACAATTTTAGGAAAGTTAAGAAAAACTAAACCAAAATATTTTGATAACATTTTGTTGTTCTATTTAAAACGTATGGTTCTATTGTAGTATTTGAAGAACATTACCTTCAGTTTTAAAGTAGTTTAAGACCACAAAATACTGTAAATCTGAACAAAATTACTTATTCTGAAATTGAATAAAACAATTACTTCAGACCAAAACACCAACTTATTCAACTTTGATTGACATGAATTTTTTAAATTGATTTGAAATTTAACTAATTTTTTTCTTATTCAGAATAAGTAATGCATACAAACATCAGTTATTTGCAGGACTTACAAACTTCAAGACCTGCACAAAGCAGATTACACTTTAGTTTTCCACATCATTAGAATCTAGTTGGCTCGGAATAATATTTCCATTTTTTTCTGTGGTTTGCAAGTCTATCATATTAAGGAGATTAGAAAAAAATTTGAAGCGTTATCAGTGACTACCTAGGTTTTTCCAGTAGCTTTACCTCAGATTATTGCAATCCATGCTGTGAATTGGGACTTTGTTACAGCTCTTCATAGTTTGTTATCTACAGTATCTAGGGGAATTAATTCTTCCTTAGTGTTAGTATGCACTGACCACTTTTCCCAGCAGACTTCTCTGGGCTGATACTCATGCTTTCTACCACTTGATCTTCTACCTGGTCCGGACTGTCCAGTTAACTAGTCCTGTTTCTGAATACTTTCTCCAATGTCAGATATATCTTACAGTTCTAAGAACATATTACTTCTCTATTAGGGACTGCAGCAAGTGTATCTGATTCAGACATAAAACAGTCTGCCAAATTCGTAAACTTTCTGAAAGTTCTTTTTAGTCACATTCTTATCTTATTTTGCAAAAGCAGACCTGTGATTAATTATTATCTAAATTTATTTAGATTTTTAATTGCGCTGTTATAAAATATTGTTGATCTTTTTTTTTAATCATGAACTGTGGTGTGCTGTACGTTGTTTTACTTTAGGGTTAACTCTGTGTGTGTGGATGTCTTCTTTGTTTCTCACTTGCTCTTCTCAGAATACTCTTGTGTTTCCTTTGCACCAAGGACTGGTCTTTGAGGAATCTTGTTGTCACATGATTATTTGCATCTTGGCTTTCGTTCTGTTCTGTTCTGTTGACTTGCATTCTGTTCAAGCCACTGGCAGCTAGCTTTTCTCTGGTTTTTACATACTGCTGGAAGGCAAAAAAACTAGTTTCATCCAGACAGCACTGTGAGGATGAGTTGCATAAAATCACTTTTTAAAGAAAAAAAAAATTTCTTCTAAACATATGCCACCATCTATTAAAGGCATTTCTAGGATGTAAAAATACTATACCATTTCAGAAAATAGTTTGTGGTATGAAAAAACTATATTCAAAAATAAAAATTTTGTATATTTTATGACTTTAAAATGAAGTGGCGTATATGTTACTACTAGAAATTAGAAGAAATAAGTTGTCTTAAATTGAGCAGTCATATTCACATAGAAATGCAGAGTGTTTTTTATTGATATTCTTCAGAGTCTTCATTTGGATTTTTTCACTTCACACTAAATATCATTAAGCTGCTAGTGGCTGCAAATCTTCTATGCAAGAACAGGAGGTAACTGCTTTTCCCCATCAGTGAAGGCATGTTTGCATTTTTGTTTAATAACAACTTTGATCCTTCTACTGTTGGCAATGGTCATTGAGAAATCCTGACATAAAGAAGGTATCTGCAAGATAAAGTTCTACAAGGGATGATTAGCAGCACTTAAGTTTTCTTTTTGTTGAAAGGAAGAATCCCTGATTGAACAGTGCATTGAATGATATGACAAGCAAGTACTTGATCCCTGTCCAGCTGGAAAGGAATTGTATTCATCAGCAGCTTTTTAGCTAAGGATGTCTTTATATTTTCACTCTTTGTTTGAGTCTCTCCAGATCCTCCCTTTACTTCATGTCAGCACTATATAGTAGGTATGCCAAGTGGTTTTGAAATTTAAATTACAGTCTCTTTTTCAGATGTTATTGGAAAGAACATGTAATTTATAACCACGTGTTAGGAGTACAGGATGTTCATGGTTCACTGCCAATTCTTCTTTTGTAAAGTTAATAAAACTTTCATAAAACACTTATACACTTGTATATTTCATGGTAAAGATTTTTTTTTATCTCATAGGCTAATGTAAAGATTTATTAAAAACATTTTTTTGTTAAGAGGAGTGTCAATAGTTTGCAGCTGAGTGTAATTTTGAATTCCCAGTAGATGACTGAAAATGACACTAACAGCTTTGTTGATTTAGCACTAAAAATAAAGGATTCTTTCAAATGATATAAAGCTCTAATACCCTGAGTGTGCTGAAATACACTTGAGAACCTTAAGTAGAGTTGCAGTCAAATGTTTGCCAGCACTACAGATTCCGGTGAACAAGCGTTAGCATGCTTGTTGGCATTGACACATTGGACTCCCACCTAAAAATGAATGTGAAGGATTGAGGTACTGAAGCAACAAGAGAATCTGATCTGTCTAAATATGGAATTGTCAGACCTTTGGATAATGTCATGACATAAGCTTTAGTAAGACCTTGTGACATCATTTTGACTAATTTCTCCCCTCCACCCCAAAAATTGATTACTTGGAGTAATCAGTAGGAACCCAAAACTACTTCCGTCTGATAGCCACGAAGAGGCATGTGAAAGTAGTTGATAGTTTTATGCCAGCTCCTACATCGTGGTTCTTTGCTCTTTTTTTCTGATGTGATAATTGATAGCTTTGCTGGCAATCTTGGCAAAGAAGCTGAGGATTAACTAGCCCAAGAGAAAACTTTCTTAGTCTCTTAAGTGAGAAAGAGATATGTTGGCCAGGAGCATGGAAGAGTTTGAAGTGCTCCTGCTGTACAATGGAGTACTATGGAGAAATACCATACGATGTTTTCCTCCGTTTTTGAATAGTCTTTCTTCAAACTGAGTATGTGGAGCCATATACTGTGCATCTATGTCTGTCTTCAACTTCTTTTTCATTTGTAATCTGGAACAGATCAGATAATTTAGTGATTAAAATATTTTTCCACAATATTGCTCCTAACCTATACCACTATGTCAGTTTAAAAAGGGTTCAACGCTCAACACTGCTATAAATAACTGCACAAAAAGTGAGACCCAGGCTTTGGTCTAGATATAGCACTAGAGTTGGTAACAATTGGAAGCAGTGATGAATTTTTTTTACTTGTAGGATACAGTTAATTAAACAGTCTGTCTTAATGGGAAATTGACAAATTCTCTCTTAATCTGGTAGCTACTGCTATAGAGACACGTAATGGTTTTTCATTTATTCTAAGCCTGCCAACATTTGATGTTTCATCTGTATGTTGTGACTTCCATAATACCTTTTTGCTGTCTTTAGTGGTAAAAAGAAAAACAATTAAAATGGTACTGTCCTGAGCCTCAAGTGGCTAATTTGGAGAATAGAAAGGCTGTTTGGAGTAACATTTGGAAGATTAATACCTGTGAATGGTAACAGTAAAAATATCTATAAATTAGACAATTAGAGCTGTGAGTACTGTGGCACTGAATACTGTATGATACAGAGTGATTTAGAGAAGTAAGAATTTGTTGTATTTTTTTCATTTTATCTGGCATATGTGATAAAAAATAAAATAGAGTGTAGATCCTTAGAGAATCAATTAGTGTGCATAGAAATAAGGAGGTAATTATATAGAGGGTGTTAAAGAAAAAATAGTTGAAAACTGAATATGTTTATGAGACAACATGAGTGACTGCTAATTCTTGACCTAGATCATACAGTGGTCACAGATTTTAATAAAATCAAGTTTTCGAAGTATATTACCCACAGCTTATGAAATGGTGAAAATTTGTATTAAGAAGGGCTTACATAAACTTCTCAGATTATCTTCCCAATAGAACGTTTGGAATGCACATGCACAGACTTAACAGAAAATAATCTATGTTTTAGACCATAAGTTGGCAAAGTGATTTTGCTTTTTCTTCTGCAAGAGTGGTTTCCCAGATTCAGGGGAAAAAAAGACTCTTATAGAACCACAGAATTGTTTGGGTTGAAAAGGACCTCAAAGATCATTCACTTCCAAGTACCCTGCAGGGACACCTCCCACTAGACCAAGTTGCCCGAAGCCCAATTTAACCTGGCCTTAAATGGCTCCAGGCATGGGAAATCTATGGCTTCTCCATGCAGCCTGTTCCAATGCCACACTGCCCTCATAGTGAAAAGTAAATATGTTCCTAATGTGTAACCTCAACCTACTCTCTTTTAGTTTAAATCCCTTACTTCTTGTCCTATCACTACATCGCCTGTTAGAGTCTCTCCCTTCCTTTCACGTAGGCCCTATTTTGGTACAAGAAGGCTGCTGTAAGATCTTCATGGAGCCTTCTCTTCTACAGACTCGACAACCCCAGCTTTTGCAGCCTGTCTTCATAGGAGAGGTGTTTCAAGCTTTTGATTGTCTTTTTGGCTCTTTTCTGGTCCTGCTTCAATAGATCCATGTCTTTCAATTCTGGACCACAACACAAGACTGCAGTACTCTGAGGTGGAGTCTCATGAGAGCTGTTATGAGAATACTGCCCTGCCTGTCCTACCAAACTTAGCCATACTAAGCAGAGTGTCCTGGAACAATTTTACTTAGATGTAAATGTAGCATAAACTCAACATTCAGAATTTTTGGAAGCATTGATGTTAATTGATTAAAAATAGGATATTCTCTGCAAGGAGAAGTTCCACACAAATGTGTGCAAGAACCTCTTTACGGTGAGGTGACAGAGCACTGGAACAGGCTGCCCAGGGAGGCTGTGGAGTCTCCTTCTCTGGAGATATTCAAGACCCGCCTGGACACTTTTTTGTGTGACCTGGTGTAGGGAGCCTGCTTTGTCAGTGGGGTTGGACTCAATCTCTGGAGGTCCCTTCCAACCCCTACGATTCTGTGATTCTGTTGTCTGTGAGATGAGTACCAATTTTTTTCTAAATTTCCAATTTTTTCAAAGCCCATCTCTATGCCTCCAACTGATCAAGTATGTCTGTATTTTCTTCATCTTCAAGCAATCTCATCAGCTTTCTAAAAAGACATTTGTTAGGCAGATTTACTACTATAGTGTCTTGTGAAAAGTGAAATATAAAATATTACAGCTGATATCTCATGAGTACATTATTAATGTTGAGCAGGTGGTAGAGGGGAGGGATGAGTGGGCCTCAGTGTCAAAGAACAGCAATAAAGTAGAATTTCTTCTTTGTGACCTGAACAAAAATTTGCTCACAGATACTGATAAATCTACATTCATACAAAAGTCTGTTGCTTTCTGGAGCGATAATTTCACTGTACATAAAGGGGTAAAGTAAGCTGAGTGTTGTCCTCGTAATTTTCCATGAAGACTTCATGCCTTCTTTATCTTACTTCATCTTCCTTGATTGCTGGAGACCTCTGGGAGGAGTCTGCTATCAATCAAGTGTTGATATTTCTCTTCTCAACAGCACCTCATACTAAGCCCTGGGCAGGCTGCATGGCATATTATTTTCTTGCTGTGGTTACCTCTGCCCAACTGATATCTTCAGTTTGGGTGAATACGAGATCATTGTCTACTAACAAAAACTGTAGGACTATAAGTACTAAAGGACAAATGAAACACATCAGGTAAAATTCTTCTCAATTACATAAACTTGCTTGTGCTTGTACAGACTTATCTAAGTATTCACTCAAAATATCTTAAGGTGGTTTGATTTTTTTTTTTTTCCTGTTATAAAGTATGTAAGAAGATTAAAGCATGTACGCATTCTTCCCTTTTATTCATGTCAGAATGAAATTGATAATTGCCAGTTTTTAACCAGCTCTAAAGATGCTTTCACAGCCTTCCCTTTGCAGAAGATTACTTATTGTTGCCTTTGATGTTGACATTATTTAATAGAGATCTTTTTTTCTTTATGAATTGTTTCAACTTGCTCTTGCTGTCTTCAATTTAATGAAGCTTTCGAGAAGGAAACTGTAAACAAATGAGATAGGATGGTTTAGGAAGAATGTGAATTGTATTCTTTAGGAAGGATTGTTTATGATGATGGTTTTGTAATATGTAAAACATATGGACCACCAGAAATCAAAATGTCAGAGCTTAGGTCTTTGATTTATTATTTCGTGTAATTTAAATTTTATTCCCATTTCTTTTTTCCTCCCTTTTTCTTTTAAATATTTCACTATTAGTAGCAATAGTATGGTTCTGAACAAGGTAGATAACAGTTATAGGACTATGCTAGTCATTGAACGTACTGAAAGAAGGATATGAACAGTCATGTTCTTAACAGCTTACTTGGGATTTGAGATTTTGCAGTTGCAAAGGACCATGAAGCCTATTCAACTTTTCTAATGATCTCTTAAAAATGTGTAAGCAAGCTCAACCATGATATAGCTCTCCTGATTCTTACTCTAAATCTGAGTTTGTTTACAGGGCTTATTAACACTTGCTTAGTGTCTGTAAAAGGTCATTTCTCATTCTAGGAATCATGCAGAACCATCTCATTTCATTGCAAGGTGACCAGAACCCAATTAGTTTTGTATGTTCAGGCTTACAGTAATAGTAAATTGACTGTTTTCTGCTGTTTAATTACATGTGCACAAGTGTGTAGAAGTAAATAGACTTCCACTTAATTTTTTTTCTACATTCTCAGTAGTGGAGAACAGTCTAGAATCAGTGCAAACAAACCATCATGTTGCTTAATTTCATTTATGACAAATTTATCTGTGAAGTTGACCAAGGAAAGTCAGTGGATTGGAGGGTTTTGCTATTTTTAGTAAAGCTTGTAATGATATCTCCCAGAGTATTCTGCTGGGCAAAGTGTCCAGCATGCAGCTGGACATAACATGATAGGAGAATAATGGGATGATGGGTTGGTCTTAATGGATTATATTAAGTGGAGTTACACCAGGCTAGTGGCTAGACTAGAGGGATATCCCCAGGACTCAACTATAGGGTCTGTTCTCTTTGAAGTTTTTACTAATGATCTGGATGCAGGAGTTGAATGCACAATGAACAAGTCTGCAGATGATATTAAGCTTTTGACTCCTTCAAGGATAGAGAGACCTTGCAGAGTGATCTTGACAGGTTGGAGGGCTGGGCAATCACCAACTGCGTGAAGTTTAACAAGAGCAAGTGCTGGATTTTCTACTCAGGATGGGGTAATCCTGGTTGTACATACAGACTGAGGGGCAGGAGGATGTAGAATAATCTCATGAAATAGATCTGGGAGTTCTAGTTTAACATCAAGTTGAATAATAAGTCAGTGATCTGCTCTGGTAGCCTGAAGGTCCAGTGGTACCCTGGGGTGTATCAGGCTCACCACTGCCAGCTGGGTGAGGAAAGGGATTGTCCATCTCTGCTCTGGTGTGGCCTTGCCCTAAATACTGTGTGTAGTTTGGGGCTCTATAATATAAGAAAGTCATAAAATTATCAGACACCATTCAAAGTAGAGAGATGTTGAAGAATCTGCTGGGCAAGAGGTATGGAAAGTGGCTGAAGTCACTTGATTTATTCAGCCCAAAGAGAAGTCCAAGGGAAGGTTTCCTGATGGCTTTTACATCTTCCTCGTGATGGGAGTGGAGGAGCAGCACTGATTTCTTCTCTCTGGTGATAGTGACAGGGCCCGAGGAAACAGCATGGAGCTGTGTCAAGGGAGAGTCATGCTGTGTATTAGGAAAATATACTTCAGTAAGAGAGTGGTAGGGCACTGGAACAGGTTTCTGAGGGCAGTGGTCACGGTACAAAGCTGCTGGAGTTTAGGAAGCATTCAGACAACACCCTCAGACATAGGGTTTTAATTTTGTGTGGTTCTGTATTGAGTTAGGAGCTGTACTCAATGATCCTTGTGGTTCCTTCACAACTTGGGAGATTCTATGATTCTGTATGTAATCTGAAGCCTTTTTAATAATGCCAATTGTATTTGCGATATCAGTTGCCTTTGAGAATATGGTTAGTCCTAACCTTATTGGAATTTTAATGTTCTTGAAAAATGAAAATGTGTTGTCTTGATTGTTCAACACCTGTAGACATTCTGCTAATTAGCCACACAAATTCAGATCAGGTATTGACTAGCATGAATTAATTTGTTGCCCAATGAAAGAAAATCGCTAGTGTTGGATTGTCATCCGGGAAAATGGAAAAGGAAATGTTGAGAAATCTTTGATCCTGTTATTCAGCCAGCCTCTCCTGTACAAGTGAATGGGAGATCAAACGTGAAAAGATTTCTACGGTACTGTGCTATAGGAATCCAATACTCCAAGTATCACGTACAAGTGAAAATAGGAAATCTGTGAAGATGATCATAATTAGATAGAAATTGTATCTGAGAAATGCTGAAATGTGGTTTGCCTGTTTTTCTGAACTGATGAACTTCAGCTGAAGGCTGAATTGAGCTTTTGTTAGTCAAAATTCCATGTATTTAGCATATTAGACTTTTGAGGCTTGTGATATCCAAATAGAACATTGCTAACACTGAATAATATTATCTTTTTTTGAGTATATGTTTCTGAAATTTACTGTTTCCTGAGTGTTTTATAACCGTTGTCATTTTTGGTCTTCCCGAAACTGTGTTTTTATTTATATTCTGACTTAGTTCTGTTGCATAGACTTCCCTAAACAAATCAGTTGCAATGGGCATTTTTTTCAGTTCTTTTTTTTTTTTCAGCAAAATTATTTCCTTTTTTTAACTAAGCTTCTGATGGAAAGTGAAATGTTGGTGACATAAGATATAGCTTGAATGTATTCTCACATGGGCTGAGGCAGTCAGTTCAGACTGTTCTGAGGTAGCTCATTAAGGTTGCAGCAGGATTGTTTAGTTTTTTTTAGTAGTAGCATCTGCAACAATTCATGTGTGTGAATATAGCAATGCCACAGATGAAAGTGTTTTCATTCCTAGAAAAGTTATACTGCTAGAAACATTTGTGCATATGTGCTCACCAAGTATCTCTGTATGTGAAGGAAGAATGGTCTATGCTACTATATTTCATCTGAATGGTTGGGCATCCTGTGCTTTGCAAAGAGTAACTGCTCAGTGAGACTTGTAGTTGAAATCGGTAGAAAGAAATTTTAGCTAGAGCCCTGTAGTGAATTAAACAGTAGTGCCTTTTTGTTATTGACAGTGTACTTTTTTCGTAATTCTGTTGTTGGGATTAAAGAGCATTATTGCTTTGAATTTAATAATTAGCAAATGAATTTTGATTTCTCAGAGCTCTTTCTGATGTTTTGGAGTGACTGTGACTACAGAATCTCCTATGTGTGTTTATAATGTTGACTATGCGTTCATGTATGTTTCTTAATTGCATGCTGAGTCAGGGGAGCAATTTTAAAGAAAAAATAAAGGCTAGATGTGTGTTTCAGGTCACAGACACTCAAGGGCTTTCTTCTGCTCCTTGTCCTGCTTTCTACTACGTTCCTCTCCTTCAATAAAAACTATGCTTTATCTAAAAGCATACTACACCTCTGAGGGGGGAGGGGGGGGAGTATAAATGTTAATGCATCTGGATGTGAACTATTTTAAGGATGCGGTCAGCTCCTTTTTGCCATGTCTAATTTTTCATCATTATCACTCCACCCTACTTACACTACCCACCCAGTCTTAATTTGGTTCTTTTCATTTGTTCTGTCATGGAAATATTCTGGATACCTCCTATGATTTTATGTATAATGTGTTAAACTCATGTTGAAGAGTTTTAAAAGAAATATCTTTTTTTCTGTGGTATTGCAGGTTATAAGATTTTGAGAACTTTAGTGTGGGTTTGTCTGGTTGTTGTTTTTTTTCCCTACCACATGCTGTGTTGTTGAACCAGAAGAAGACCAGAATGCCTAGTCTTCCTGATAAGATGAAATCTGTTATTAAGATGTTGTGGAATTGTTTCTAACAAAGTAGAACACTTCCTTTTTCCTCTCTCTTGGTACCTAACTCTTGTTCTTCTAGACTATTGCTCTTCAACATACTTTTCCAAGGTTCTTTCCTCAATGTCTGCTCTTCCTCGTGCGGTAATTCTCCTTTTCCTCTGACTCAGCTCACTAGACAGCAGTACAGTTGAGGTCAGTGTTAGGTCAGTATAATACTGTGAATGTTCTACATACTCAGAAAGGCAGGCCTGTTCTGGTGCCTCTGGCTGATTGGTAAGCAGGGAATGGAAAGCTAGCCTCAGCAGCAATACAGACTAGATTTTGTTCCTGTGAAATAGTCCAAGAAAGGTCAGTTCATAAAAGCCTACTGCACCAACACTAGGAAATCTGTATTTATGCTGAAGCACCTCATATGGTAGTAGGAAAATAACAATTGTAGAAGACCCAGCTTCCTGTCAAAAGAAATAAAGCAGGACATTTCGTGTTTAACTCTCATTCCTACAGCCTGTGCTGACTAAAATCTGACCTCCACTTCTCTGAGCCATCAGGTTAGAATGTTGTATGTCATGTAATCATTACAAGAATGCAAAATATTTCTCATTACAAATAACAATGGCAGCATTTATAATTTTATATATTTTACTGTAGTTCAAACTGGTAGAATCAGTTTAGACTATAAACAATCCTTCAAGCCACTCAGCTGCAGCTGAATATGGATATCCTTTTACAGTAGTTAGACATTCACAATGTGCTGCTTTATTATGTCAAACCAAGTCTTATAGTGTTCTTCTGTGGCTGTTTTGGCATATCTCAGTGAGAATATATTGGCATATGAAAATCAAGAATTTCATCGTGGCTCTAAATGCCGTAAAGTTACTTTTTAAGCACCAGTGACCATAGTGAAGAGTAATTATATGTAACTTGGACTATTCAGAAATAAACATATAATTAGGAGGTAATTATGACTATGAAATAATTTGATGTAAAGGAGATACAAATGTAGTTTTTGGATAATTGTCACTACATTAGAAGTCTTATTTACCTGTTGTTTTGTTTAGCTTTTAAAGACAGCTCTTTCTGGCTTAGGACTTCTATTAAGAGGAATTAACTGTTACAGAGCTATTCTTCCTCATGCTTTACAGCTTGTTAGTAAGGTGCTTATGTTCCAGTGACCGATCTTAGTTTTGCCCTTGTTGCAATTATATTGCTGCTCCATGGTCCTGAAACAAGACTAATTCAATCAGTCTCCCATAACATCAAAAAACACCTTGGAAGGGCTGAACTCTACAACACTGGTATTGACATTAATACTGGAGAAAAATACATAGTGTTTTATACTGTATAGCTGGTACAAGGAAGCGTAAGTTTGACATTTATGTGAAACAAGGCCTTTTGAGCTGCTGGGAGGAATTATTTCTAGAGCTGAGTAGCTGCCATTTCTGTAATTGGTTCTAAGCTGCATGAACTGCCTCCCCTCCCTTTTCAGACAATACCCTACTTTCTGAGTTGTTCTTGTCTCTGAAAACTGCTGTAATAAAAGAGCTGGTGATCCCTGTGAATCTGTTTCCTCTGAATTTATTTAGGCACCTCAGTGTTAGCTGATTTTTATTTCCTTGAAAGTTATAACATTTGTGTTGTTAAAATCTCCTGCCTCTTTAGTCTTTTGGGGCTGCTTTGATAAGAAATTCCTTTCAGAACTAAACATCTGTGTCTGATGCTGTTAAGCTTGTTTTAGGAAGTGGGATTTAAGGCACAGATAGCAAAATACATACTCTCCCTTACCCCCAAAGCATGTTGGAGGCTAAAATCATTGCAACAATGCAGTCAGGTATGATATGAAAACCTTCAGCTCTTTAATAGTCCAAAACAATGGATATAATGAAAGGTCAATGGCCTCAAAATGAAAACAGAGTGCCATATATAATTTAGTTCCTCAGTATTTTATTTCAGCCAAAATCAGATTGAATGAGGCAGTTAACATAGAAGGGATGTTGTCCTCGCAGGGAGCTTAGAACAGGAGAGACTGACTTCTTACATGGTTGGATAGCGACAGGAGAAGGGAAAATGGCATTAAACTATAAGAGGGGAGATTTAGGTAAGATGTTAGGAAGAAATTTTCTACTCAGAGGATGGTGAGGCCCTGGAGCACATAACCTAGAGTAGCTGTGTGTGTCCCATCCCTGGAGACATTTAAGGCCAGGTTGGATGTGGTCATGGGCAGCCTGAACTGGTGGTTGGCAATGTTGCCCATGGCAGGGGGTTGGAACTAGATGATCCTTGAGGTCTGCTCCAAACTCTAAGCCATTCTATGATTCTATGTAAGCCAGCACTGGAAATTTTGTATGAAATAGTGCAGGCTTTCATGAAAATACAGTTCAGAATAATGTTGTGACAAATATTCTGGGGAGGCTGGAAGACCAGTTTGAAAAAAACAGCCAAAATTCAGTACTGGCTAAAGCTGCTCCTTACAAGAAAAAGCTTCAACTTCCCAGTAAAATAGTCAAAAATCAGGACTATTAAGAAAGCCTCCCAGATCTTTCTTGTAGCTATTATGTATCACTTTCACACTTGCCAGATTATGAAACTTCTGTTGGTACAAAGTAAATGAACATATTAGCCTGCAGAATATTTTCACTAGCAGATGATATATTGTGAGGTTTCCTATAGTGGATTAGTTCAGCTCCTTCATGTACTTCTGGTGTCCAGTTTTGCAAACAAAATCAAGTTGGTAAAAAGTTGCTTTTTTTTCCCTACCAGTGCTACTTTTATTTCTTTTTTTTAGTGTGCATGCCAGGATTTATGACTAAATAAACCAAATATAGAACAGACCGCTTACATAATATTTAACATATGTTATAATGTCAGATGTGAGTTAATTTTAGAAAGAGTAATGGAGAGAACCAGACAAAATGGATCATTGCTCAGCCCTGAATGTGATTAAGCAAAGAGGAAGGATTCTATCCCACCCCACCCATGTATTCAGCATAAATTTCCTACAAGTCCTATAGCAGAGGAGTATAAAACTCTTCCAAGTAAATGTAGACAGATGTTGGGTGGTCCTGTTTTGCACATGATTACTCACTGTGCTCATATAGGAACGCTGGTTCCTATGTGAGTGAAAAATCTAGAAAAATAAATTCATCACATCGTCCAATGTAAAGATAATGTATTCTGCTCAAGAATACAATTCAGCTCAGACATACCTCAGATGTTAATGAAACATTAAAAATAAGATTAAAATGCATTTGTTGCAGAATTCTGAAGTAGGGTGTTGTGCAGTAAACTATCAAGACTCATTTTGCATTCATAATGTGTTACAGTGATGTCTTTACATCACTAGTCATGCAGATGAACATTTGTTTTGAAAATGTATTAAATTCATGCCTGAACTAAGTAACTAAGAGCCAGGCTCTGAGCCATCCACATTTTTCATACCTGAGTGGTAACTGATGTATGTAGTCTCATGTGAATAGATGCTCAATATTGTGCATAATGTGTATTATACTCGAAGCTTAAAATGACAAGGTCTGGAGTTAGACAGTTCTTCCTTAGTTCAGACTAAGTCTGAAATGCACTACCCTGTGTATAATGATGAGATAACGAGAACGTTTTACAAAGTCATGCTGATTGTTCTCCTTGTTTTGCAAGGTTTGGAGCATCTGATCCAAGGTGCTTGTAAAGAATGGTATGAATGTTATACTTCTGGACACTGGGGAACTTTCTGTAGCACAGGATCAGTTCTACTGGATTGTGATAAATCTCTTTAAGAAAATAAACATTTAGATTTTTCTTTAGAATATGTAGTTGTTTTGTGACATCCAAAGTAGTTGTTTTGAAGTGGAAAGCCTAAGAAACTCTGAATATCTGTAGGCTAGTTATTGTTCCATAGCTTTTTTTATTTTTTTTTAAGCCAAATATTCTCAGTTTTATCTCGTGTAAGTTTGTGTTCAGTGAGACAGTTAACGCAGGAAGATCTTAGGAGATTTAGTTGTAGAAGGAAAAAGAAATAACTCCTAAATGTCCTTTTTTTTTTTTTTTTTTTAAGTCTTCAGTTTGGAAGTTCTGTAGAAGACAATACTTAAGATACAGCAGTATAATCGATATATATATTTTTTTAAATTTTATTTTGGGCATTTCAGAGGTTTAAATGTTTTTTTACATAAACACCAGTGCCTGTGTTCAACTTGCTTAGATTTTTGTTTGATTCTCATTTCTTGACTTACTAACTTCAACAATGATGGAAGTGTTTTAGAGCAACTCAGAAGTTGTTCTAGATTTGAGTTTCCCTCTTTAAAGCAGGACAAAACAGTTAAATAATTTTGGGCAATTACTTACGGTGGTCAAAGAGACCACTCCTTTCAATACTTGAGCAGTTGAAAATTAGCAAGAGTTCTTACCTGGCCTGTTTTCAGATAGATCACATGTTGTATTTTTAAATACAGAATTTAAGCCCCCTTTTCAACTGCTACTTTATGGTATGCACAGTACAAACTGAATTTCTTTGCAAGGCAATATTGAACAAGAAAGGTGTCTGTATAATTTAAAAGGTCACATGTTGTTCTTTGATGCTACAGATGTGTGTTTAGAAAAGTATAAGACATGTTATTCCTACAGAGTGATATAATATTGCAGATGAAGTTGGGAGGAAGTATTATGATCTGCCTTGGGAATAGGATGGTCTTACAGAGGAATCTGGACAGTCTGGATTGGCTGAGGCCAGTGGGTTGCAGTTCATAGAATCATAGAATCACCAAGGTTGGAAAAGAGCCACAGGATCACCCAGTCCAACCATCCACCTATCACCAATAGCTCTCTCTAAACCATGTCCCTCAACACAATGTCCAAACTTTCCTTGAACACCAGGGTTGGTGACTCCATCACCTCCCTGGGCAGTCCATTCCAGTGTCTGACCACTCTTTTAGAGTAGTAGTGTTTTCTAACATCCAGCCTGAACCTCCCCTGGCACGGCTTGAAGCCATTCCCTCCAGTCTTATCACTGATTACAGGAGAGAAGAGTCCGACTCCCAGGTCACTACAACCTCCCTTCAGATAGTTATAGAGAGCAATAAGGTCTCCCCTGAGCCTTCTCTTCTCTAGACTGAACAATCCCAGCTCCTGTTCCTCATAAGGCCTGTGCTCCAGACCCCTCACCAGCTTTGTTGCCCTTCTGTTCCAGGGCTTCAATGTCTTTCTTGCAGTGAGGGGCCCAAAACTGGACACAGTACTTCGACGTGCAGCCTCACCAGAACTGAGTACAGGAGGCCAATTACTTCCCTGTTTCTGCTGGCAAAACTGTTTCTGATGCAAGCCAGAATGCCATTGGCATTCTTGGCTGTCTAGGCACACTGCTGGCTCACGTTCAGCTGAGCATTGATCAATACCTTCAGGTCCATTTCCTCTACACAGTTACAAGCTTGTAGCGTTGCCTGGGGTTGTTGTGGCCAAAGTGCAGGACCCAGCATTTGGTCTTGTTGAGTATCGTGCTATTGGCTTCAGCCCAGCTATCCAGCCTGTCCAGATCCGTCGGTAGGGCCTCGCAACCCCACAGGCAGATCGATGCTTCCAGCCAGTATGGTGTTATCTGCAAACTTACTGAGAGTGCACTCAGTGCCCTCATCATGGAAGACCTGATAGCAGCCTTTCAGTATCTAAAGGAGATCTACAAGAGGGAAGGAGGCAGGCTCTTTAGCAGAGCCTGTTGTGATAGAACAAGATAAAATGATTTCAAAGGAAAAGAGAGGAGACTTAGATTGGATATAAGGGGAGGAAAAAAAGCTTTTTACAATAAGGGTGTATGGAAACTGCTGAGTTATGGCCTGAACCTCTGATTGATCACCTGAGATGAGCAATGAGTCAGCCACCAGGAGCACAGGTGAAGGCAATTCACCTGTGCTGCCAGAAGGGGTGGAGCCTGGCTCCACCTCTCCTAGACTTAGTTAAGAGCTGGCTACCAGTGGGGAAGGATCTCTTCTGGAGATCCACTCTGCTGGAGTTTTGTAAGTGAGCCAGGGATACGGGTAAGCTTTCTATTTTCTTTTTGTTATCACAGTCTGCTTTGCCAAACTTTCTTGTTTATTTCATATAAATTCAATATATTCATATATTTCAACTTCATATATTTCAACATCTTCATATTCATTGATTATACAAAGGGTAATGATCCAGTTGCCCAGAAAGGTGGTAGATCACAGAATTGTAGAGTGATTTGGATTGGAAGGAACCATTAAGATCATCTAGTTCCAGTCCCTCTGCTATAGGCAGGAGCACTTCCCAACAGGCCAAGTTGGTCAGAGTCCCATCCAGCCTGGTATTGAGCTTCCAGGAAGGGGGGCCTCTCTGGGCAACCTGTTTCAGTGTCTCACCACCCTCACAGTAAAGGTTTTTTTTTTTTTTTTTTATTTCTAGTCTAAATCTACCATGTTCTAATTCAGAGCCATTTTCCTTTGTCCTGTTGCTACATTCTGTTATGTAAAGTCCCTTCTGAGCTTTTTTCTAGGTCCCCTTTAAATACTGGAAGGCCACTGTAAGGTCCCTCCGCAGCCTTTTCTTTTCTAGACTGAAGAACCCCAGCACTCTCATCCTGTCCTTGTAGGGGAGGTGCTCCAGCCCTCTGTTCATTTTTTTGCCCTTCCCCTGGACCTGCTCCAAAGGCTTGAAGTCCTTCTTGTTCTGGGGTCCCCAAAACTGGATGCTCTCTGAGGGAGAGGTCTCATGAGAGCAGAGTAGAGGGTCAGAATCAGCTCCCTCGACTCACTGGTCACATTTCTCTTGATGTGACCATGGACACAGGCCTTCTGGACTGCAAGCAAGTGTTTCTGGCTCATATTGAACTTTTCATCAACTGAAACCCCCAAATGCTTCTCCTCAGGGCTGCTTTCAAGCTATTCTCTGACCCATCTGTATCTGTGCTTGTGATTATCCTGTCCCTAGGGTCATTCAAGGTCAGGCTGGAGCAGATACTGAGCAATCTGATCCAGTTCTAGGTGTCCCTACTTATTAAAGGGAGTTGGGCTAGATGACCTTTAAGGGTCACTTCCACTTCAAGTGATTCTATGATTATACTACATGCACAATATAGTTTTGATTTGGCACCTTCTGATTTCTGTCTTTTCAGTCTGATGAAAGATGATGAAATGTTGTATGGGCAACATTTTCCTAGCAACAGCACCATCATAGCAGCTGTGAAACAGAAGGTCACGTACTACTGTGGCATGCAGGCTCTTGTTCATCACTGGAAAAATACATAGCCTGATAGTATTGACTTTGTTGAAGAAGCTACATGGTATTGTGTAGCTGAGAACTTTCTCTATCAAAGAATGTTGTAGCTCTTTGTATCTGTTGTAGTTTCCAAAGGGAGGCATTACTTTCAGAGGGGAAAAAAAAAAAAGTAAAGTTTAAAAAAAAAAAAAAAAAAACCAAAAAACTATTCTTTTTTGAGATAAATTTAGGCTAGAAGGACATTTGAGCACAGATCACTGTATGTATTCATATAGTATTTTTGTAGTCCAGATTCTAATTTGTCAGCCAAATAATCTCAGTTAATGAACTTGCTATATTCAGAATCTCTGAATCTTGCTATGTTGTTGCTTATTTTAAAAGTCCCAACATCTGGAAAACACAACACTGATTAGCAGCGTGTATAGCTAAGCAGATGAACAAAAGGAAACTCAACTGAAATTTCTTGATGAAGAAAATATTGGCTAAATAATTTCCTCTTTATTTTGCTTCTCAGATTTATATAAACTGATTCATCAGTCTAACAATCTGCTTGATAGACTTTATTTAGCAGTAAAGGTAGAGAATGTCAGAAAGTGAGCTCGTCCTGAGGATAATCTCAGCAGAGGCTCTACTAAATGCTTCATTCTGTTATCGCTTTTAGTAGTAGTTGACTCATTGACGCAAGATCAAATACTGAGTGCAGGGATCATATTTTAATCATATTAAAGTTCTGATTGCTTCACACTGTTGAAGCAAAAAATAATCAAAGCCTTACTTTGGTTATGTTCAGATGCATTTAAAAGATTTGAAAATTAATTAGGTAGAGAGTCCTTTGCAGATAATCACTACAACATTGATGCAAGGTTTGAAGACAAAACTCTTATTTTGAATTACAGAATTCATTTAAAAGTCTGAACACAGAGCTTCATGACTGTCAATGATCTCACAGCCATGTCAGTAATGTCCTTTAAGTGCAGGACTCTGACTCTCATCATATTTTTTTTTGTTTATAAATTCTGTTTTATAAAGGTGAAAATACATATAAAGGAAAGTCTTCAGCTTCTTGCCTTGTGACACAACCTGAGGTATATAATGGTCTTTTGAAAAGGCACTCCAAAAAAAATGTTGACTGTCAGTTCTCATCGCATTGCAAGGCCAAAAAATTCTGCCTTCCTGGACAGGATGATATAAGTTCTATACAGGAATGAGCTCTGAACATGAGCAAAGGTCTAACTGTATCTTCTACTTTCATACCAACAGAATCAAGAATTGCTCCAATTAGAGTTCAAAAATATGGATGCAGAACAGGAATGGTCTATCTTTGGTAATGTTGGTCATATTTCACAATTAGTATTAACCTTTGGGACAGGCTGATGCAGCAGCAAAGCGCATGCTCCAAGAAAGCATGTTTAGGGCAGACTGCTGCAACAGTCCATTATTTGAGTATATCCTCTGGAATGTCTTGGTCTCTTTATTTTTGTTTTGGAAACAAAGATGCATTAAATCAAGGTGTTGTGTCATTCCCTAGGAGGACTTTGTGTTCTTAATTGAATAGTATGTGTTTTTAAAGATGAATATCCAAGACATGAAATATCTTTGGATGATGACAGGTTGAGTCAGGAGGGAAATACAAGATGAAAGTACCTTCATACAAAAGAGAAGTAGTGTCCTAATTATATTTCCTTGTCACCTCTATCCTTACCTGTAAAAGAACACTGAAATCTGTGCCTGAAGAGAGGGCAGACGGTGATAAGCAGACTTGTTTCAGGGCCTCCAAATTGACGTGAATTTTATAGGCTCTAGATTAGACCCTTGGGTTACTGGAAATGTTCCAGCAGAAACTATTGCCATTGATTGCTAGGGGTGTAGAGGACTTTTATTTGGAATATAGACTAGCAAATATTGTAAGAGAAGATAATTTGAGGGTCAGAATTACCTGTAGTGAGCGACTGTAAAGACCCTTATCCCCTTTTCTACCCCCTGCATTGTTAATTTCTCAGTTACAGTTTTAATTGATTAATTTATTAAAACAAATACAAATTTGTTAGCTAGTTAAAGCAAGGGAAAGCTGGACAGCCTTTTATTTTCTTTTAGGAGGCTTTATTACTTATTTCATGCTAAGCTGTTGACATTCCAAAGTTCTTTGGATAAGCATATTAACCAAGACTAAAGACCATGGGAATAAAAAGAAAATGGCATTGTGGATTATGCAAGTAAGCGTTTTTGTTTTGATTTCCATTCAAGATGAGAGTGGTATTGCAGGATGATACAGACCAGAACTCATTGTTAATGTATTTTTCTAGGAAGTTCTCAGAAGGCAAGGGGTTTCTGGAAAATAAGCATTTAGACAAGGTCAAGGGTAACAAAATGCTTCTGGACGCTGCTTCAGCAGTCTAATCTGCATTTTTCTTATACACTGTCTGGAAGCAAAAATTTCAAAAAACTTTGATTATCTCAGCTGAAATTTACTGTAAAATGTCTCATTACTGTCTGTAAACTTTATCAAGAGCTGAGAAATAGAGTACATTCTTGTACCATGCTACACAGAGATCTAGTGAAACAAATTTAAACCAAACAGCTATTAAGTACACAGATAAAACAAAATACATCCTCTTTGTTTTCCCACTAAAAGCCTTAATGTATATTTACAGAGATGCTTTTTAAGATAACAGGTAAAATAATCAATTATATTTTTAGGTACAAACTCTTAAGATTTTCGTATTGCTTTAATGCATTTATGAGCGAGGCCACTTCCATCAAAAGATCTTTCTTTGTCTTGTTGTTAGTCAGAATATTTTGAAAGATAAGAGCTTTCAATTTTTTTGGTCTCTCATAAGACCCAATCGTTCATTTTTAACAAATAGGTCTTACATATGTAATAAATCACCCAAAATATATCACAACATACTGTCTCTTGCAAGTAGTTCTATGAAGTGCACCTTTCCTTTTTGTTCGTCCTTTGATATGACTGCCTTCAACTGCACCTTCTAAGTCTGACATCTCCGTTTTTAGTGTGCTCAGTTTTTCAATTTAGACAAAGCTAATCTGCTGCCTTAGAAGGGGGGAGAAAAGGAATAAGGAGAACTAGTGCTGCTCTGAAAGTAGTGTCTCCTATTCTCCTTTGTTGGCCGACAGTGTCAGAAGTGGATGCTGGTGGCATGGCAGTAGAGGTTGAACCTTCCTGCCACTTATGCTGTTACGTTTTGCTGTCGTCTGATGGATGGCAGCAGAGGGGCACTGACAAAATTGTGTCTGACATGGAAGTGCAGGTGAAACAAAGGCATGGAATTGAATTACTCCACATGAAAAAAAAATCTCTCCCACAGATGTTCATCTGTGATTGTTGAGCATTTATAGAGACCAGACAGTAGATGTGAGCATGTCTGTGAGCACAGTGAAGCATTGGGTGGTGCATTTCAGCATTAACAAGAGCAGTGGGAAAGACAAGCTGTATTCTGGACAGCCATGCAAATATTTACAAGCATTGCTTGCAGACTCTTGTTCATCACTAGCAAAAAGGTGTAATGTTGATGACTGTGTTGAAAGGCAGTGTTTTGTAGCTGAGAATTTGCTCTATCAAATATAATGTTCTTTGTATCAGTTGCAGTTTCTATGGAAATAAGTAGGAAGCATTACTTTTGGAGTGATGTATATGTATATGCAAAAAATTCAGTGTTTGCTTTCTTACTGCAGAACAGTGTATACAGAAAGCATGTTCTGATTATGGAACATGTGGTAGAAAATGTAGAGAGCGTTTGCTATTATAAATTAAATTTAAAATGGATTATTCATTTTATGTTTTAGATCATCTTCAGGTCTTTTTACCTGGGCCGTATTGAGTGAAAAGAAGTTGTCTTGGGTTGCATACACGATTAGGTAGTTAATATATATATAGGTAACAAAACTTCTTTCATTTTTTTTAATACCTTATTTTAAATCATTAAAAAAAAAAAAAAAAAAAGCAACCGACTAAAACAAAATTATAAAATATAATTTATATTTTATTATAAATTATTATTATTTATAATAATTATAAATAAATATTATTTATATTTGACCTTGTTTTCATGAAAATGACGCATCAAGATCTGGTTCAGTGGCAGTGGCTACAATTCTTAGTAATTTCTCAAGGTGTTCATCAGAGCTTTTTGATATAATTTTACTCTTCCTGTGCTTCGTTCTTGAAAATAGTTCTTCACAAAATATACTGCCAAAAAACAATGGAATGAATAAGGTGGAATTGTGAAGTGAGAGATGTTTTCCTCTGGTAAGACAGATCTTAAACAAAGTGTCGAGTATATTTTCTGATAGCAACCGTATTTTTTTGTGCTGATGTGTAGACACTGCAGATGTTATTCCAATAACTATGTTTAAAAATTCCCACGCTGCACAACATGTTTCATTTGTTATTTATAGCAAATATTCTATCAGTCTGCATTCGTAAGTCTTATTGATCAGTTTTGGCTTTGTGATTTAACCCAGCAAGTGTCTGAGCACCACGCATTTGCTCACTCACTTCCTCCTTCCCTTTGGGAAGATTCTGTCCCCTCTCAGCTCCTTGGGCCTTTCTCTGACATTGATCTTGACTCTGTACAACAATGTTTAGCAGCAACTGTAAAAAATGGAGTGTTGTCAACATTGTTTTTCTCCTAGAACTACAACATAGCATCATACCAGACACTGAAAAAAAATAATTCCTTCCTAGCTAAAACTAAAAGGTTTTTCTTTTGGTAATTCTATATTTGCTACTTCTTTCAGAACTGTAAAGCTCAGCTTCCTTGAGAATGTTTAAAATTATTTCCAGTGATTAAATATATATTCCAACATTTTGAAATGTATACTGGTTTGGTTTTTTTTTTTTTGGACTTTTATTTGTGTTTAATATGTATCATAAAACATTTCACTTAAATTACTTTCATGCAGAAAAAAATGTCCAACTTTAAATTCTGTGTGAATATAATGTACACAATTAATTAAATAATGAAAACTGCATGTCTTCACAGGCACACATGTGTACATAGATTGAAATATTATTTTTGGCAGTTTCTACATTTTACTTGCCGAGCAGCAGGAGCGCAGGTAACATTTTATTCACAGGGCTATCAGTTTGAGTGTATGGCAGTTGCCAGAAGTGGAGTTAGTACTGTGCCCTCCCCTATGCAGCATTCTGTTATTGCCTGCATAATCTGCACTTGAACTATGCACAGTGGACTTAAGAAAAATATAACTAAAAATCATGTAATGTTAGGTGTACATTCCTGTGGGGCTGCATTACTAGCTGCCCAGGGTTGCATGTAGATTGTGGGTTGGACATAATGTCTTAGATCCTTGTGTTCTCAGTAAGTGGATGTTGTGGTCAATTCAAACTTACCTCCTTAAGTAAAATTTTTATATAGCTGAAATCTGTAAACAAAAACAACATCTCCCTTTAAAATATGTAGTTGTTTCCAATCTTTGTACTTAAGACATATTTTTCCCAGAGAATGCCAGTAAGTAGTGTTTTCCTGACAGACAGATCTGTGTATAATTATCCTTCTTTGAAGTTACTGCCAGTTACTTTTAATTAAAAGAAAAGTTTCATTAGTAGTGATGCCATCTTGCAAAATGACTTCCTTTTTTGATTGTTTTTTTTTCCCCTCCAAGTAAAACTGCAGGTTGAGACCACAGAATAGGTGATTCCTGATAGTTCTGTAGTTTATTCCAGTTGTTACTGATCCTCAGAGGGAAGGACAAGCAGGACAAAAAATATATATTCTGAAGTTAAACACATTTGAACCTTTAGTTGCAAGTACATGTTGATCATTTTTATCATTATTTCATACAGAAAATGTAAGAAAGAAATAGTCTCTACTTTGGCCATGACCTCGTGACTGTCTTCTGTGTTATCTTCACTGCAGCAGAAACTCGGTGGATGTTGCCAGAGGCTACCATAGCTGATTTTATACCTGCTGTCCCAATAGATTGATAACATCATATTCAGCACTGAACCACTAGTTTCAGAAAGGAAAAGTTCAACGCTGTGAGCTGGCTGCGTCCAGGCCCATCCAACAATTTAAAGGCAGGTTGCAGCTATCCTTTCCGAAAGGCCAGCAGATTTCTATTGGTCTTCAAAGAACAATTTTGCAGGCCAACAACAATGATCTTCAAAGATATATAACTGCTTCTTCCAGATAACTAACATGAGAATTCATTGCATGTTATAACAGTATTCAGAAAGCATGACACTTTGTTTTTCAGGTCAGAATAAACCTTTGGAGGCAGCTTCACTTAAAGTATCATTAAAGGCATCTTTATATATCTGTTAAGATTTAGATTACAACGGTAGTGTTTATGGGATTGTATCTGAGACTTTGAGACTTTGTTCCTAGGACTGACTGCTGTCTTCTCATGAGTCTTTTAAAATGCATTAACAAAGATATTTCAGTAAAAGAATGAAGATAGGCCATTCCATCCAGCAGAATATAAAACAAGGGCTAAGATATAGAATCAGCGAGCAATCTCATCACTCAGCTTCTTGTCCACTCTTCTCTAGTTCCAGTATCTTCTTTACTCCTCCTTGCTTTCTGCAGTAAACTCAAAGGAGCATGTTCAGTTTTAACATTAATGTCTGAGAGAGACTATTCTCTAAGTTGTTCCTCACAAGAATAGCTTTCTGTATGGAAAAATTAGCTTCCTCAAGACTTGATCAAAGACCAGTGTTTGGTAAAAATGAGATGCTGCCTATAGTATTTAAGTGACCAGTGGTGAATTTTTTTTTTCCTTCTGTTCTGGTTGAAGCTCTGCTGCCTCCCGCTAATAAAAATTTAGTACTTTGTGCTGTTCCTCATACCATCCCTTCTTTGCTTTCTTCTTTGTGTTGTTCTGGCACTTGGAGAGGGCAGAAGGGGATAAAAAATCCTAGTAGCTTCTACAGAGAGAACATGGAACAAAGTTTACTAGCTGAAGTAGATGGTTTGTTTTGTTTGGGTGCAATTTCATCCTCTCAGACTACATCTCACAAAACACAACTAACATTATCATGTAATTTCTGCACGCTGACAGTATATGAAATGGCAGAAACAGTATTGTATGAGTGTCAGTCCCTGAACTAAAGGCCCACTGGGATTTGAGGGTACTACTGTGAACCTTGGTTTTGGTTTGATGCATTTGCTTTCCATTTTCTGTCTCTTGTGGAAAGTCAGAATGGATTACTTGTCAACTCTTTTTTTTCTTTTTTTAAGGAAAAAAAAAAGTGGGAAAGGGAAGGCATTGTTTTTCCAGGTTCTGTGGTTCAGTCACAGCATAGCTCCATGAGTTGTCAACACAGTAAGGCTGGTGGCAAGCTTTGCCAAGAACCAGAGAAAGTCCAGAGGTTTTTAACCAGCATTGCTACTGGAACTCCCCATGTCACCAAACCATAGTACAAATCCTAACATTCTTTTTGGAGAAAGGCTATACTATTAACATCTCCATAGGTTTAGCTTTATTCCTAGCTGAAATACCTGTGAGCTCTAGTGTGGTGGGTGTTTTTGTTTGCTTGTTTCTTGTGTCTTTGCTTCTTCACAGAGATGACAGCTCCTTAAAAAGAAATAAAAATAAGAAAATCATTTTCACTCAAGAGAACTACTCAAATGTGTATCTCATTCTGAAATGGTGTTCTTAAGGGTACTGTCTCAACCAATTTCCCCTGCTAATAATTCAGGAATTTATGCAATAGAAGTTAGCACAGCGCATGAATTTTGATTAGAAGGAATATACCCGTAACTTTTCTTCTTCTAAATCTTCAACACTGAGCAGGTCTGGGAGAGGGAGAAGGAAAATATTTGCATGTAATCATGAATGTTTTTGTTCTCAATTGCCACTGAAAAGGATTCAAGCAAGATGTTAAGGGTAGATGTGACCAGAAGATGAAAATCTGATTTTATGGCAACGTCTGAAGTTTCACAATTTATTTTCTTTACTTGAGTGAAAGCAAATTTCTGGAATGCTTTTTGCACAGAGTTAAGTAGAAAGGTGCTTTAGTGAGTTGGAATATTTGAAATCTCCTTTCTCACTTGTTGCTACATAAAACTTTCTTGATAAATCAGATGCATCTTTACATTCTAACTTTGATAGAACAGCCTTTTCAAAAACTTCTGTTTCTCTGAAGTTGGAAATGTTTTGACTGTTTTTAAGAATAAGGCACATGAGTAATTCTTGCAGTTTGGGCTGTAATTCAATGTAGTTTTTATTGCAGCTAAATTGCAAATAGTTTTGGTTTTGTTCCCACAACAATTTTCACATCACATTCTAGCTTGAGGATGTCACATGTATACAGTACATATGCATAGTAATAACATGCAGACTCCACATGATATGTATTTGGTTCCAGGATATAATATGGGACAGAACATCTGCAGTAGCATCATTGTTGCTATTTCTAGTTTTTGTTTCTTCATGTCGTACTTTTCCTAAGCAGATAGCTATAGACTAAGGGATTCCCTGGATTAGGGTGTTTTTTCTTATTTCTTCCCAAAAATAGGATGAAAATGCTAGTCGTAAAGTGAGGAAAAGATTAAACCGTTTCATGACAATTCACTGTTTTTAACATAACCCTTGTGTAGCATTTGATTCATGAATACAAATCAATCTCTACGAACAGGTTTCAAATCAAGGGAACATGGACAAAATGCAAAGTACTTTGCAGAAGTCCCTAAATATTAATGTGACTAATGTTTCTGGGTACTTCATGAAAGGTGAAGGTGCATGGGTTTCTTTTTTTGTGTGTGGTCTGGGGTTTTTTGGGATTTTTTTTTTTCCTGAGCTTTTCTGAAAAATGTTACTTTGCATTCTTTTATGGTGAAGAAGAACAAGAAAGGTTTAGAAAGACTAAGCTATATAGACATAGCTTCAGCTATACATACATATAACATGATTTTATTAGATGAAGCTATTGAGTAGAGGTAGATCTAAGTCTCTTGCTTTGGTGAGAAAAAGGTGGCAAAGTGGAACTGATGAGTTCTGAAGCAATCCTACTTCATATTTAAAGATGATGAATAATTTGTGGGAACATGAGATGCAGTGGCATTTTGTTATTAAGGGGAACTATTTGATCCCTCCTCCCCTTTTTTGGTGTATTTCAAGGCAGTTGGATCGATTTTTGGTATGCCTGTGTTTCCTTTAATGGATCGATTTTTGGTATGCCTGTGTTTCCTTTAATTTTTCTTTTAAGACAGTAAAATTAATGAACTGGTAAAATTATACACTTTTTCTAAAAATTCTTCTGTTCTGTGTTCCTTTGAAATAGCTACTGAAGTCCACCCCAGAGGTGACTAGACTTTGGAGACTGTGAAGAATGTGTGACTCACAGTGCCTGTAAAGAGCCTTTGTTATGTTGCCTAATTGGAAGATGTCATACTTTTTAAATTTTCATTTTCTTTCAATTGCAGCTTCTGGGCTGTTTCCTCTGTACAGATCGAGTCAACAGAGTCAATGAGCTGTTAAATCTTCCTACGCAGAGAAACAATAGACAGTGATTAAAGTTTGGCTGATTTGGTCATTACAAAGGAACCTACGAGGAAAATCAAACAGCTTGGTATTACCTATGGCTGTGCACAGATTAGATGTTACAGTGCATGTAAATAACATCACTCAACAGTAGTCACTTTCCTGAAGAGAAATATCGAACTTTGACAAGAAAGCTAGTGAAAAAGTGGCAGTTCATGCCATTTAAAATTAAGTTTTCGTAAGAGATCTATTTAGTCTCTATTTTTTTTTTTTTTATCTGTAGCACTTATTCCGTATGCAAATATGAATATGTTCATGGATATATGTACTGCTATACAAATACTAAAATGGGAAAAGGACACTTAAAGAATTTGATTTTGTGCCTGAGGAAGTTTTGTCTTTGCTGAGAAGACTTATACTTAAAATCAGTATGTATGGTCAAAGTTCCTGCTCCATCATGAGAACATCTCGGTAATATATTTTGTAGGGGAAATAAGTTTTGCTGTGAGCAGATAATTATTATTAGTTAAACTTTTATTTTTGTCATGGTAATGAGGATTTTCTTGTAGTTCAAATACAAGCCAAGGACTGAGGAAATTTGGCTTTAGATTTCCTTTCTGTCACAGCATGGTGCTGCTAGGTGATGATCCTTTATTTAGCCTCTTGGCTTTCTAGATTGCAAAAGCAGTGAAACTTTATTTCATTGACTTCTGCCCTGGGAAGTCTGTGTCAGAGCCCAAATACTGAAGAAAGACAGACATCAAGGGCATAAGAGTAATGCAGTGTTTTTGTCCTTTTGTCCCTCAGAGAGATAGAAGGCAGGCCAGTTATACTTTCAGAGGGGAAAAAGAACTTACTGCTCTGAGTGTTCTGGGGTTATAATGTTGCTATGGTTATTCTTATTAATTTCTTCGATTTGAAATGACCTAGTTTTCCAAATATTAAGCCAAGTGTGAGAGATGGAATGGAGACATTTTCATGGTTCAAGATCTCTTCAGTCAGTTTCTTGTACAGTAAAAGCAAAGGGAACTAGTTTGATTTTAAATTGTGAAATTGGTGGAAAACTGTGTCATGCTGAATAATGCATCTCTCCAACCTCTTCTACGCTAAGAAAACTTAGGGTACAATGTGTGTTCCCCAACGTATGGCTAAGACCAATGGTTATGGCTAGAGGACAGCTGCTGTATTTAGCAGTAGTCTCTCCTTTTTTTTTTTTTTAATCATTTAGTAAAATAACTTGTCCTACATCCTCCTAAGCATTTTCTGTACTGTAGTAGAGCATTGCAGGCACCTTGCTTTATAGACTAGGTGTCCTCCAGTCTTAATTTTCCTGTTCTTTGTTTTACCTGGTTGTAGATCCTGGTATTCTAATGTGGAAGTACTTCACTTAACAGCCAGCTAAAGGAACTAGCAAACTCGCTAGTTGGAGTTTGTAAAATGATTTATTTCAACTCTATTTCTGGGAAAAATTCTACTGTTCGTTTATAAAGACGCCAGATGAAGTAGTCAATGATATCACTGGTCCTTTCTGATTTTGGTATCTAGAGATGTATGGTAACTAACTGAAAGTGATTCCTGGTGTTGATTTTTTATTTTTATTTTTTTTTTCCTGATAGAAAACACAATAACAGCATTGACTTAGATGGGACAATGCCACTTCAGGAACTGTACCTATCCCACATGTTCATCTTATGGTAGCTAAGCAGGTAGTAATAGTTGTAGGAAAAAAAAAAAAAAAAGAAAAAACCTATTTTATTAAGAAAGCCACTGTGGAAAATTTCATGTTTACTGTGGGCCAGAAAAATGCTAGTGTATTTTCATAAAAGATTTAAGTTCCTATAGAGTTAGATATTTGCATTCTCCTTTAATATGTTTCCTTTCACCTTAATCCTTATACAGGTTCTCAACCCCACCAAAATACTATACTGATTAGGATGGACTGAAAACATGCTTAATATTTTGTGACCTAAGATTTTGTATGAGATTTTTATAATGAGCTTTATTTCTAATTTCAAATGCCAAAGCTCTGATTTTGAGGAATTTTAAGTGAAGGTCCAGTATGAGTCAATTCTTCTATCTGCCAGTGTGTTTCCAAAAACTCAGGCTTGAAGTAAATTCAGTTTAAAAAGTCATTTGTTACTGGAAAATTTCATAGAAATAATAGATAAAAAGTATCATGGTCATCATGTCCAAATCCATTGTTCCACTAATTCATCCTTGCCCTTGTTTTGTTTAAATAGTCTTTCTCATAGACTTCAAGCTGAATGTGGGTGGCTGTGTTCTTTTTTTTTTTGTGTGTGTGTGTGTGTGTAGTAGTTGGGTTTTTTTCCCTTTATAAGAGCAGCCTAACACATCTAATTTCTGCAATTTCTACCTATGGTTTTCCTCTTAAAGGTAATTTGTTTCCTTTCAAGTAATTACAAATAGTGCATTTCCAGTTGCATTTATGCCAGCATCAAGACTGATAACTAACTAGTTTGATTCCACTCTTAACAACATTTTATGAAAATTAGAAGTGAAAACATCACACTGGGACCTTTGGAGTTGCTTTAAGTTGTTTTGAGTAAATAACCAAGTCTCTTATAGCTCTAATGATTAGAATATCTAGAAAGATTCCCCTACAACACATAATGCACCTTTTTTATGCTTTCTAAGAACCATGGAATCCTGTTTATTTTACTTATACTGCATAGTAGCGTTCCTAGAGATGTAAGTACATTTACTGGGTTAGAGTAGCCTTCCTTTAAATAGTGTTTAGAGAAATCCTACTTGGAGAGAAAGAATTTGATTTAGCAAATAATATCTATTCAGAAGTTATCATTTAGGGAAAACATTATTGTTGTCTTTTGCTCCACATAAACTGGATCTTTTTGTGAAATCTTTTTAAGAAAAGGAAGATTTGTTGTATCTCCCCATACTAAACTCAGTCTTGCTGATGCAAACTGATTTCTAAGTTCATGGATGAAGCAACCAAAATTTTAGAATAAATTACTGTCTTTTAAATGACTTGGGAGAGAGAAGAAGTGGAGGAAGCAGTGGTAAAAGTCTTAAAGATGTTTTGAAAAAAATAAGTACTAGTATTTTTCACTCAGATTAGTCCTAATTGGACCCTTAGTAGTCCCTTTCCTTTACAGATCAAAGACCACATTCTAAACATTAATTTTAAATATCTTTGAGTATCCGTCTGCACTTTCACCAGATATTAGACCAATAAATTCCCAAATAAAGTCTAGAATATAATAGCTGTTATTTGATTTCCAGAGAATGATACTGTACAATTTCCTGTTCTAACTTAAATACACTTTATTTTTTCTATGCATCTCTTCTAATGTTATCTCAAAGTATTTTCTAAATTCTACAAAAACATGTCCAAAAGTCATCTTTATCTGGACTATGAATTTTTATGGCCAGAAATCTAGTACTCTCATTTTAAGTTCTTCCATCTTTCTAGCAACTTTTGTAGGTCTCAGGCAAATTATCTGGGAATTAAAATAACTGCGTTAGATTAAAATGAAGTGCTTGATTCTCAGCTTTGTATCTGCAAATAGTGCAAGGCTTTTCTTCGGCTCAGTGACTCACTAAATATTTCCCAAGTTTTATATTTCTGCGGTAATGTGTCATTTTTGTGTATATGTACACAGATAGGATATGTGAATATTGCACACATAGAGCAAAAACAATTGCAATTAACAGAGGAAGAGAGGAGTAGAAATTTAGTGTCTTTGTCCATAAATTGCCAACTAAAATAATTAAACAAGAACATGCATTATATACCTATTTTCCTGTTCTCTGATAAGCAATATGGTGGGAGTAATTCTTTGGCTTTCAAGTTGCATCCCATGTTAGTGGGTTAGTAATGGGTCACACATGACTGATTTAACAGAATAAAGGCTAAGATTAAATTACTCTTTTTAATAAAGTGAGCATACTTTAGATGACACTGTTTTGTCTATTAATCAAAATTATGCATGTGGTGCCAGGCATCGTTGTCTTTTAAATGTACCTCATTGAAAATACAGCAAGTTAAACACAAACAATCTGGGCATGTGGAAGTATATTACATTGTAGCTACTGTAGTCTTATGTGGGAAACTGTAAGACAGTATATAAAGCTAGCTCCTAGATACCAGTTTTATATATGAAATATTTTCTTTGTGTAAAAATGGAATATGCAGTATTTTTGTGCAAATAATAGAAAGAAAAAGTTATTGCCAACAATTATATAGATTAGGTTTTGAGGTTGAGACAGCTGGAATTTGGGAGATCTACCTTTTGATTTTCTGGTTAGTCAAATTACTTTCAGGATAGCTATTCATTATAACTAGAGGATTCTTAAGCAGTTGCCAATTTTATTCATTTATTCACACAAAGGGTCACTAATTCTTCTGGATCTAAAGGCTATGAAAATGTGAATTTTGGCTTTTTCAGATACTTTGCAACAGTACTGAAAAGAGTAAAAAGACAAAAATGAGAATGGAGGCTTTTCTGTGAGATATTGTATGCATTACCCTTTGACCACCTGTGAAGTGTACTCATTTTGTAACTTAGCATCTAATTCATGTTTGCACTGTGAATCACATAATGGCTTAGATTGGAAAGGAGCACTGGAGGTTACCTGGTCCAAGCTGTCAGCTCCAGCAGGGTCACCTTGGACAGAATTGAAGAGACAATGCCCAAGTGTCCTTAAATATCCAAGCGTGGAGACTTCAGCCTCTCTAGACAGCATGTGTTAGTGCAAGGCTGTTTCCAGTGGTGCCCAGTAAGAGGACAAGAGGCAATAGGCGCAAACTTAAACATGAAAGAGTACATCTGACTGTCACCTTTTTTGTATTTTTTTTATTTTATTTTATATTTTTTTTTTTACTATGAGTGTGACCGAGCACTAGAAACTGAATCCTGTTTTTTAAAGGCATGTTTGGCAAGGCCAGGAAATTCTGTTCAAGCTGTGGCAACTGAGCAGGTAGTACTCTAAAGGGTACATATGAGAAGAAGATGGTGAGACCCCAAAAGCAGCTGGAATTAGTCTGGAAGGAGGGAAAGTTGACAGCAACCTTCAAAATATGTTGGAACAATCAAGGAAAGAATGATGACCTGCTCTATATGACATATTGCTGGATAATGTTGCCAGATGAGTTACTAAAGCCATGGCCTAATTAAACCACATCCTATGCATCGTGCCTTCCTGCATAGTTAAGCTGTGTTCTTTCTGGCTTGTATGGTATCATCAATAATATGGCTTCAACAACTGCATCATCTGCTGGTGGTGCAGGAGTTAAAATAGAGTGCAGCTCACTTCCTTTTTTCTGTATTTGATTGTGCAGAGCTAACAGAAGTAAAAAGGGGTAACAATTTATTTTTATCACTTAAGTGAGTACATTTGGACCAACTACATATGGGAAGCAGATCTACTCAATAAGACATTTGCCTAGTAACTTTTTCAGATTGTGCCACATTAATAATTGTGGATGAAATGTTGGCTTTACATTTTAAAAAATGTTGACAAAGTATCTTTCACAAATGGGAACATGTTCACGTAATTCTAAACATATGCTGCACTTCTTTCCCACATCTACATCTGTTTCTTTAATTGATAATGTATTTTAATTATTTTAGCTTATAAATACACACTAGGGCTGATAAACACATTTTCTATGAGATGTTTCTGCAAGGAAATCTGTTTTCATGGTTACTTTTTTTTTGTTAGAATATTTGTTTCCTGTACGTGTGTATTTGTGTGTGTGTGTGTGTGTGTGTGTGTGTGTGTGTGTATATATATATGTAAAAGAATTTATAATGGATTTATTTCTATTTTTTGCTGTAAGGATATGTTAAGGTGCAAAGCATTCAAATCTAAACAGGTGATCCTCAAAGTAAACGAGGGAGATCGTAATGGCAGAGTGTGAACTACTGTGCAGTGCATTCATTTTTTCTTCTAAGAAATTAATGATGGTATTCTAGCAGTTCTTTATCTCAATATATAATTGAAACAATCTACAATTAGAGAAAGCAATCAGTAGACATAATAAATTAGCTCCTGCCAATACTGACAGGTGAATGTCTTTATTTCACAAGGTTATTTCTTTGTATAGTACCTAGTCCTTTTTCTCAATTAAAAGCATGGTAGATGGGTAAGAGCTTAATTTTTCAAACGGGGAAAAGAGATTAGCTATTATACCAAATATGGGTCAGAATTGTAAGTGGTGTTCCACCCAGTCTGTCACTGATATTCCTAAAGGATTTCTTCAGTGATGGCCTTATCAGTCAGCTCTTCACTTTTATTTACTTTAGCAGTTGCTTTAAATATTCATTCCAACATCTGACTAAAATCAAGGGAGAGAAGTAAACGTATCTGCTTTATCTCATTAGTTAACAGACATAAAGTGATTTGATATCAGTTTATGTCAGACTGTTCTATAATTAAGCACAGACTGTCATCAATTCTCTACATGAGTGACCCGGAAGATAAGTCATTTTTGGTGTTTAATGTAATACAATCAAACTAAGATGAACAATTGAGGCCAAATTTTTGCCAGTGTCTTGTGTCATAGCTCCACAAAATTAGAGGGCTGTCAATTACAACAATAACAAATTTGCCATTTTATGTTGATGTCTTCTATATTTTCATTACAAAAGCTGCTACCCCTTTGTATTCAATTACTATGTAAATATCAGTAGTGAAAACCATGACACTATGACACATTTTTGTTTTGTTTTAATTCATTTAGTAGCTATGTGGTTTTGGCATCTACAAGGAAACTAAATACCCCAACTGACCAAAGTCACAAGTATGTCTTGAGAACAGAGGACAGTCTGTATTCCCACTGTGAGTGAGAAAGGCTTCCATATCATCACTGGAAGATGATAGTTACACACAGATAAAGAAACAACTAATATTACGTATTAAAACCAATGGGTAAAGAAACAGCTAACATAGCAAACTACAACTACTGAAAGTAAACATGGAATGTCAAATAATGTGTAATTATTTTAGCCCCCAAATCAGTAAAGCAGTTATCGACAGGCATACAACTCTTCTCTGATCCCCTAGGACTTCACCAAGAACAGGCGACACCAGTCATTCTTTCAGTTAATTGAGCAGTGCTTGCTCTACTTTTTAAAGTGGATCCAGTGTGATGCTGTGTCCTCCTTTTTACAGTGACATTTGAGGTTTAGAATACTTGCTTAGAAAGTGAGTAAACTGCATGCAATTCTCTTTTCAAACATAAGATCTTCAAGCCTTCTTCTCCTGCCTTCCTTTCTAGAACAGATTTGGGATGGTAGCAGTTTCCTTTTGAAGATGAAACACTTAGTAAGAATGAATTCTGAATTCGGTATGGGAGAGAGGGAATATGTGAAGGGCAAAGGGATGGTAGATTTACTGGGAAGAAAGGAGGCTGGTATTTCAGTCCTCTTTCTGTAAATTGCTTCTGTAAATTTGCACTGAGTAGTTACTGTGCTTTTTTTCTTTCTAATTTTTTTTAGGAAACTAACTCAAACATCATTTTTTTCCTAAGGCAGTAATCCAGATCTAAATTCCAGGTTATTTCTAAAAACAGGCATCAATATGATGATCAGAGACACTGAAACAGGGAAGTTCAGAAAAAGCTCTGAAAAGTTTTGGGTTTTTTTTTGTTTGTTTGTTTTGTTTTGAATAGCTCCAGTGACTCCAAGTTTGTAACAGTCACTGTTTTATGCCTTATCTCTGTGCACCTAAATTTTCCTGGGTGTTTCATGGAAAGAGTCTGAAAGGGATTTCTGAATGCCCATTTTCACCTATAGCTGGAGGTAGTTTAGACTCTGAATGACTTGTATAAACAGCTATGTTTTTTCTATTGAAGCAACCACTGTCTGGTGCATTTACAGATAACAGCCTTGTTGAGACATTTCAGCAAGGTCTAGTATGTCTCACAGTGAAGCACTGTAGACTTAACCCATGTCATCAAATTATCTTTGCAAATGTTACTTGTATGAAAATGGCTTTGCCTCATCTGCCAGTATAACTGCTTCTTTTCTCAACTGTTTAGAGGAGTAATGGCAACAGCATCTATAAATTTTAGTGCTAATGCAGATGAAGAAGTAGTTATGGGGGGGTGGAGGGGCATCAAATCTTTGGACCTTGTATGAATTCAAATTAATCAGCCTTACAACAGTGAAAATATAATGTTCTACACTTCTAAGAGGGAACGTTTGGGTTAAAATCCCCTTCCCCTCACTTTTTCTCCTAATGTGACATATGATGGGGACCTTCAGTAATGTTGTCTTTTACAAATACTCTACCTTCTCTGCTTTGTCTTGCTTTTTGTATTTACTAGCTATTTATATATTTTTTTTATTATCACTGAAGTGTTTAAATGTTCGTTTGCATCATATCATTCCCCTTAGAACTTCTATACTTTTATTTTCTGCTTAAATTTTGTATAATGAGGAGAATGGTAAGTATTCTATTTCCTACAGCACTCAGCTAGTTAGATCTAGCTAGATTGTATCACATCTTTAGCACAGATGCAGGCATTTCCATGAAACTGTAAGTTACTTTTCCTTCAAGGTGCGTGATCCTTTTTATGGGCTGGTAAAATATGTTGTGTGGGGAAATCTTCCTTACCTGTTAAGTGGATAAGGTGTTAACCTTTGCTTCCCTGACAAACAGTAATATAGACTAACAGTAATGCCTGAGACATCAGGGCTGTCTTGAACCTATCGAATGAGGTCCCAACACTGAAATATCAGGTCATTTTCTGTAGTCTACTGCTGAGATTAGATACATTTTGAATTGTAGGTTTTGATTAATTTCAAGCTGCTGATGAAATGTCAATGGGTGCATTTTTTTCTGTGTGAGGGAATTCAATTCCATACATTTGCTTCGTCTACACTTCCACATCAGATGCCATTTTGTCAAACTGCCTGTCTGCTGCTATCTGTCACGAGGCAGCAGCATGTATAGAATCATAGAATGATTTGGATTGGAAGGGATCTTTAAGATCATGTAGTTCCAATCTCTCTGCTATAGGCAGGGACGACACCTAGTAGACCAGATTGTTTTTTTGGGTGAACTGATTCAGTGTCTCACCACACTCACAGTAAAGAACATCTTCTTACTATCTAGTCTAAATCTACCATCTTCTAGTTTAAAGCCATTTCCCCTTGTCCTTTTGCTATTCTCGTGTAAAAATTCCTCCCAAGCTTCCTGTAGGTCCCTTTCAGATAATATATAACATCACCCTGAAGCCTTCTTCAGACTTCTCCCGATGGGGGGAGAGCTGCTTCAGCCCTCCCATAATCTTTGTGGCTCTCCTCTGGGTCTGCTCCAACAGCTCAATATCTTTCTTGTGTTGGGAGCCCTAGAACTGGACACAGTACTCCAGAAGGGGTCTCATGAGAGCAGAATAGATGGGCGGAATCTCCTCCTTAGATGTGCTGGTCACGTTTCTCTTGATGTAACTCAGGATCTGGTTGGTAGTCTTCTGGGCTGCGAGCACACATTGCTAGCTCGTGTTGAGTCTTTCATCAACCAAAATCCCCAAATCCTTCTCCTTAGGTTTGATCTCAAGCTATTATCTGCCCAGCTTGTATTTCTGCTTGAGATTGCCCTGGTCAAGGTGCAGGACATTTCACTTGGTCTTTTTGAACTTTATAAGGTTGTTTATGAGTTGGGTCCACCCAACTATGTAAAGTTTAATCACTCTTGGCTGTAAGCGCAACCGGAGAAGAGAAATGGGTACTTCCAGAGGCCAATTCAGGCCTTAAACATTATTTATTAAACTTCATTATTTTGTCAGTAGACTTAAACAAAGCAGCTTCTATGATCTTTCTTTTGTACTGGTAGAATTGTGATGCTGCGCTCTGTACATAGCTGTGGTTTAAAAGTAATCATTTTCAGCATAATGTACAATGGATTTCCATTGTAAGATGCACAAAACTGGAGAGCAGAAAGCAAGCCTGAAAAAGCCATATTTTTATATTTTAAATCACTGGAAGAACTACCCACCATTATGTATCTCAAAAATATTTTCCAACTATAGAGAGGCCAACAATGAGTCTCTAGAATAAAAAGTTCTACCTTCTGGTATATAAGGAGAAATATATTTTATTGTAAGCTGTTGCTAGATTTTGTGGTCTTCTGCACTGTACTGCTTGATCATTTCATTTATATTCATGACTTTTTACATTGTCAAAATGGTGTTATACTATTCCTATTCAAACAGATCAAGTGTGTGGTGTGCATATTTATATAAAACATTTACTGAAGCAAAATCAAGCTTAATTGCCCTCTGACACAGTGAATTGTTGTCTGTATCTTGCGTGTGAGAAGCATCAAGGAGACATTAAATTATAAAATGTTTTATCCGATGTTATACCTGGAAACATGTTACTGAGGGTCAGAAATGAAATGTTGTTGGCCTCAGGCCAGCATATTATCTTTGCTTCCAAATTAAAGTCCTGGGTTGAACTTCGCATAGAATTTGCTCTAACATAGCTCAAATATTTGTGAATTTCTATGATTTTAATGTTCACTACATATATCTAAGAGAATGACAGTATTAATTTTCATTTATTTTCCTGCACATTAACGGAATCACAGAACAATTGAAGATGGAAGGGACTCCTGGATGTTACTTTGTGCAGTCCCCTGCTCAAGCAGGGCCACCAGGATCAAGTTGCCTAGGACCACATCTAGGTGGCTTTGGAATATCTTCAAAGGGGAGGCTCTGCTACCTTTCTGGGCATGTGCTAGTGCTCTGTCACCTTCACAGTGTAAAAGCTTTCCCTGATGCTGAAATGGATCCTTCCCTGTTTGTGTCCCTTGCCTCTTCTCCTGCTACTGAGCACCACTGAAAAGAGACCGACTTCACCTTCTTTCCTCCCTTTCTTCAGGATTCTATTGGTAAGATTTCTCCCTGAGCTTTCTTTAGTTTATGCAGTCCCAGTCTTTCTGCATATGAGGAATGTTCCAGTCCCTTAATTAACTCCATGGCTCTTCATTGGACTTTCTTAGTAGCTTTGTGTCTCTCTTGTACTGGGGAGCCCAGAACAGAACATATCACAGATGCGACCTCAACAGTTCTGAATAAAGGAGGAGGATTGACTCCCTTGAACTGCTAGCAATATTCCTCCTACTGCAGCCCAGGATACCATTAATGCTACAAGGGCATGTCTCTATGCCCACCAAAATCCACAGGTGTTATTCTGCAGACCTGTTTTCCAGCTGATTCGCCTCCAGTATGTACTTGTGCCTGGGGGTGTTTGTCCACAGGTTGCACTTTCCCTTACTGGACTGTATGAGGTTATTGTCACCCCCCTTTCTCCAGCCTTTCTCCAGCCTGTCAAGGTCCTTCTGGATGGCAGAGTGACCCTCTGGTATACTAACCACTCATCCCATTTTTGTATCATCAGTAAACATGCTGAGTGTGGACAATTCTCTGCCTTTAATGGTCATGCAGATCATTAAAGAAGATGCTGGATAAGACTGGACTCAATATTGACCCTGGAGTACACCACTGGTTATTGACCTTCAAGTAAACTCATGCCACTGTTTATCACTCTCTAGACATGGCTGTTCAGCTAGTTTCTAACACTCCTGTCTAATCATGTAGCCCATATGTCAGCAATTTCTTGATGAGAATCTTTTGGGGGATAGTCAAAAGTATTACTGAAATCTAGGTAAACAATATTCATTACTCTTCCCTTGTCAAAGACTCTTCCTTGCCAGACATTTCACTGAGCTATCGAACTAGTTGGGCATGACTTTCTTTTGGTGAATCCACAATGACTACTGTTGATGATATTTTTTCATTCATGTGCCTGATGATAATCTCCAGGATTAGCTGCTCCATCACCTACCCAGTGGTCAAGGTTAGGCTGACCATCCTGTAGTCTCCTGGGTGCTTCTTGCTATTCTTGAAGATGAGTGACATAGCTTTCCTTCACTCCTTGGGCTTTTTCCTGGAGTGTCTGGTCACAACAAATAGCATATATGACTTCTGAAATATCAAATGAATTTTCGAATTGTGTTATAAAATGACATAAGGGTACGTACCATGCTGGCCTGTAAAATAACACACTGAATGAGGCATTTTAAGAAAGGAAACATAGTATATTTATTTTTCTTTATTGATATTGCTGACTGATTGCTTATGTTCTAAGTATTTCAATAGAATTGGCTTTTCTGGAGTTAACCCAGTCCCTGTTTAAAAACAGGTGCCCTGGAGACCTACTATTGTGATCATTTTGGTTCCCTATGTAGCAGTAAGCTCACAACACAGTCTTGAAAAAGTCCATGAAATCCAGTTGTATTAGAACTTTGCATTGTTAGGCCACACAATTTTTGAGAATGTAATAATGAACATGACCACAAACGTAGTTTAGGGAAAACCTAATGTTGAGTTTGTGGAAACTACAGAAAAAGTATGAGAAGTGCAGGAGAGAGATAGAGCTGTTGGAGCACATCCAGAGAAGGGCCAGAAAAATGATCAATATAATGGAACACCTGTCCTATGAGGAGGACAGGCTAAGAGAGCTGGGGCTGTTCAGCCTGGAGAAGAGAAGGTTCTGAGGTGACCTGTTAATGACTTTTCAGTGTATCTAAGGGGGAGCATCAGGAAATAAGGGGACAGACTCTTTAGCAGGACCTGTAGATAGGACAGGAGTAAATGGCTTCAAGCTTAAAGAGAGTAGATTTAGCTTAGATGTAATGAAAAAATCTTTTACAGTGAGGGTGATGACACACTGGATGCCCAGTGATGTGGTTGATGCTTCATCCCTGGAGACTTTCAAGGTGAAGTTGGATAAAGCCCTGGACAACTTGATCTGTCTGTGATGTCCCTGTTTATTGCAGGAGAGTTGGACTAGATGGCCTTCAGAGGCTCCTTCCAACACTTGAGGATTCTGTGATTCTAAAATACATTGTCCAATATTGTTAACAATATTAATAAAATAGTAAACAGATTCAAGTTGAAACCTAGTTTCAAAATTCTTGTTGTAAATTTCCTAAGCAGTTTTGCTTCCTAGGCTTGATGTGTGTTATGCCAGCTTCTCATTAAAATAAAGGGAAGAATTTGGGGAAGAATTTAAAACATTCTTAAAAAGATTTGCTTCTAATTTTATGATGCTTGACCTCCATTCTGAAAATATCAAGTGTTATCATTAGTTAAAAAAAGATTTGTGATCACAAAACAGCTAATTCCTAGCACAGTCTTGCGTGATCTCACTGAATTTTGTACTACAAAAATTAAGCATATGCATAAAGTTGGAGCTGACAAAAAGGAATGATAATAATCCAATCAGAAATAATTCACATCATTGCTTCTGTGGAAGTGTTTCTGTGGATAAGATTGTGAATTAACAACAAAATGTTACGTAAAACCTGTTCTTTACAGTGACCTCGCCAGTGATCATACGTAATTCCAAAAGAAAGAAGCTAAAAATACAAGCAAGTCAGAGATTTTTGGGTTTTTTTGTTTATCTAGCTTGATTTTTTTTTTTTTTTTTTTTTTTTTTTTTTTTTTTTTTT
>NW_024884586.1:4321699-4371699 GCF_019232065.1 Centrocercus urophasianus
AGAGATATGTAGAGATATATGCTGGGGAGCACGTCTAGGGATCCAGACCACTTTCACCCAATGCTGCTAACTCTGCGGCTGCACAACACAGAACAATGTGATTTTTCTGTCCAGCTTTCCTGTACAAGAAGGGATCTGCCAGCTGGGAAGAGAAGTTCAGACCTAGGAATTGTAAGGCTAGGGCAGTAAGCAAATCCTGAGTGTGTGTATGAAATAAGTAACGTATAAGCTCTTGTCTTGTTGGTTCTTAAACAAACACTCATGTGCTGGTGCCCTAGGAGTTTCCATTTAGTCTGTCTCTCCTGTGGTAATTATCTGTACTTTTTTCTTCTTTTGTCTTTCTAGCTGTGTGATGGTATTGATTATCAACAAAATAACCTATAAAATCAGACTTCTAATACCAATTAATCATAACTTAATGCCAGAAAAAGTTAAAGACAATTGGAAATGCGTCTCTTACAAAATTTTGGAAAATTACATTTTCATAAAAGGGTAATAATAGTTTAAGCAGAATTTATCTGAGCAATCTCTGCAGAAAATAATTCCTTCCCTGTGTTAACATTCAGTGAACCTTGTATTCGCTTAATGTGAGCACAATGGGATCAGCTGTCTTGTCAAGTTAATCTATAACATTAATGCAGTGTTCTATCCCACTTTTTCAGGCTTCGTGCACATAAAACATTAATATATATATAGTTTTCAGCAGAATGTTCTTGTGTCCATCAGTTACAAATGCATGGTTTTATCCCCAGACTAATAAAGTACCTCTGTACCTTGCTGTTACCACATATGGTTGATTCCTAAATCTTTTACAAAAGAGCCTGTAAATTAAAATATCTTCTATATGTATTCTGACATCAGTATCTGGAATGTGCTTCAGTGCATATTGCTAGTTAGGTGGTATTTCTGGTTAGTTCTTATGCTAGTTTGATAGAATACGATATTGTTTTGGAAGTCTGAGGTTTGCCTTACAGAAGTGACAGTTGTGGTAAGAGTTGGCTTTAGAAAATTATAGGTGCACTGTTAAAAGCTTAAACACTGTACGAAATGTCATATAATTCTTTTGCAGACCATCTGAAAAGAGTTTTTTAATTTTGTCTTTAGTCAGCTGACAGCTGTTAGATTTGCCACTGATTCTTGACCAGTAATTACCTCTGAACCTCATACTGATGGCTTGCTTCTTAGATTCTCCTGATATGAATGCAAGAAGGTTGAAAAATGGGAAAAAGTCCTTTGCAAAGGCACCAAAAGATTTGTAGCTTTGCACCGCAAATCAATTCAAACACTGTATGTAAAAGCCTGTTCTCTCCTCACTCCCCACACTCATTTTCCCTGTGAGTTGTTCCCCGCATTTCAAGCTGTAATTAAAAACTAACTGTGAAAACAATCAAATTTGCTTGAATCTTCCTTCAGAAAAAGATCAATTGGCAAACTAAATGCATTATATCCTTGTGATGACACTCATGGATTTTTGCTAGACTACCTGATAATGTGTTTTATTAGAAACTGTTTAAGGTTTCTGATGTAGCGCATTTGTTTCAGTGAGTTGTAACAATACACACATTTCATCAGTATTATAGATTTTAGTTGTCACAAAAGATTTACTTCAATGCCAACTCTATCCTACAGTATTCTTGAATTTTGAACTACATAGTACTGAGTACTGCCAGCCAGCAACCACACATTTATATTCTAGAATGAATGATGATTACAAATCATGAGTTGCTTAGTTTCAGTTCTGTAACACTTTCATCTGAGAAGAGCAACTTTTTAAAACATGGTTATGTCTCTCAGGTTTGTCTTTCTTTAAAAACACATCCCAAGGCAAGGCTAGAACTACAGTTTTCTTTGCTCATCCTATAGACAGCTCTGCTAAGAGCTGGCCATGATAAATAGGTAAATCTAGATTTATCCTTCTTTAGCTAGGGGAAATAGCCTCACATCTGATAAGAGATTATTATCTGATTAGAACATCCCAGATCAGAAACACTTCACATCGAGCTCAGGTCTCAGCAGAACACACACTGTGTTGTACTACAACAGTGCATGCCCTACCATGGTCCTCACATGGAGAAGGAGGCTTATTCTGATTATCTAGACCTTTCTAGTTCTTATTGAACTACATATCTAGTGCTATATATATTGTACTTGGTGAACAGGCAACTGGAATTATGGATTGCAGGGGAAGCAGAAGACCTAGGAGTGGAAGATGAACTTCCGTGCGTGCTTATGTTTCTGTTCATTGGGGAATGAAAAGCAGATCCAGGAATTGTCAGAAGTTTTCTGATTTTCCTGAACTAAGCTATATGCTTATGCCTTCTTACAGATTCTTATTTCTTTTTTCCCGAGCAGCTACATTCTCTCTCTTGTGAAGAGATGTTAGTGAGAATAAATTGTTGCTAGATTTTCAAGAAGTACATCTCTCAGTATTTCTGTACTCGATGGTTTTCTTTGATAAACACAACTATTGTACCAAATATACATTTACTTATTAATCTGGACTGTACAGCAAAATTCTCTTTACAATGAGCAGATCTCCAGTATGTAATATTAAGTTCTTTTGCAGATCATTACACAGAGTAAATGTAAAGAGGTATTCATATCAAATCCCCAACAGTGTGGCAGAGACTAAGTTCTGTGATTTGCTTTGTATCTTTTAGTATTTGATAGCTCTTAATTACCTCTTATGATCAAATTAATTACCCTTTTTCTGGCTTTGTCTCCATTCTGCATCTGAATTTCAACTACACAGATGCTGAACTACTTTGAGTGTACAAACAACTTATGCGTAACAGTTTTTGCTAACTTTTAACAATAGGTATTTTTCTCCAATGAAGTTGCCGCATGGAAAACTTTCTGTTCTCATTGAAGAAGGCAAATAATAAGCTGTGGGGAAAAAATGTTCTGCTACATAATTCCCAAGAAATTCTTCCCTGTATCATAGAAACATAACCAGGCTGTAACTAAAATCTATTAATTCTCGCCCTTGACTCAGAATTTTTCTTGAAGTTTTCCCTGTGCTTCTTGCTTAAAAGGTTACTTCAGTCTAAACCAGGAGGTTCTGTTTCAGTTCAGAAACTTGACTGCAGGTTTCCAAAGGTGTTTAGTTCTTACGCTATCTGATGTTTCTTTTCCAATTAAATTGATAGAAAACAGATGTATAAATCATTCTCAATCTGTTAGTTTTGAGCAATAGAATTATCCTTGCTAGGGTGCTGTCAGTAGGGGAGGACAAATTTTCGAAATGCCACTATTATCAACTGCTTACCTGTGTGGCTTTTAAAACTGTGTATGAATTTGATCAAATTTAGCCATGAGAATACACAGTTTTTTAAGACGAGTCTGCGTAAGTGGATGCTGGTAGCTTTGAAGTAGAGAGAGAAAAAGAAATCATACACAAGTAAGGCTAGGATTATGTACAAAGTTGGAAATGGAAGAAGGAAACATTGTATTGCAAGCAGCATAATTCATCATGAGGATTATTTATAGGAAATTGACTTACAAGAAAAATGCTGTAAAATGTGTGAAATACTGTGTTCATTTTGCTTTTTTTGAAATCAAATTGGCTATCTGCTAATTTCAGTTACCCTGCTAGTATGCCTCTCGTTAAAGTATTCCAACAAGAAACATGTTCAGTTATCGCAGTGCTTACATGGGCCTGTAGAATCTCACAGGGAAATTTCAAAAGACGTTGGAATGCATGAACATAAGTATAATGATACAGCTGTGCTACAGCTTTTTAAAAAATTTTAAAAAATTTTAAAAATACTGAAACACAGAAAATTGGTAATCAGTCTTGTTTTTTTTCTTACCCCTGCATTTCATGCCAGCATGTGTCGACAAGGAACTGGGTTTATGCTTTTAAAATACCATTTGGCTTATTAAACAACATGTAAAAACGTTGTCTCTTTAAATAATGTGTTGCAGGTAACTATTGCCTACAGAAAGAGTTAAAAATAACAGGGAGAATCCTTAAGTTACTTAGGTATTTGAAGCTACAAAGCAGGGCTGATAGAACATTTTGCATTAAAAGAAAAACAAAAAACCTTCAAAAAATGAAACTTCTAATACAAATAAATTTTTTGTAAAAGTGTAGCTGTTCTATAGAATGCTTTATTATTTTCAGTAAAACTAACAACAACAAAAAAGCCAGCAGCACCCAACACAGAGTTTTGATAATGATATTGTTTGTCTTTGTCAAAGCTTTGTGGGAGCCAGACAGAATTCAACCCCAAAATAAGTCTGCCAATCAATTTCACCTGAACTCAGTTTCTGTGCTGCTCATCAAATGACACATAAGATAGTGTAAACCTCTGGGGGCAGGGCAGCTTTCTGCATAAGTCTCAGCTAGAGGTACTGAAGGCAACTTTGGGAGATAAGCAAGGCGTTAGCTATTGCCTGGTTTCCCATTCCTTGAAATTCCATGTTAGGGGATCAGTTGGAATAGCAGTTGCTGTTCTTTGAAGTACGGGCCCCAAAAATAACAGTGTTGCTTTTCTACACCCTGGCCTTGTGCAGCAATAAATTAATTCCCAGACCTGTGAGGTCGTATGCAAAATTAAGTCCTCAAAATTTTGTAGGAGGTAAATTCAATTTGAATGCCAAAGCCTTTGGAAGCAAGGATCAAAGAGTAAATGTGATGCAATTCATTGTTATTCTGCAATTAAAGGTGACATTGTAGTCTATATTGGCTTGTTTCATAAAAGATTTTCTTTTGCTACATTTATATTTGGATCTTTAACTTACTTAAAGGCTTCTGTGAGTATAATCCAAAAATATTTGAGACCTACTCTATTTTTAAGATTATTTTGCAAGGAATATGATTTAAATTGTCTTCCAAATACTTTGAGTTCTTTATCATGATGTTTATACCTATTAAGTCAGTTTATGAAAATACTGTGCTTGAACATCTGTCAAGGGATGAAGATTAGCTGGATAGACATAGGATGCCAGCATATTATATTTTCTGTTATCCTGTATACCATAATTATCTTGATCCTCAAACAGCTCTGCGACAGTTAAAAACACTTTTGCAGACTTGTTGTTACTGTAAATTCAAAATTTATTTTGCTTGAATCTCAATTGAACTGGTATGTAACAAGTCTTTCTTCCCTGCTTGTTTTTTTTTTTAATTACCATTTTTATCTATAGATGATTAAAAAGCAGTGAAACAGATTCAGATTTTATTTAAAAGAAAAACTCATAAAAATTCATTCAGCTTTGTGGCATTATCTTAGGTTTTTTTCTCATTTTGTTTTGTTTTTTTTTTTCCAAAATGAAATTTGTTTGAAGAAGTCGATAAATTAAGTGGCCAAACTTGGCAGAAATGTATGCCAATAGAAAATAGATGTACTTCGAATGGAGAAATGTGACTATTTCGTTGCCTGCTGTAAGAGCAAGTGTATAATCATGATACCAGAGCAAATTTCAAGCGAAAGGCAGGAAGAGTCCTTGATCCACACTTGTAAAGGTGTTTTATGAGTTTCCATAGTCATTCTTTACAATCACTAACTGGCCAGTGAGGGTGAATAAAATGCTGTGGCTTAGTTAGTGGTAACATCTGGGACAAGGAAAATTATTTATCATCTTTACTGAAGGTACACAGCCAAAAAGGCTTCTTTGGTCCTCAGAAATGTGAAATATCTTTGTAGTTGTTCCATTCTCAGGTTATGGGTAAGAATCCTACCTTATTTGCCTCTACCACAAAAACAGTCCTCATCTTAGCTGTATTGTATTATTTTTGGAGTGATTAATTACCATGACACTGTTTAAAATAATCAAATAGATGATTATTTTATCTGAAATATACTGAAAACCTTATTAGAAGAGTGGGAAGTGGCCAAAGTCTCCAGGAACTGGCCAAGTCTTAGCTTCTGGGTTTGGGCACATTTTAGAAGGAACAGGAAGACTGTGAAGAGAAAGAAAAAGGGGAGAGATGGTCTTGAGATCTGACCATTCTATCTGGCCATTTCACATCTTATGAAAAAGGCAGTAGAATTACAAGCAACCCCAAGAGTGGCGATGTGGAATGTATAACTCTCTGCCTTTGATGCGCACCAGAAAGGGAAGGGGACTCGTCACTCCTCATGATGGCAAATGTGTGAAGCTATGCTGTTCATTAGTTTTTGTGAATTTAGATAAATAATTGATCTTCGCTGCTTCACATGAATAATTGTGAAAAACGCCATTAGAAGTTAGTAATACAACACGTAAGACATATTTTGATGCATTCATTAAAAAAAAAAAAAAAATCCGGCTTCATGGAAGATCCTTATGAAGATCCTTATGATCTTCTGGTATGTTGAGAACAAAGACATATACTGTTACCACAATCATTAAGCAGGCCTAAGTCCAGTGGGAAAGCTAAAGTATAAGGGTAAATGTTGATGTAAAGACCAAATCCCAATTTCTTTGATGTTAAGAGGAAAGATTTCATTGAGCTCAATGAGACTAAGCTTTAGCGTGTGTGTTCTTGTTTCTTCCAAGTTAGAATAGTCTTGACGTTGCTCAAATGTACTAGATAGACTTTGCTAGCTCTGCTATGCTAAATAGAAGAAATATGTATGCTCAAAACAACCTCTTTACTCCAAATTGTATGCTTGCAAAATACTCAGGACTGTGGTAGTTTAAGCCATAGTCCCATGTCACCTTGCAAATAATTTATTTACTTTTTCTTCTGTCCACACAAACTCAAACCAAGAGATATTCTCTAATGCAGGAAATGTTTTTATTTAGTTTTTAACCTGTAGATGCCTATATTCGTAAAAAACATAAATTAACACTTAAAAGTAATATTTATAACATACCATTTTCATCCTTTCAAGCATTGTTATGAAAGACTAATATATTAGGTAAAAAAGTAAATTATTTTTTATATTAATGCTTTAAAAACATTTTGTAGTCAGAGGCATTGATTGATGACTATTTCCTAGCTGAGATACTGGTGATGTAGTCCTGTAGTCATTAAATATAAGAAACATCTTTAATACATATAGTCTTTATGTGATTGACAATTACTGTACTAGTGTGTTACATCTGAGCAGTAGGATATATATCATTTTCTCAAATATGCAAAAAAAAAATCTCCTTTAAGATTCCTGTGCTGCAGAAGCAGTAAAAAACAAAACCATTTACAGAAAATCAAAATTGCTATGCATTCCAACATGGAGCCCAGAAAGAGAAAAGAAATTTTCTGTGTCCTTTTATCTGGAAGAATGCACCTCAGACAGAAAAATAGTGACTCAGAAGTGGAATAATTTGTCATGTTTTTGAAGAATAAAAAAAAAGATTGGGTATAATACAGCTTGTAGCTTTGAAGGCTAGGGAGATCCATTTTGCCACAACATTTACATTTACAATTTAAATCATTTTTTTCTTGACAAATTTTTACAAGAGAAATAAGCTTGCATTATTACCATAGACAAATATGCTAATTTCATTGCTATAGTTCAGAAAGCTTCAAGTTGGAATATTGACAAACTAAAAACTCATTTAAATTGCTTTCTAACTCCCAGCAAATTTGGTTTTGTTTTCTTGGACTATATAAAATAAACCTAAAATTGCATGTATGAAGGGTTAAAGTGACCTGTGCTATTTGACATTAATTCCTAGAAAGTAGTTCAGCTGATGAAAAGACATGGCTGAGCAGCCGTACAACGCCTTCTATCTCAGCTGGGGTAGTTTCAAATTTGCAATTGCATTTTAGAGATCAAATGCATTAAACACTAAAGAAGCACAGGAAGGGTGACGGCTTCAAAGGTTTTTTTTTTAATTGAAAAATAAACATAAAACAAAACCTTATAATTTCTACAAATGTTTTAGAAGTAGTACAACTAATTATGTATGGTAAAAAGTGCCACCTGTTCAGAGAAAAATTTAGCTTTAACATTTAAGCTAACACTGCTTAACCATTCGCTATTCTACTTAGATCAGGTCTAAAAAAGTCCATAATGCATATATATGGCTGCATATATCTGCATAGATTATGCACTAAGCATTTCAGTTTATATTTACAATTCGACTTCAAGTTCTTGAAAGTAGGTCTATTTGCATTGCTCCTAATTCTGCAGTAGGTGGCAGTGGGTAGTGAAAAATATACAACAATATACAGTTTCATTGCCATCATATGCTTAAGATAAGCTTTAAAAATGGCCAAGAGTTTGTTGCTTTTGGGTTACACGCATACCAAACAGAAAAGAACTGTTAAGCTGAAGTTCTAAATCTTCATGGCTAAAGAGAAGCTTTTGCCAAGTGCTATGAGAATTGATTAAAATGGTAATCAAGTTCAATGAAGATAAAGGTACAGTACATTTAACTAAATATGAAGGGAAGTTCACAAACAAAAAAAAAATTGAACTGAAGGCATAAACTTAGGAGAAATTCTGGTTCTGTAGAGGTGGCTTTATGAACTAGGAGAACATAACGAACACAGTTTACGAATAGAAGTTGAAGACAGACGTTTCAGTTTTACCTGAATTGTTTGTATGAATTTTCATTTGTGAGTTGGCTTTTGGAAATAGCATTGCAGTTGATGAAACCAGAGAACAATGGGATGGAAGAGAATTAGGCAGCAAGGTGGCAGTGCATTTCAGTAGTTGATTCTGGGAGATTACAGCACAGCTCCAATTTTGTGCTTCTTGCACACCTGAAACATGGGAACTTAAGTGTATACAGAGTGTGAAGTTCAATGAAGAAAAACATCAAAGAACATTCAACGCCTAGTTTATTATTGATCCTTGTTTCTTGTTTGTCTGAAAACCTAGCTTGGTTGGTTTCTAAAGAAAGTGCTCAATCATCACTTGATAATTCTCAGGATTTCAGCCCTTAACAGCATGCTTTAAGTTCTCAATACAGAGACCGAGACTTTTAGAAGTGCAAGACATCAGCTAGCTCACATCTCAAATACTTTGAAATGGCAGTGGTTAAAAGCTCTTGTTTTGTTTCCTGTTTTGATTTCCAACATTTTAAAGTGGGCAGCTGGAAGATGTTTAGCACGTGGTGAAATGCCTGGTCATGCACAATGCTGGACTTGGACTTTCTGACCAGACAAAGTAAAATTCATATTGACCTGTGCAACTCTTTTTTTTGTTTGTGATTTTGTCACAAAACTCTCTAAGAATTCACATAAGTAGTAAGAAAACATTGAACTAAACAAAATAGCTGTACTTAATTCTCTCTGAATAAATACTTTATGTTACAAATTGGTAGCAGTAAATTAGCAGAAACAGGCAAAGTGCTGACTTATTTTAAGTATTGCTGCTGACTCAATGGCAATGAGATTATTGTAATCTCATAATGGCAGTTACTCATCAACTGGTTATCTGCACAATTAAAATAAGAGTAACTTTTTGATAAAACCAACAATTGTTTAATGTGAGTTTCAAAATAAAAAATAAAAAATAAAATAAAAAAAAAAAAGTGGGACATACTCAAGAAATAAAGTTAACCACTTGCAAGCAATAGACACACTTTATTTTGTATTCTGTCCAAAGAAAGACCATAAAGCTGAACCTGAGAAGTAACATTGTTTTCATTTAGAAATGACCGTTTTACATTTAAAGAAGAGGAAATCATTGAACCTATTGAAACGTGGCTGATATCTGACTGATTTACTTCTGCATCAGTCTAGTTTTCACGCTGATAAATTGAATGTTCTCAATGAAATTGTGCTAATTTAAGGTTGAAATAATTCTTTAATGGCTGTGCATGTATGGATGTCTTATTCCTTGATACTCTTTTTGTTGTGTAGGGTGCAACAAATATTGCATTGTCCTCTTGCAAACCAAATGGTAAGCATCTCTGTGATGAGTTTCCAGACATGCTGAACAAAGCACATCAAAGTCCTCCATAAAACTATCTGTTTTTTCCATTTTGCATGTTGCTGTTTATGGCTTTTCTTAGACTTTAGAAATATTTAATTCTTGTTGTCCAATTAAACTTGATTTTCTTCTTTTTCCTAAAAGTACAGGGTTCCCTATCAGTGAGATGTAGTTTCTATTCATATGATTTTACCATCAGTGTTTCTTCAAATCTTTAAATGACAGTTCTTGCTGTGAATATTTTTTATCAATTTTTGAAATCTGAAAGTTACTATTTTTTAGCATCTAGGAATTCCTCGTACTTCTATGGAAAATGTCACATCTCCAAATTTCTGTAAGTTACTTAAGGAGAAAATTAAAAGAAAATGTATAGTATCCAAGGTCAACTACAATTTTTTTCATTCACAAACAGCTCTTGACTTACAAAAACAAAACCACTAGCTGAAGCACTGCTCCCTATAGTTTTTTTATTTGTTTGTATGTTTTTTTTTTTCTCATTTTGTATAAACAAAAGCAAAACACTATTGAAAAATTCTAGTCTTACTTAGGTGATTAGGAGTAGTTCCAAAAATACCCTGGTACTAAACTGGGCTGCAAGTCCAAGAATATGTATAATATTGAAATGTCAAATATGCATAATACTGAAATATGAAATATATAAGAATAGTGGATGAAAAAAATCAATGTTCCCTAAAATGATGTGGTTTTGTTCTTTCAAGGAAAAATGTCACAGTTGATTATATGTGTTTTTAATAGATTAATGTAAATAAATTGGGAAAAGTAATTTTTATTCTCTTTATTCCTAACCTGGCTACACCTTTCTGCTTGTGCAGATGACTGCAGATAGAAGCTCTTCAGGACATGTGAATTGTGCTTGCGGTGTCAATGAACATTAGCAGAACATCTGCTGCAGACTGGACTTGAAGTAAAGGTATGACTTAATTTACCCATGCACAAATAAACAAACAGAAAGAGTTAAAGTCTGAGAACATCCCAGTATTACTAAGGGAGTACCTAGAGGCTAAAAGTTCTGACTTAGTCTCATGCGAGTCACAAATGTTTTGCACCTTTTATGCTTTGAAATTCTTCTGCTTTGACGTGTAGAAATCTCTAAAATTTGAATACCGAAGTACTTCTCTCATTGCCTCTCTGCTTTGCTTTCTTGGTCTGCTAAAGATAAGGCACCTTGTGTCAAGTCACCTGGTGAGATAGAACTTAATCAGACACAAATTTGGCCTAAGCTATCTCCATGAAATGGACATAAGTGTGCCTCCAAGTAGTGAAATATGTGAGTAACCATTACAAGTTTAGCAGGTCCTGAATGATAGTTATCCAGATTAATAGCATGCTATTGACAAAGAAGCACTCTGAATTCTTTGTTAAGGACATAGAAATCTGCACATGGAAATATCTAGAAAAATTAATAATGATAAGCAAAGCTTTCTTTTTGCAAACCCACCACTAGCTTATAGCTGGGAATGATGAATGATACAAAAAATGTGAGTAGGAGGTGGCATGTTCTTGAACAGAAAGTTCTCCAGCACACTTCCCCACCTCCCTACGCAATCTCAGTTTTTAGATACGTATGCAAATTCATGCTGCTTGTCTGGTAGTGGAAAGACAGCTGTGGCTCAATATTAACACAGTTTTTCCCTTTCTCCTAAAAGTTCACAAAGGATAAGACTGACATGATCTTTTTTTTTTTAAGGACTCAACTTTTTGGCTTAATGTGAGCAGTAGCATAAGTTTCTGAACATTTAGCAGAAGCATAAGGATACTGTTCACATTGAAAAATGAACACAAAAAAAATGTAAGCTTGGGAACAAGGTACTGTTAAAAGTAGTAATGCAGTTGACATCTCGTAATGCAATTATTTTCTCTGTGTTGCTCAGTTTTGCATAAATATGTCCTACTACCCCTCCTGAATCTAAAATAGTTGGAGAACCGTTTTAAAAATATTTTTCCTGAAGATCAATACTAGCTAAACCTCCAGGCTACCATGGTGTCCCTGGCTTTGTTCACTCCTAGCTCTAATGTAATTAGGTTGGTCTTCTCAGATTGAACTAGCTAAATAAAATAATAAATATTTAGATATAGTTCTGAGGTTCAGTTTGTTGTACTATGTAATTGGTTTTAAACAAAACTGTGGAGTGATTTCTTGGTAATGTGACAGAGGTTTATAGTTTATTCCTTTTTATTTTTCCTAGCTTCCAATTATCTTCCTGTATGATTTCGTAGAGGTTTATATATCAGTCAATTCTAACCTCTTAACTCGATTTTAATAGCTGCCAGAGGTAGCATGTCTCTTCCACTACTTGTCATTTCTTATTGCCACTTACTTTTCTTATCAGTTTCCAGCTCATGTGATGGTAAAGAGGGGAATTTTCTGTGGTTACTTTTTTTTTTTTTAGCTATGTGTTTCACTCATTGCTTCTTAAGTTTAGCTTTAGAACAGGGCTATTTTAAATTGTTGAAGATAAATTCATGCGGTAAATACTTCGACCAGATATCCATAAACCATTTTGGTTCTGTATTCTAATTCAGGAGATGATCTGTCAGAATTAATTGAGAATGCCCTAATGTAATCAAGTCCAGTTCATTAGGCAAACATTTAAATTATTAATTTAAATGCTGGGTAGTTCAACAGCATTATGACAGTAACAAATACCAATGTCTTTTAATTTTTAAATTCCTCCTGTGTATAGAATTGCATAACCTACTACAGCTTTTGCAACTACGCATAAATAGTTTTTACCTTGCTAGTATTTTATCTTCTTGGAACCTGCTAAAGTATTCAGCTCAAAAAAGTGTTATTTTAAATTTGCCTTTTTAAGCACAGAATGCTTAAGATTAATGAAGCATAGGTTGTCATTCTCAATCTTGTAACTCTTTTTTGGATGAAGAACACTATAAATTAATGTATAATTATTTAGCGTAAGCCTAGTACGATAGTATTTAAGCCATTCCCATTCCTTCAGTGGTGAGAAAAATCTCTTCATAAAATAAGCTAATAACACTCCCATTTTCAATTGCCTGCTACTGCTGTAGTGTAGGACATAGGAATTTCCTGAAAATGAAGTAAAAGGGGAGAGAATAAAAGGTGAGGGCAACTGGTCAAGGAGGTTTGTGAAACATCAAAGTGATTAGCAATGGTTTTGAGCTGAGTATATAGTGTATCCTGAAAAGGCTGTGCTCAGTCCATCCATTTCAGTTGCTATAAATGCAATGGCTGGTGTCTTTCTACTGAACCTAGAGCTACCAGAAAGTCACAAGAAGTTTGAAATACACTAGATAGAACTGTGAACAATGGCTCCACCTCTGTTATCAGGGGCTAAGCATTTCCTTTCCTGCCATTAGGTCTTTCTGGAAAATGCTGGTGCAAAGTAAGCAGGGCAAAAATGTCAGATTAGATAAGTTTATTTTGATCAATTGCAACTCATGAAGTATCCATGCAGTCACTCAAGTATTCAGGTAATGAGTTGGAGAATTGGAGAAAAAAGAAAAAAAAAAATTTTTCTTGAGTCTGAACTTTTTTGGACTTTGTGTAGTGACTTTATGTAGCATATACCACAGTGATTTTCTGGAGGTAGAGAAGAAATGTATCTTCTTTCCAAATACCTCTGAGCTCTGTTGCTGAACAATTTGAAGCTGCCTGAATTTACCCAAAAAACTGTCCTTAGTTTAATGATATGTCTCCTCAGTCACCAATGAAACTCGCATATCATTTGTAACTGCAGTGACAAGAGGAGTACCAACGTATACAAGCTGAACAACCAGGTGTAGTTCTACCCTACTCTTTCTCTCCCTTTTCTATAAAGATATGTTGATATTTTATGCTGCAGTTTTATACAAAAGAGGCCTAAGGATGTCATCAAATGAGTGAGCTTTATATCAGAAATTATTTTAGTTCAGTAATGTAGAGCTTCACCTATTGTTATTATTCTTCCTATACAGCTTCAGATGTTGCAATGAAATGTGTCTTGAGTTGTGATTATTTCTTCTTCTTCCTCTCTGAGTTGCCCATCCTGGCAACTTTAGCAATATCCTATTGCATATCAGGTTCATGTGAAAACCAGGCAATCTTAGGTAGCTCCCTTAAGCCAAACCTCTTCTGTGTAATTAAGAATAGATTTTGTGGGGCTGATACATCTGCTTGAGAAAACGTAGGTACAATGAGTAAATGAACGGCAGGTGTCTTTGCCCTGAATTACAAGGTATGCGTAATACCAACTTCAGGACTGACAAGGAATATCAACTTCAGATAAAACCAATGGAAACTGGGTAACATGCTGCTATAATTTCTGGAGTGTGCTTGCTGATAGAGGACCAGCTGTAAAACTATAGTCTTGCCGCATGTCACTTTTGCTGCAGGAACTTTAAAGCACATTTTGTTATTCAGCATTTTTGATTGCAAGAGCTGAATTTTGCATTCAGCTGTATTTCTTTACATCAAGCTTCACCTAGCTTTTAAATACGTTTATACTGTATGCCCAATCTAGTATTTGATTTTCTACTTTGGCACGCTCTTAAGATTTTTTTAATCTGATTTTTTTTAATTATAATATATATAATATAATTGTTAAGCATGGCACAGTGTTTTTAGCAGCATCAATTATTTAGTGTGATTTGCTTGTTTCTCATTATTCATGTTCTCTTGAATATTAAAAATATTTGTTTAGTAATGAACAAGTCTTTGCAATTTTTCAAATTGCAGCTTGCAGAGGTTAAGTTTATAAAAATGTTTGATGCAATTTCTGTCTAAAACAGGGCCTTTTCTGTCATTATTTTATGTGTTGTTGGAAGGAAAGCAATTTTCTCTGAAAACAGAAAGCTTTATTTAGTACATGTGATGGACAGAATTAACAAAAAGTACATTCAAGCTGAATGTTGTGTTTTGAGCTGGGGAAAGATCATTAAGCAATACTGAAGAGATGGATTCTACATAAAAATCCTACCAAACAGAAAGTGTGCTGCAGCATCAGAGAAGGCACAGAAACTGAAGTTAGATTCACAGATAGAGCAGAAAGTATTGGAAGATGACACAGAAATGTGTCTATAACATTTTTAGAGAAGTGAAATCAACTGGGCAGAAGTTGTTAACACCAGTTCAGCATCCAGCTGATACACAGGCGTACCAGATCCCATGCTTTTAGTGTAAGACTTAGTTGTCCGCTCTCTGGCAGTTCTCCTTTTAGTATCAATCTCATGTACAATGCCTGAAAAACCTGTTCATTCCTGTGTATCCACAGAATCTGAGTGCCAGGACTAGTTAAGAAAATGAGACACACAAGGCCTAGCAGAAAGACCCAGGTGGCCATGCTCTGTTGCTCTAATGGTCATCTCAGTAGGATGCACGCTGAACAAAGCTTGTTTGTTCTTCAGTAGCCTTACACCACAAGTCCTCCCTTGTCAGTTGATTTAATGCACATATATGCACATACACGTGCACACGATCACCCCTGACCATATGGTTTATCGCATTTACATGCATACCCATTCTATAAACTGCCAAACGTGCCATTTTGCCTTTCCTCACATGCCCTAGCATGTACAGTTTCTCCGACAGAGAAATATGAGGAGTTTCTAAGTAAAATCACTGCCAAACATGAACTGGGACTAAATTTTATCAAAATGAAGCCAAGCATGGATTTTTATTTACATGGACTAAGCTTGTCTGTCCTAGTCAGCTTAAGTTTATAAAAATATATCAGTATAATAGGCTGTAACATTCAGTGGAAGAACGTTCAGAACAAAATTTCAAGGTGGTGGTGGCAAATGCTGGGCATTTTCAGAATCGGTCTAACTTCATGGATATGGGGAAATATAAATTTCCCCATAATATTTTTGATAATTTTCCAAGGTCTCAAGTGTGATATTCTGCCAAGTTTTGCAGGATTTTTAAATTTGATGAAACTCAGTAACCACATCACTGTTCCTGTACTCCTATACCAACGTGAAACACAGGAAACAAACTTTGTTTTATCACTCTTTGTTCTGTGTGCTAAAAACAGTCCATGGAAAACATAGTTACATCTGAGTCATTTCCATTTCCCTTGTCATTCTTGAATTTTTAGTGTAATAGTGTAAAAGCTATAGAGACTTCATTTCCTATCTTACCTGCCTTCAACCTCTCTCTCATTCCCTTTAGACAGTGGTTCCATTTGATCTCCTGATGTGTTATTATGGTTTTCCTTCAAAATCCAAATGATTTCGAGGAGAGTAGTCAAAACTAATGAGATTGCAGTGAAAGCTTAAGCTTTTCTTAACCCTGATTGTTTCGTACCTCTGAACAGAAAGAACTAATTTGACTCCCTAACTTCAATGACTGCTAAATAGCACTAATGCTAATCAGCAAATAGTTTAAGAAGTTGTGAACAAGCCACAGTTCATATGTTATTTCTGTGTTCAAGCTGGTAGGGCACACCTCTATATTTGAGTGGAAAACCACACAAAAATTATGACAAAACTAGGTCATGAGAAGAAAGACAGTTTTTATTTTTTTTCCTATCTCTAGCAAACAATTTTCTGAGGAAGATTTGTCTAAATTGCCAAAGGAAGTACAGAACGTTAATTGTATTAGAATTCCTATATTCACAAATTCCACTGCTGCTTAAAAAAAATCTAGTTTAATATTTCTAGTTCAAAATTTTAGAATAAAGATAATGCAACATTATTAAATAGCCTTCAAAAGACATGTTGAAGTAAGTTATGTATAATTAGATGGCTTATAGATGAAGAAATGTAGGCATGGGGGAAGGTTAAATTGCTTTGTTATGTTTACACAGCATGCCACTGTCAGTCTCAAGAACAGAACTAAAGAATCTCTAGTCTTAAACACATTACCTACAACTACTTTTTGTAAGAAGGATTACTGTTTGCTAAAGGACTAGTGTGTATATTATTACTGCTTTATATCACTTTGGTTCTAAGTGTGTCCAATGCACTGAATAATAAAATAAATTAAGGTTTGTAAAGGATAACTGAACCACAAAATATTCCCTGGGGTGAGCTTACTTTTAATTGGAGGTCTTTTCTTAATTAAAAAATAGAATGAGCAGTCCTCCTATTTTTATTTTCATTTATTTTTAGTTTTTAAAGATAATTTTCTGCAGTAGACATAAGATCATCATTTTTTGTCTTTTTGTTGTTTTGTTGTTGGTGGTGGTTTATTGTTGTTGCTTTTTTTTTTCTTTCCATTTACCAGCATTTTTCTTATGTGGTTGAAAAGACCTTAGCTTTACTCAGGGGAAAGGCCTCATGCTGAGAAGTAAGGAATCCCAGTTGTATACTTAATCAAAGTGGCATGCTCCACACTTTGTTTCTGAGTAATTTCTGTAGCTAACTCATGTGATCTGTATTTTTTGGTTGCATGAATCAAGTCCAAAGTTTGAAACTGACTCAGTTGTTTTTCATGCTGACAGGCAAAGGAAAGGTTTTTTGGGGAGGCAGGGGAATGGGGTTCAACTCAATTCAGACTGCTGAAAGGAAACAAAAAAGATTATTTGAAATCCATGTATACTAGGATGAAAGATTAGAGATACCAAACAATAACTGTCCAAACAAATTGTTGATTGGAGTATCTGTATTAGGTGATGTTTGTAGTCTCTACATGTAGGATGATGGAAAACACAGATTGTGGTGGTGAAAGTAGATCAACAATGGAGCCTGATGCTTTGTTTCCACTTTTCAAAAGCTTTTTCCCCCCCCTTTTTTTTTTTTTTTTTTTTTTTTTTTTTTTTTTTTTGATAAAGCCCAGGAAATTGTTAGCAACATGCTGGTGGGAAACTATGGAAAAGAATATAAACTGTATCAATGGTTCAGTTCTTATCCCAAGAGCTGCGTTGGTGGGTGTGGGAATAGCATGCTTTCAATGTGAGCTGTTGCAATGAGATAGCATTGAGAAAGCAGGGCAGAGAGCAGCACAGATTTAGTCTGGGGAACTAAGGGCTTTATCCAGCAGTAATGTGTATAAGGACAGACAATGTAGCACTTTATTTAGTTTAACAACAAAGAATTGTAAAAGGATTTGATAGTAAGGGATTGGAAGAAAAGCTGAATATATCTGCACAGTGCAGTAATTTTTTTAAAAGGTATTTAAGTGATATACTTACAACTTTGAAAGAACAAAAAAGCAGCAGTTAGAGCTAGCAAGAATAATTGTGATTATTTTAGAATAGGGTTATTTAAAAACATTGAAGACTTGTTAGGAAAAGGACCCAGGAGGGCAGCTAGTACTGTGTTGAATTTGGGACTAAGATACAAACAGAGGCATATGTGGAAAAGCAGGACTGAAAGATGTTTTTAAAAAGGTCAGTGTTACCCAACATTACAAGAAGATCACCCAAAATATATTAATCTCAGTCTTCAGAATGTGATTATTTTGGTTTGACGTTTAAATGTAAACAAGTTTTGGCTGCAACTTTCACAAAATACTAGATGTTCATTGACAGTGTTTATATTTGGCCAAAGGGGTGAGTGGTCAAGTGATACTGTATATCAGTGATAATTCTGCTTCGGGAAAGATTATAGAACAAGAAAATCAATATGGATCTGTATTTTGCTCTTGTGTCTGGACACACGTTTCTTTCCAGTACAGGAAAATACTGTTCAGGGAAGGCAGGCAAAAATGATAAAGGAATGTGAACAGCTTTTCACATTTGTCATTTGATAGTAACAGGGAGAAACTTTGAAGAGCAAAAGCATCCTAGATACAAAAAGATCATACGAATGGGTGTTTAGGTTAAAACTATGTAGATCTGAGTGCCATTGTTGGTAAAAATATTTATTGAATTGAGAATATACATAGCTAACTGCCTCTGCAGTATGTGGACCTCTCCCTAAACTTAACATACCAAATTTTATTTTATGATTTTGTGACCTGCATGACTTCCATTAGGGAGTAAGCAGAAGCATCTAAGCCCACTGAAATTCTTTTAAATGGAAAGATGCCCTCAGGAATCCCTCCTGTTGTGTATGAAAGTACAATTATGTGGTTAACGTTTTGAAATGTAAGTGAATGGCTGCCACTCTGTGTATACTTTTTAGATTAATATTGTATAAAATGCTAGCCACATTGTCAATCACTGGAACAGTGCTTTTTTCACTTTTGATGTTCCAGAATATCTTTCTGACCCCAAAGTAGTCTACAGTGGTCTTCAGGCAACCTGCTATATATCCTAACACTATACCATTTACTTGGTACATTTACTAAAAACTTGAAAGAGAAAGTTTCTACATTTTCATTCCAAGTTCTAAAAGCAAGCAACCAAAAGAAAACAAAGATCAGAAAATCTGAAATGGTAAATGGAACTAACGAAGCCATTTTGGCTTAAACTTACAGAGCAAAATTGAAATGAGAAAGTTGTTTTTTCACAGTCTTAAAAGCATTCATAAGATGCACCTTATAGCAGCATTCTTTCAATTCCCAATTAGTAAACAGACTAGATGTGTTTATAATCCCACAGCTTCTTGCTGGACATTCACTACTTGTCTGCAGGCAGCAGAAAAGCTAAATAAAATTAATGAGGAAAAATGTCTTTTGGACTGGGGGAAGGGAGGTTTAGAGGCAAAACTGGGGTGAGTACAGACTTCTTAGCAACATATTTTCATTTATTTCACTGTAATATCTTTTTTTTCTAACTGCATATACTTCAAAGGTAATGCAAAATTGGAATTACGAATATCACTGCTTTGTAGTGAATGTATTGCAAGATTCTTAAATAATTAAATTATGCGAGTTCTTAAAATGGACTGTAATTAGTCATTAATGAGCAAAATCTATTGCTGTGCAGAGTTGATATACTCCACACAGACTGTACTTAAATTTTACAGGATTTGGTTTAATTTCTAAGTGCATACGTGTGGTAAAAATCAACTGTTGTGTATCTTTTAAGATAATCCCTACATTAAATAGTAAGCTATATAAAATAGCAAATATTTAATTTTACTATAATAAATTATAAATTTGTCGATGACTCATTTTTTGGCTTCTGTTTAATGAGAATCTTTGTTTAGAAACTTGGTTAGGGGAAGATTTGATGCTAACAAGGATTAGCAAGTTTAATAAGTTTAACTGGCTTACAAAGTTGTTGGTTTTTCATTCACAAACCCACATCTCAAATTCACACTACGCAAGATCTACATGAAAAGCATTGTCATCTAATGACCCTCAGATATAAAAACATATTATAGTGCATCTTGTTCTTAATAAGATTAGTACTAGCTTACCTTTTAAAGTGTATAAGCATAAAGGATAAGGAATTAGTGGAACATGATGCTCTCAGATGAGATGCAGGCAAATGAGCATTCAAGGATCCACAAAGAAATTTACATTTCTGTACATGGACTAAATTCACTAATACTGATCTGAGTAGTTGTCTTGCTGAAATCAGTGAACAGCACTCACACTTAAAAGACTTCAGAGTTATGTATATTGCTGAATTAAGCCAAACAATAGTGGAAGCTTCTTTGGATTTTTAGTTTAAAAGAATCCTTAATAAGCAGGAGTAAAACAGAAATAGACACAAACTCTTTCGTTAAGAAAGCAAGTTTTCTTAATGTTTGCACTTCTGTGAAAAGTTAATCTTGGTTAAGTAAATGCCATGTGTTTAAAACTGTGGTTAACATGAATTCATTATAGGAGTTTGCTCCACAAGTTGGTCATTAAAAGCTCCATTGTGAGTGCTCTGTTTGGTAATTTAATTAAGGATATTGCCAAGATGGCTTTCTCTTCTCCAAACTGAACAACCCAAACTCTCTTAGCCTCTTACAGGGGAGGTGCTCCAAGCTTCTAATCATCTTTGTGCCCTTTCTCTGGACCCACTCAAGTATGTCCAAGTTTTTCTTATGCTGGAAGCAGTGAGCTGAATGCAGTACTCCAGGTGGGGTCTCACAACAGAGGAGTAGAAGAATCACCTCCCTTGACTTTTTGAGAGTACTTCTTATGTTGCAGTCGGGGATATTTCAGACTCATATCCAGTTTTTCATTCACCAGTACCCTCAATTCCTTCTTTGCCGGTCTGATTTCTATTCACTTATCACCCAGGCTCTGCCTGTGTTTGGGGTTGCCCCCCAGGTGCAGGACCTAGTGCTTGACCTTCTTGAACTTTGTGATGTCCACACAGGCCCAACTTTTGAGCCTGCCAATGACTAACTATCTGGATGTCATTCCTTCCCTTCTGCATGTCGATAGCACCACATAAACTTGGGCACTTAATCTCCCTGTTCATGACACTAGCAGAGATATTAAACAGTATTTGTCCCAGTACTGACCCCTGAGGGACACTATTTGTCACTGGTCTCTGCTTGATTTTCAAGCCATTGACTGCAACTCTTGAATGCAATCATACAGTCAATTCTTTATTCATTGTGCATCTGTCAAATCCATGTCTCTCCAAATTGGAGATGAGGATGTTGTGTGAAATAGTGTCAAGTGTTTTGCGTAAGTCCAAATAGATTATGCTAGTTTCTCTTCCCTTCTCTACTAATGCTGTAACCCCATCATAGGCCACCAGGTTTATCAGGAAAAATTTGCTCTTAGTGAAGCCATATTTGCTGTCACCTATCACTTCTTTGATCTCTCTGTCTTAGCATAGTTATCAGAAAAAGGATATGCTTCATGATCTTGAGAAATATAGGGCTCTCAGAGACTGGCTGTACTGTAGGTCCCTGGATCTTTCTTTCTTCCTTTCTAAATATGGATGTTATATATCCCCTTTCACTTCTCAAGTGATGGAGAGTGGCTTAGCAACTTCATCTGCCAGTCCCCTGAGGACCTTCAGATGCATCTCTTCAGTTCCTGTGGATGTGTGCACATTCAGGTTCGTGAGGTGGTCTCAAATCTGATCTTCCCCTTCAGTAGTCTTCATTATTCCAGTCCCTGCATTTGTTGGTATGACTAGAATGAGACTGGGGGAAGAATGATCCCAGTGTTTCAGCAATTCAGGGTATAGCATTACCTGCCAGTGCACAGTAAATGTTCCTCATCGGAGGTAAAGGAGGAAAAAAAAATGATCTTTCCTTTGTTCCTCTTTCCTGAAATACAGGAATTCAACTTCAATATAAGTATTTTATCTTTTTGACTGTGAGAGTGACTAATCACTTACACAGGTTGTCCAGAGAAGTAAAATTTCCTTGGAGATACTTGAAACTTGATTGAATGTGGCCCTGCGCAGCCTCTGTGGTCCAGAGTTGCCTTCCAAAATAAGTTTTTCTTTCTTCCTCAACAGTTAAAATGAATGTCAATGAAAGTAATGAAATTATAAGTGATTAAAAGAATTTGTTTTTTCTTTTTCAATGGCATCAGTCCGTCAAAGAGGTTGAACTTTCAAAATGCAAACAGTCTTCAGTTTTATCAGTGAATAAGAGAATAATACTCAGCATTTTGTCATTCCAAAATATGCTTGGTGATACATGCTCACCAGGCATGGTGTGAGTGGTTCATTTGCCTCAACATAAGAACCAAATGAGGAAAAATTCAAAAAAGCAATGAAGGAGAAGAATGTGGAAACATCTATATTAAGAGAATTTAAAACTTCCAAAATAAGGTTTAGTCAACCCAGTAAAGCTATAATTTGATATGTACTAATTGTATACAGAATCATATTAATTGTCCAGTTCAAGAATTTGCATAAAAAAGGAGATAAGTAATGAATTAAAAGCTAAACATACAGTTTTGTGGAAGTGTTTCCTCAATCAAAGAATTGTGCACTTCTGAGGGGAAAGGTCCAGAATGCTAAGTGCTATATTTTTCTGTAGGATCATTCAAATTATTAATAATTAGCACATAGAATATATGGGATGATCAAAAGGAGTTCTGATTTGTGGGTACAGCATAATCTTTCATGTATTTTATTCTTCCAAATTTTCATCAGGTCAATAATCTTCATACAGGAATATTCTTTCTTCAAATATTATCAAGCACCCACAGAATAGGAAGTTGAATTCTTTTCAATATTTTAATGAATAATTATAATTAATCAATTAAGAGTTCTAAAGTTTTTTGGTTTTTTTTTTCTAGAGGATCCTTTGAAAGTCACTATAAAATTTCAAAGCATTATCTTTCAACTATTTAGTAAAGATTAAATCTAAAACAATATAGTTCAAACTCTTAAAAACTGGTAGATAAGCTATTTTCATGGCAATGTTTGCAAAACACACACACTGAAAAATGTCTTGTTTTTAAATTTATGTTAAACTGGTAGCAAAAATACATATGGTTACTTTTACTGCTGAAGATGTGCTGCTGTGTGTTGATCATCCTTTAGTGCATTTTGAATGATAGTTAGTCTGTGGGGACCAGTGAAGACCTCCAATTAATTATTACTGGAGAACATGAAATCATAAACAAAATTCCTTGTAATAAATTTTTAAAATGAGATTGCATGTTTTATTTACGGTACTGGTCCATTTTGGGGCTTTAAATCTATGAAAAAAACAAACACGCTTTTTATCAAACTGAAATAAAAAATATCAATAATATTTCTTATCAAAGTGGGACACAATATATGAACTGGACTTCTAAATAACTGCAGGAAGAAAAGCAAGGGAAGAGGAAGAAATGATTTAGTTTTCTCTTTTTCACAGAAAGTAATAGAGAATATATATAAACAATATGGAAAATCGCAAATGCTTCCAAGAGACAATTATTAACCATCAAAGTAGCTGATAAGAAGGAATTACTTTATAGGAAGTGTTTATTAAAAACAGAGCTATTAACTAAGAACTCTCATAATTATCACATGTATTTGCATCAGAAATTGGTTTGGTTTATGGCAGAAGAGCAGCAATGCTGAGCATATGGGATGGTTTTAAATAAGTTTGGAGTCAAAATCCTAACAAACATACAGCTCTGATATTAAGTTCCTTTAATATCATTTTGATCTCATTCCATGTAGGTTGTACAACTCCTTTCATCTTCATTAGAATAGCCATCAATAAATCATTTTCCCACTTCACACTACCTTTGTTTTAGGTGCATTACTATTCTTATGGAACTGCGGCTACTTGTTTGTCCTCCTGCCAACAAGCCTAGATTATCAATATTCAGACCTTTAATACACAGAAGTTTATATGTCCCCCTAGGTGCTGAAGAATAAAAATCAGTCACAATGCTCTCATCTCTGGGCCTGAAAAGTGGAATCTTTTGTATACTCAGTCTCAGTTAACTGTGTTGGTTTCTAACAAAAAGGTTTGTAACATAACTACTCCAGGAGTAGAAAGAAAGATATAAGGAGGGAAAAATGTTCATTCAGTATGGAAAGAGGGATGGAATATTTTATTAACTCCTATACATCCAGGGACAAAAAAAATGTTATTTACTCTAATATCTATCATAAGGAAAGCAAAATATACTGGTTCCTTATATAACAATGTGATACTTTGTTGTCAGTCACTGTTTAGGTGCAGAGTTACTGGTCACCATATGGAAGATTTTCCAAGATCTGGGCAACACAAGATTTTTACGAAAAAGTATTCCATTTTGAATCAAGGATAGAATTCCACAAATGGTATGGACTAGTGGAAAGGAGTAGAAGGATTTCTCTGAGTGGTTAATGAGCTCAAATATGAACATCATAATTAGGGTCATCTCATAAATTCAGTTGTCTAAAAGTTGTCTAATGTAAGCTCTTATTCTAGACTCATTTTACAGCTGAGAGATTGGAAATGGGCATCTACAAACAGGAAATGCCTGTAACTGTATTAGACAGTGATTTCAGGAATAGACCACATAGATAGATCTACGGTTCTGTCTGAAGATATTTAAGATTCTTAGAGAAGTTGTACATGGGTCACCTTGAAAGTAATGCTTCATGTTTGTTTCCACAGAAGTGGCAACAAAGAGCACAATAACACTGTTTGATAGGTCGCATTCTCAGATATAACACTGTCTTTCAACATAGTCACCACCATTAGCTGAGCATTTTTGCCAACAATGAACTGCATTCCACACATAAAAATCAACACCAGCAGAGGTGACTTGCTGCCACTGTTACCACTGCTGAAACACATCACCTACTGCTTCAGTGTACTCGAATTCACTGTTTGGTCTCCATTAATGTTCAGCAAGCATTGATGAATGTCAGTGGGTGCAATTTTTTTCAACGTGGTAGAATTCAATTATACACCTTTGCTTCGTCCATATGTCTATATCAGATGCCATTTTGTTAGACTGCCCTTTGCTGCCATCTGCCACGTGGCAACAGTAAGTAACAGAACACTGGTGGGAAGGTTCAACCTCCAGTGCCATCCCACCTACATCTGCCTCTGATATCGCAGGCCAACATAAGAAAATAGGCTTCATTACTTCTAAGGCAGACCTCTTACATACTTGTATGTTCATATGAAAGTAACAAAGGTTTTGGAATCCGTACCTTGTGTTCAGGAATCTGTCTGTGGAAAACAACCAAGGTAAGACTAAAAGGGTTAGTAATAACTCTTGTTGAATAATCTACTCATTCTGCAGTGGTGTTGTAACCAAATGTAGAAATTAGAAGTATGAAAGAATGACTTCCAAAGGTTTTGTTTAAGTAAAAACATTCTAAGTGGTTTAGACCGGGCTGGGAGAATTGTGCATAATATTAGTATCTAGGAGGGCTGATTCACAGAGATGAGTACGTGCAAGGAACCACGTCAGTGGTAGTTGTGCAATGGACAGGATATCTGGTTAGTCAGTCCCGCAGACACTTTCAATGCCACAGAACAGTGGGCAGTTGAAGTCATTCATTTTTCTTACCATTCTTACAGAAGTAAATACCTGTTCTTCAGACTCTTATTAAACCTGCTGTTACAGAAGTATGTTCTCTCCACCACTGCGCTACAAAATTTCTTTTTAGCACTGGGACTCTGGAGTTTTACCAGTGATAGTGTAGATGCTATCAAGTGTAAAATTCTGGAGTTTTGAAAAATGTCAATGTAAGAAATCTGCTTTCTTTTTATAATTTAAGTTTCTGAAGTTCCCAAAATTTCTCTACCAAATAATTAATACTAAAAACTATTTTAAAACTATTTTAAAAGGAATGCTTTCGGTTGCTTTTGGATCATGTAAGAAAGATGAAAATAATGTTCTATTGTGGTAAACAGCTGTTCTATGAAAATAAACAAAATATTCCTAGAGTATTTAGCTGTCAGTATTTGAAGGCCTGGGCAGCATCTGAAAGACGGGGGGAAACAAAAATGTGGATTTTGTTTGATTTGCTCAGGGATCAAAGGGACAAACACTATAGGGATGAAAGTGTGGAGAAATGTTCTCCATGCTATCTTTTATATGGTTATTCATATGCCCTTGTTACATGTTAGAGCTGCCTGTACCTGACCCACTGTCATGTTTGGAAAAAGGAAAAAAGAAGCCAAGTATGTATACAATGCTGCTGCTGTGAAAGGTTTCTCATTAATGAGACATGAAGAACAAAATGTTAAAGTTTGTAGGAGGGAATAGTGAAATTGGCTTTTAGTTTGTCTTAAGCGCTATTGACTTCAATTGGCCATGACATAATTATGGCTTTGACTTTTTCAGAAATTATTCACATTTGATTTCAAGCATGGAAAGGTACAGAGACCAAAATTACCTAAGTGTCTGCTAATTTGATATTGGTCTGCTAATTTGATGCTGGTCATATATCTAAATCTCAGATGACAAACATTGTGTGACTAAATTCTGAAGGTACCTTCTAGTGCACTGAAATAATATGGAAATCACTGAAACTAGGTGAGGAATAATTTTAGCATCATCCTCTTTCCATGTATTGATTGGGATTTGGATTTGGAATATCCAAACACACCTTAGTGAACTGCACAACTTTGTAATATACTATATAAAGATACGATGCTTATCTTTTCTGTATCTTTGTATGACTGTTTGGGTTGGATATTATTACTGTGGTTTATTCTCGTAGAAGGTGTATTCACTAGATAATCCTCAGGACTGAATTCCTAATTAAGTTTGCAATTATATGAATGGACATAGCTTAGCATTGCTAAGAACCATCAGTATTGGAACTGACCAATACCAAAAACGCTATTACTAAATTCAATTTCCTTTTATTTGAGAAAAGACTGGGTTAATTTTTGGAATGCAAAAATTGTGTAATTTAAATGAGTGCCTAAACATGGCAGGCATTATTTTTAATCACAGCTACAAAAGATAAAAATGCCTTTGAAGGTTAAGTGAGGACTGATTGACTGAGCTTAGAAGGCCAAGTGAGATACTACTTTTTCATTCTCAGGATGAAAAATAAAAGTATTTGTATGTGGGTTCCTACCATCATCATCATCATCTGTTTTGCACTCACATATTTTCAGATATGTGGGATGGTTTAATCAAAGTCACTACGTAGCTCTGGACCTGCCAAGAGGAATTTCATTGCAATTACTGACAGAGCCTGGGAGAAATTTAAGAGAAAAATCCTTATTTAAACAAATGTTTCGGAAAATTAAGAGCATTTCCTGAAAGGGTTAGGGCAGACAAAGTATAGGAATCTGTAATAGAAAGGATATTCCCCTCTTAGTCTTCCTGTTTGAAGGATTTCACAAGAGGAAACAGTGGAGAGAGTGAATGGTGACATTAAGTGCAAATAATATGTTATAATTTTTCTGTAAAATCATTGAGAATGAGTTATATTTTTCATATGGAAGTGAAACTGTTGGCCACAATCCAACTGTCTTCCAAAGGGCAACTTCATGCCTTGAATTAGTTGGTAACTTAAGTATACCAGTTGCAAATATAATTATTAATAATATAATTATCTATTTTTGTGATTTTTTTTTGCCTATCTCCCTTTGCCAAATAAAAAACTGAGGCGGGCACAATGACTGATCAATATTGGAAGCAATTTCCAATTCATAAATTAAGTAATAAGGAACAACCACATCTTCTATAAAAGTTCTTATCAAAACCATCCTTTTTATTTATTTATTTATTTTTTACTATTCTGATTTTCCTTTTTCATGTTGCACATTGTTTACATTTAAAAGTCATTGGAAATACAGTATTCCTGTAGTTTATATTTTCTCAATACTGAGTGAGCCCATGAGGGAGACAGAGGTTTGATGGTAGTCTGATTTCACCACAATTCCAACCTTCTCATTCAGAGTTTCTTTTGTAGCTATCCCCAGTTTTGAAACAGAGAAATCTTCCTCCATCTCTGATCAAAGATTTGAGGCTTTGTGAAAATATTTGTTTATTCCTTCCTATACAAATCCTTGCTTGTTCAGTCTTCAGCCAAAAGAAACTACTCATGATGTTCTGCTTTGGATCTGCTTATTCTGCATAGAAGCTGTCCTAACAGCTGTTCAATACAGATTGCCAGATCACCTCATAAAACTCCCTGGTAGCTGGAAATCAGGAATAGTCCTGTATGACCCCACGTCAGAACAGACTTACCAGACCTTATAAAAGTGCTTACCTGTAACTTCCATTCATAGATAAGTAGTGTAACAGAAAGAAGTCTCTCACCACAGAAAGATTTTCCCAAATATTCTTCGTTTATTAATTCTTAGATACTCCAGACTTCTCAGATAGCACCAGTAATGTCTCCAAACTCTTTAAACACAGCTCTGCTTTTATGTACTCATAGAGGATCTGAGTCATTCAGTAGAGTCATTGAAATATGAATTTGAAGAAATACATGAAGGTACAAGCACTGATTCAGGGATGAAAGGAATATGGGGAGGAGGATTTTTTTTTTTCCATTTTTAATTCCCATCTTTGCAGTTAGCTATGATAAAAGAGAAATAAGAAATTATGCTCTGCCATTACCTTTTTAATAATATTTCAGTTTGGATTGCAAAATCTCACTTGAATGTATTCTACAGCAACATTACAAATGTTGAGGTTTCTGAACACTTTGGGATTTTGGCTAAGGGTTTTGAATTTTTTTAAGTCCATGTTTGAGCATACATCTAAACAGGGTGTTTGTGCTTAAGTGCATTATTTATTCTTTATCTTCCAGGTGACCACTACTATATGATATCAACTGATTATTCTGTTCATAGCAGTTTGGTGTCACCAGAATTGCACAAATGTTCTGGATAGCAGAGCTTTTAACTCCTGCTTCTTTCAGAATACTTCATGATTTATGATGAAACTTCAAAGTTAAGAAGCATTGTTTAGTAATCTTAAAGTATACTTCAAGTATTACATAATTCTTAGATCATACAAGGTGAAGAATTAAATGAGTTGATAGAGGAGGTTGTTCAATAACATTATCTTCCTACTGGAAAGATTTTCCTAGAAAGGAAAATCTATTCTGTAAAATATATCCTGATTTACTGGATCTAACATCATTTACTATAAGGAAAAGAAGATTTCAAGTGCTTCTATTTAGAGTACAATCCCTTATCCCATTTTGAGTTTTGCAAGGTTTGCTTCCTCTCAAAAGTCAAGTGACCGATTTGAAATTTGAAGATTTGAACTGGTAGAGAAAACATCTCAAGATTTGAAGCAGATTATAAACAATTAAAATGAGATATGGAAAAGATAAACTATAAAACTCCAGTAAAATCTTGTAGTTGAAAAAGAGGTAATATGTGATTTGCGAGATTCAGGTAACTGGTATTCAGTTCACCATATATATGACACAAATATTATTACAAAGTATACTTTTAATTGTCATAACATACTTTTATATTTATATACATACGTAGTCAGAAGCAGCATGTTACATTGCAGCATACATTGTATTTTGGATGTGTTTTTTTGTTGTTATTTTATTGTAATTTATTATTTTATTACGCAAAAAAAAAACCAACAAAAAAAAAAAAAACCCACAAAGCAATAATGCACAGTTCTCTAATTAAGGGCAAAAATTCTATCTGAAATGGAAGATTGTTTCTCATAACTGAGCTCTAAACTATTCATCATCAGTCAAAAATAACATAGTTGCTCTGCACTCTTAACCTACAGCAGTAACTTACTGCACAAGTTTTTTATTCGTGGAAAATATGCGTGCGTTCGATAGGCATAGAATAGAGGCTGAACTGAAAGTGAGATAGAAAAAGGTTAAATGATTTTCTTTTTCTGAAGTATTTACAAAGTGAGAAAAAATTTGATTTATTTCATCACTTCAAACAGTCTACCGCTCTTTCTTGCCATTTCTCCTCTAGTTTTAGGAAGCACACAAACACTACATACCATGCTGCCTATTGTTAGCAAAAGCCTTCATTCTTCTTTGACTTAGGTATGACTAGACCTAGTGTTTCCAGCCTTAGCCTTTCTCAAAATCCTACACAGGAGAATATTCTATTATCTTTAAATTTCACACACCTTCCACTTTTATCTCCACCAAAAAAAAAGTTTTGTGTGTGTATGTGCAGTCTTCAAACAAATATCACCATGAGTTCTTTATTTCTGAGCCCTGTATAAATCTCAGTAGGATACACAGGAAGTTGCCTTTAATTTGAGTTTTTAATTGAGATGTCAGAAGGGCATAAAGCTAACTTATAGGATAACAGAATATTAACAGTTTGTTTAACTGCTGTAATTCTCAGAAATAGTCTTTTTTGATGCTGGATGACCATGTAAAGGGTCAGGACACATGGTTAGGAAAAGAAGGAAATTCCAGTGTTGCTCTAAGACATAGCCAAGCTTAAACGAACTTTACTTATTTTTTTCTGCTGTTGAAGGAATAACTTTAAAGTAACAAGATAACTAATTACTACATATTAAATATAGAGTTCCAAATTGTCTGGTTGCATTTTTAATTGTGACCTTTTTGAAGTGATATGACAGCATTGATTTCACTAAAATGTGTATTTAAGTCAAATAATCTAGTACAGATTTAAAAATCAAATAAAGCTTTCTCACACGGTCATTTCAAATTAAACAGTGATTTACATAAGGAGAGAAATCCTATAAGTTGCAAGAAAGATGCTTTGTCTCTTATTTGCATCCGCTTTTCATGAGTCCAATTGAAATACTCATGGTGAATTGTGTATTGCATCTTGAGAATTTTCATTTCAATAAAGGAGCTATTTGTAAAAGGAGGCAGTGGTCAATGTGAGGGCAAATTGCAGTCTCTTCCTCTGCAGCTTCACTGTTCTATTGGCCAGGAACTACTGAGGCACAGTTTCCGTTAGTGGTTGTAGAAGACAGTTGTGCCATGTAAAATAAATATAAAAATATGCAGTTATGGTTAATGTTACTTAAATTTAGGATGCTGTAACATAGAGATTTACACCTGAAATAGAGATTTAGAAACATCTCATAGTATGTGTTGAAGAATAAGCCTTCTCAGAAGGTAATTAGTTTCATCCATACAAACACCAAAAATAGGTGAGATGGTCCACAACCTGTTTCTCTCCACTGTCTGCAGAGAGAATTTAGTAAGTAGCTCAGAAATGGACATGTGCAATGTGGACATGTAAATAAATATAGATGACATCAGTCTAGTTCAACTGAGAATCTTGCTATTTTCTGTAGAGCTGCCTGGATTACTCTTCCATTCTTTTTCTTAAATAGGCTTTGGTTTTAGGTGCTGTGTAGCGAACAAATTTGGAACAAAAAGCATACAACAAGCAAATGCTATGATTACTGCAAGACTGAATTATGTGAAGGAAGGTTCTGATGTGAGCAGCTCTGGTTGATTAATAGTAAGGATTATGAGGATAAATGTAAAACGACCAAAAGCTAAATATACTTTTTTCTTAACATGCATATGATTTATAATCAAATAAAGCGGCTAAGAATATGTAAGAGCAAAATGAACACAACAGCTTAATTTTCACATGTTATTCTCACAGTCTAAAGAAACTTCTGTGTGGGCAACAATTATGGCACCCACTTTCATTTACTACCTTGCCACAGTTCTAATTTTGGCGTCATATTCTAAGATCCTTCTTCTACGTACTACTTGCTAGTCTTTCAGCTGTTTTTCCTCACTTTGTTAATGTCATTTGGCAAGGCACAAAGAGAAAGAAATATTCCTGTGTTGATTTAATTAAGCAAATCATGCACGTATTCATTTCTTCTATAACAATAGCCGTATTAACATGAGAAAAACTAGAAGTGCATTATTCTGCATTACATATCTAGATTTTGATATTGTCAAACTTTTATCACATTGTAAAACCTTGGGGAATTTCGCTGCCTAGAAAAAAGGGAGACATCTATCAAGAGCATTAGCAAATTACCCTTTTTTTTATATATATACTTGTTGTAGTTTGATTCTTATTTATGCATCAGAGCTCAATTTTCAATGTAGCTCTTCAGCTTGTACATATGTAATCCTATCTTATTTTTCCTGGCAATTTATTAGTGGTGTGAAAATGTAGGCACAATTCTTTGTGAGTGAAAAATTACTCCAACCGAAGAATAGGTTTGAGAATTAAGCTTAGATATGCAGTGATTACCACAGAATACAATGTGGAATAATAGGTTAGAACAAACCATGGTTATAGAGATCAAGTCTCTCATAGGTACAAAAGCTTATTTTATGTACATTAAAGAACCTCAATTATTTAAAGGCATTTGCACTGTTGGCTATTTTACACAGGTTATTTACACTGTTGATTAAATTGCTTGCAAAGCAGTCAGATTTCCATACACAAGTAGTGTAACAGAAATATTATGCTGCCAGCAATTTGCCAGTTGTCTGTTGACAAAGACAGAGGGTAAGCCACTTACTACTGTTTTTATACAATGAATCATTTTTGTAAAAATGGAGCAGTGTAATGAAAATTCAAATGTATTGCTTTTCCCAATTCAAACAGAGAACCAAGCACTTCATATACTCTGCAAATAAGCCTCATTTGCCACACTGTATCAACTAACAAGCAATGTTGGTTCTACATGTGGATTTTAAATAAAATTCTCCAAATTTAAACAGGTAGTTTCATGTTGCTTCAATCAAAAGATCCTTTCAAAATATTTAGACGTCTGTATATAATACTGGTCAAACTGTTTGTTCTAAAATGTAAACAGGTATCTCAGTGTTTGAGTTATCATTCTCATTTAAAGTGAAAACATTAGAAAACAATTGGAACAACTAGAGTCGGGAACAATGCTTTCACAGCGTAGCAACATCTTTTACTGTATCTTTCAGTAAATTATGCAATTGTTACTCACTGTAGCTCTGCAGGACTCTCGATCTTTTAACCCATTCCAGAACACAACCATGTATTTTATGTGAAAATATATGAAAACTCAAGAACAGCTGCAGTAGAGGAGAACTGAAGGCACTGGCTCTACAGAAATCTGCAGCCTTGATGAAATTGCTAATTGCTTTGCTTAGGGTTTCATCAGGTCTTCTGCGCTCAGCTAATGTAATCCAGACCGGTGCCGCTGTGCAGGAAGGTGTCCCAGGACCAGCATACCATGACTAAGGGTTTCCCTCCCTTTCCAAACCAAAGTGCTTATGGGAGCCCTGCAAGTCAGACTCAGTCATCATACTGTGTGCCCTGCCAGTTTTTTCTTTTACAGCGTTCTAGAAATTGATGCTTTATTTCTGTCCCCATAAATATATAGAATGTTTTGAACATCTGGTATGCCCAGGTGTTACAGAAGTCTTTAGGATGATTGTCTTCCTTGCTCATCATTGTCACCACACCATGCCATTTCCACCTGTCTGTCTGGTGCATGTCTGCTTTGTTGCATGTAGTGCACACATCTGTTCTGTTATGCATTGAGTTACTACAAGCTGCAATTGTTTTCTAGTATATTATAAAAATAAACATATTAAATATATGATTTACACATTTATTTATATGTAAATTTACTTATACCTAAATCACAGGTATTTACACCTAAATCATAGACATTTACACCTAAATTGATAATCTGTTTTTCGTATTGTATATTTAGAATGCAGTCCAGCTGGATCAAATCTTGATGATCAAAAATTTGTCGTGCACCAATTGGCAGAAATACTAAAGACATAAGATTTCCAATATATTGATGTTATTGAATGGAAAAGATTTGTGGTACATACACAACATAAATTTAGAAAAGAGTAGAAAATTCATCTCCTTTAAAAACAAAAAAAAAAACAAAAAAAAAAACAAAAAAACCAGAAAAAATACTGTCTGAAAAAAGATTGTGTACTTCAATAATATTTTTAATTTTCTCAATGTATTTTGTAGACTTTACTATATATTATGAGAAATAATCACAAATTGGCACAAGCTGTGAGATGTAGATATAGTACCTTAAACTGTTACTGAATTAGTAATTAGTAAGATCGATGGATAGCTTGTAAGAAATAGAAGAAAAGTGTCTACTGTGGCGGACATGCATTTCCACTCAAAAAACTGCAGGCCTCCGTGAAGAGTTGAAGAATGAAACACACTTGCTAGGTGATGAAACTTCAGTTAAACATAGCATGTAAATACAAATGCATTGCTCGCATCATAGGATTATTTTATGTAACTGCAGATATACTGTCACGGAGTATCAGTAATTAAAATGGAATGTTTTCCTGGTAAGGAAAACTGAAAAAACATTATGACCTGTGTGCCTTACAGGCTGCATGTGCAAAAAGGGGATGATCTTGGGCACTGTCATCAAGAGATTGTGGCCATGGAGTCAGCTTGACTTTTTGTTGTTCAGAAATAAGGGTTGAAGAATTTGTGTATTTGAGTTCTTCAGATTTTGTACTCTGAAAGAGCACGTTTCTTTGACCTTACTTAATTCCCTTTTTTAAAGATAGGCTTTTGTAACTTGGGATTAGTTCATTTGTGAGTAATGGGCGGTGTACGCAATTGAAAGATTTTAATTACTTTGGCGAAAATTTTAGTTGGTTCATATCTGCCTCAAAATCTTCTGCATTCTATTGTTGAAATTTTGGCCAAGAAATAATTGGAATATTTTTCAATGTGTTAAATTTTCTTACAGAGTTTCCATGAGGTTAAGTTTGCTGTGCTTTAGTTCTGTCTGTCAAATTGACAGTTTTCTTGGTAAAATTCTTTTACACTCTATGCAGAACTTGTGCCAAATGTATTAAATTTTAAGGCTTCATACACATCCAGCAGTGACTTGTCAGACTTACAATTGGTTTGAACATGCTTCAGGACAGTAGTGCACTATCCAAAGAGAACTTTCCTTCCTTAAGCATGCCAGAGATTACTGCTTGGCGGTCACAGAAATGAGTAGAAAAGGGATAGCATCTTGTATGCTCTCAGATGGTTTTCTGGCGCCAAAGCAGTATGCAGTGAAAGGAAGAATGCCTGATTCACATAGAAAAGGATAAATAATGTAGTTAAACCTAAAGATTACAAACTACCTCAGAAAGCTGAGGATTGCATAGACAACCTTAATTCTAGTTGCTCCTACCCTTTGATTGCTTTCTTTTTAATCATTTACTGATTTTTGTGAAGTAGCCTAAAAGTCTTTTGCATTAGTGTTGTGCTTTAACTGGCGGGTGGCTGAGCACCTATTGTCATTCGCTCACTCCCCTGCTTCCCATGGAGATAAAGAAGAGAATTTAAAAAAGAAAACAAAGCAGAATTTATGGAGTAAGATAAAACTATTTATTAAATTAGAAAAAAAAAAAAAAAAAAAAAGGGGAAGGATGATAGTTACAACCATATGTATGTGTATGAACGTCTGTAACAAGTGATACACAAGCAGTTGCTAACCATCCCTCAACCAGTGCCCAGCTAGCCCTCCAAGTAGAGCAAGAGAACAAGATGAACTCCCAGCTTATTCAAAACTGCTTGTACAGTATGGAATATCCCTTTGACCAGTTTAAGTCAACTGTCCTGATTCTGCTTGCTCCCAGCTCCTTGTGTCCTTTGCTGAGAATGGCCTTGGCTTCCTACCACACCACTTAGTAGCAGCTATAAATATTGGTGTGTTATCAACATTGCTTTCTCCTAGAACAAAAACACAGCATCATACCAGACACTGTGAAGAAAACAATTCTGTTCCAGCTGCAACTAAGGCATTTCATAAGGATAAGCTTTTACATGCTTGCTTAAGTCTGGTAGTATATCTGGCTTATTACGTCTCCTTCCTGATTTTCATCATGAACATTATTCAGAGTATATTTGCAAAGATGAAAGTATTTTCCAGCTAATAGTTACAAATTCATTTGCAAGGCTGGAGCTGGCTTACTCTATGTGCTATGTGCTATGTTGTGTGTGTAACCATATTTCAAAAGGTTACACGGTTTATGCATTACTAACTTATAGAAACAGTACTGAAATGTTTTAAAGTGGAAAAAAAAAAAAAGGATCTGTTTAAAATGTTTAAAAAGAGAAGATAAAAAATATGAATAAATAGTCTATTTCTATTTATCCAAAAGGGAAATAAATAAACAAAAATAGTCTGTCTTGTGACTTCCAGTCCAAAACAGCAAAGCAAAGCTTTTCTAAAATTCCAGTATATTTAATTTTCAGTTACTATTTTTCATTTTCAAAAATGAGATTGTTCCTGCTCATGTCTTGGTCCTGGATTCTGTAAATTTTTTAGAAGGAATTATTATTATTTAAAAGTCTAGCTTGAGAATTTACTGGACCTCAATATTATTGGAGTGAAATGGGCATTTTCCCTCAATTTGGTGCTATCAGTTAACTAGAGCTACTAATAGTAAGTATAGAATATCAGTTAAAAAATTGATTCTGTGCAAGCCATTTATAGAGGTGCCAGCCTAGATCCACTGTCAATTTGTAGGACAGTGCCACAAACAGAAACCATTGAAATAATCCAGGCAGTTTGTCTGTTAGGCATATTTTTAATTCAGTTCACATCTGAGATTAATTGATCAATCTATCTGTACATGTATTAAATAACTACAAGAGGAAGTAGGTATGTGTTTATACATATTTTGTAATATATACTTATGCTTATGTGAAATATTGTATATCAGAAGATGACTACCATCTTCCACTGAAATACTGAGAATGGGAAAGCCCATCTCGGTATCTCTGGCAAGAGTTGAGGGCTTAAGACTCATCTTGTATGTCTACTACAAAAATTGCTCTGAAAAATTTCCAGTAAGATTAATATTTTTCAAGGAAATATATTTTAGTCATTTTTAACGTATTATGGTTAGTAGAACCCCTCTGTGTATCATCAGTAAAATTAATTCTTTTATAAAACCCCAAAATTAATGTAAATCATCTGCCAGAAGAAAATAGATTTTCCATTAACCATTTGTTGTTTGCAACAGCACACAAACATCTATCTGAAAAGTGCAGTTTTCAGTATAACTGTTGCTTATTTGCTATTATACTATATGATAGCAAGATTTTCAGAGTCTATAGAAAAAAAAGAAGTTGCCTTTGTAGCTTCCTAAGAAGTTTACTTTGGTAAAATTCTTTTACACTCTATGCAGAACTTGTGCCAAATTATTTTATTAAATTTTAAGGCTTCATACACATCAGCAGTGACTTGTCAGACTTACAATTGGTTTGAAAATTTACTTTTCAATGAAGATCATAACTTAAGACATTTTACAACACAGTATTGCTGGAAGCTGGAACATGACCCCACTTTGGCTTTTCTTTCTTCACGTATTTGCTTTTATCATGTTTGTTTTACTCAGTTTTATACTGAATTTTATTTATTTATTTATTTATTTTTAATCCAGGAAGTTTTATCAGTTGCAAGGCCTAGATTGTGAGTATGAGCTTTGATGTCAACAGCCCCAATGCCTTTCTTTCTTTTTATGTGGGGCATTAAGTTCGATTACATATTCAAAGTATTTGTTCAGTGCTTTCGCTAGAATTTTTCAATAATTAATATATAATACTGAGGTTTTTTAAGCTTTTTCCTCAATCTTTTAATGTTGGTAGATGTGATTCAGACCAAATGTTGTTCTTTTCACAAATTATACAGGTTTCAAAGCTCTGCTGTTATTCTCAGGTCATTGTAGTGTATCTCAAAAGCAGAACTTTAAGAGGTCACCTAAAGCCACATCAGCCAAAGGGATATTTACTGTATTTTGTTTTGTGCTGATTAAAATAATGCATTGATAATGAACTGCTGTTTAAAAATTCTTCTTTCCTGGAAAATGCATTAAGCTCATCCTGACATTTACTGACCAGTGTAATGAGAAGCAAACTGTAAGTCTCTCACTGCTTCATAGCTGTTGTGCTGTAATGTAAAAATAATTGCTTTGTATGTTTTAAGAGTTTTAAAAGAAATCAAAATAATTTGAACTGAATTGCCAGTTACAAGTCCAGATTTTAAAACTGCATTTGCCCACTTTAAACAGGATATTTTTGTGTGCCATTTGCTTAACATGATAAGATAGCTAAATTGAAAAAGATGTTTCAAAGCAGATGGAAGAGCTGTGTGAGTCGGCAGATACTCTTTTCTTCAAGCTCTCCACGCAAACTCGAAGCCTAGCCAGTTTGCCTCCAAAGTCCCCAGCGGGGAAAATAAGATCTTGAAAATAATATGTCTCCTGGTGTTATAGCCAGATAGTTTTTAAATTTAGAAAAGATTATCAAGAGTCATTTAAATTGTTCAGGAAGATAAAAAGAATCAGGGAAATGGGAGACTTAGTTGTAGATAAGAAAAAAGCAGATTCATATCCATGAGTGAATATAGGGCTAGAATAAGGAGAGGGGCTGAAAGATGCACAATTTAATACTGTACTGTGAAAAATTAGAGATGAGTCAGAAGTGGAGCATTCCGCCAAAACCCACTATTCCCATTTTCAGTGAGTCAGTCAGAACAATCACCTGAACATGAATTCTGTGTTTGATTTTAATTTGGCCAAATTCTACTGATGAAGTTCAACAAAGCCAAAACTCTGACTTTCTCAACTTATTTTCCATGAAAAAAACACCCTGTAGTGGGGAAATACTGTTGTGTCTAGCTTATGCAAATGAGTATGCAATTGTTACTTGTAAGGCAGGAGGCCAGGGGTGCAACATAGAAGTGGAAATATCTTGAACTGTTGTGATAGTACATTCAGCAACTTAATTGAAAGAAATGTTTTTATTTTTCACTACAAACCAAGAGCTTTTCAGCTAAACTAATCTGACTACGCATTCTGTGATACTGTATGAGTTGCAAGTTCTACAGAAGATTCTCCTCAGCCTAAGTCTGTGGTTCTATATTTTGAAGGAATATAGGGGGTTAAAATTATCTTTCTCAATATTTTGGCATGAGACTACAAAGAAAGTGCTGTTTGGCTTACATCCCAAGGATATGCAGTGGCATCAACAGAGAAGGATGCAATGGCAACAGCTTTTAGGACATCAAAAGTGCCTACATCAGAAACAGCAACAGCAGCATGAGCAGACTGTGCTGATGGTGCTTCTTTCTTTCTCTGCCATGGAAAAAAAAAAAGTTATTTTTCTGGCTGCATGAAGCTCCTGTGGGCCATTTCTGTATACAGCAGTTGCCATTAGAAAATCGACATGTGCCAACAGTTATCACAAAGTGGATAACCACAGTTACTTCCAGTTCTAAGTTTCTGGAAGGAGTTGCCCCACATTGACAGAGATTGCAAAACACCTTGTGTTACTAGGTGGGAGCCTCAGTGATCCTGGAACAGCACAGCAGCAATTTATACCATCTAGGGATCTGACCTTATGTTGTGTGATCACCTTCCCGAACACGTACAAAAACACAAAGCAGGTCCTTTTTTTTGGTCACAATCTGAGAAGAGCTTGGTGATAGCTGAAGAGTTAAATATAAAACTTTGTCTTAATATAAAAGCTGTGAAAGGTAAAAACGAAAAGTTGGCTACTAATTTCTAACTGCTAAGTTTTAGAGAGGGAACGTCCTCTTCCTCTGAAGTTGCTGTTAGAAAAGTAAGAACTATTTTTGGTTTACATCTTCTTTGAAAATGAGTCCCTAAAATCTCAGGGGAGGGTAGATGTAATTAAAAAATATTTTTGTTTGCTAAACTTTTCCTAGGTCTGGCTGAATATATTCAAGAAAATTATTTTTAATGAAAGTTTTTGCAAAAATATTTTTTAAATTTTAGGCTATTTTTTTGATACATAAAAATAGTTTGATTAAATGTTTTTTTTTAGTTCTTCCATAAAAATTTATGACTACCTTTATCCTACAGAATGCTTAAATAGTGCGTAGTGAGATACCCAAGATGCAGTCCATCTGTGTCTTGAAGTAGACGCCTACTCTTACTTTGTAGCAAATAAAAATCAGGCAGTTTGCTTTTGTCTGGACTTCCTAGATGAAGATCAGGAATATTTGTTGTTTTTACTTAATGTATATTAAACTCAGCATGGAAAAAAAATACTTGTCTGAGTCACATGTGTTTTCATACGTAAGTGCTAACAACAGCTTTCGTGATCAGACTTGATTTTTTTCAGTGTCCCAAGGCTCAGAAAACATAGTTATTATATAAACATAGTTAGCTTCATCATGCAATCAACTATCTCTGTTGATAGCTTGGCCTCAGTTAAACCAGTGGAAATTAAATAAGAATACATAACACTGCAAAGATTAAAGTAACATCTTAGAAATAGGAGGACAAGCTGTTCTACAATGATAATATTGAAATGTTTTTCTCCATTACTACAATGATATCTCTTCTACAACACTCAAGCTTCCAAGATTTTTGTCACAAAGGAAGAAGAAAGTAATAAAACACCTAAAATCAGCACTCTAGTGCTGATCTGCCTGCTATAAAGCAGTCTTTGCAATAACCTGTAGTATAGTCAGCTGTTGTGGATGAAGTTTTAAAATTAGCAGGCTAATGCAAAACCCTCAAATACCAGCAAAGTCAAAATATTTTAAGAATCCTGCTAAATGTCATTGGGATCATACACTTTGTATGGCTAACAAGAATTATTTTGACATCATGAATATTTTTTGTAAAAATATATCTGTATTAATTATAAAAGCTTTTAGTATGTATTATTTTTAAGTCAGAACTGATAGCTGAAGAAGCAAATGTGGAATCAGAGAGAATCCTCAGGGAATGCAGAGTGTAGTAGATATGTATTGGCAATATTTGTGACAAATTTCTGTTACTGCTGTCTTGGTCTATAGGTGTTTTGTTTTTTTTTTTACTGCTCCTCATATATACACACATACAGACTGAAAGTTCAGGTACTACCTACATCAAATATCACATTGGCTTACTGGTGAGCACAGCTAAAGTTACATTTTTCTCTCATTTTTTCTTGCAGTTTTACTCCCTCCATCTAGATACATAGAGAAATCTCTATTTTCTCCTGTTGTCAAAGCATTGTCAGGACTATTTGCTATTTTTGTTTTGTCAAGTACCTGTTAGATTAACATAGTAGCATGCAGACTACCAGTAAATCTTTTCCTTGGACTGTTGGGTTCCCATTTTAAGCCACTTGTAATTTGAAACAGTAAAAACTTCTAAATTTCTTTGCAAGGCTAGGTGCAAAGCTGTCATTATGAGAGTAATGAATGTTCTTGTATAATTCAATTACCTTCCAATCTCACCTATTTATTAAGCAGAAAAGAGACTGGAGATACAATAAAGCCTTAGGTTTACATTCAAGTCTATCCTCAAAGAAATTCTTACAGTATTTTAAAGAAAGTACAAGAATTTTAGAAGAATAAAACAAAAAACAGTTTGTAACATAACAGCACATCTCAAAAACCTTGCTCAGTCATGTCATTAAAGTTCTCTACAGGTTCAGTACAAAGGATTCCTTTGCTCCTACCCAGATGAATTAGCCTTTCTCAGTTGGCTCTGAGAGGGAAGGGAGCAGGTCAGTCAGCACATAGCAACAGGAACAATGACTTGCAAAACATCCTATCCATAAGCGCTGGGAGCTGAAGAGGTTTAATGGGATTTTGGTTCAGAAATCAAGAAAAAGCTCTACCCATTCCAGGCATACACTATAATATAGACACCCTTTTGGAACAGCTGTAAGTTCATGCAGCAACTGAAGTCACTGCCAATGCAATTACAGAAGATTTAGCATGAGAAATTATGTATTTGGATATTCTGTACATCATTTCATTGTCTGAATTCATTTTTTTCTTCCCCACAAAGAATACTGTACATGCAGTCCTACTTAGAAAAAACATAAGGGAATCATGCCTGGCTGACCTTTTCCTTACCTACTCTAAAGATACAAGAATTTGACGCAAATATCACATTTGCACTAACCAAATCAACACTAAATGCTCTGTGCTCTGTGAAGTGGATTGAATGTGTTTTTGTAGCTGAATACAGCTTTCTTTGAATTTCTTTTTAGGGCACATTGCTTTTGGCTAGACTGAGCACAAGTCTTAATGTTTGCCAGGGTATTTGGTGATTCTGAAGTTCCCTCTGCAGACAGTGTCTAGTCTGTCCATTTCTAAGCAAACAGAAAATTACAAACAAAAACACAACAGGACACACTACATTAAAACCATGAATTTAGATTACTTTGAAACAGAAAAATTTGCACATATTTGGCTGCTTCAGTAGCCTTTTTGTGATGTTTGGAATATGAATGTGAATTTAACAAGATAGCCATTTTATGTTCTCAAAATCCGGGTAATAGTAACTGACCTTAATAATACAAAGCTCTCTAAAGTTATTTTATCTTGGGAACTTAGCTAAGAAAGAGTGGTGCTTTATGATTACATATTTCCCAACTTTATACTGATTCATCTAGTGCTCTATCAGAAGTGGCATTCAAGGACTACTTAAAGTAACACAGGAACATGCACACTGAACAGCATTCCTTGGAGTAGTGGAGAACTCCAATTTGGGAAGGACAACTTCTGGTTGTCCTTCAAATCAAAAAGAAGATAATAAGAGGGTGAAACACTGAATGAAAAAACTGGGAAACTATGATCCTAAGTGTATTTGCATTGCTTCAGTACAACTTTGCTGCGTGAGGTGTAGGAAAGTTTGCCATTTCAGCCAGTGCAGCGAGTGCCAGAGGGCAGGGCATGGGGAGATGGGGAGACTTTTTTTTCCCTATTTCTCAGATTACTTAGCAAATTAAAATAAAATATGTACACTTCCTTGTTAGCTATAAGATCAACTGATTCCCCTCAAATGAAATCCAAATGTAATTTTGTGGGCCAGGTTTTGCTATTAGTTTTACCAATATGTGAAGTCTTAGATTGTTGCCTTGGCAATATTAGAATCATAGCTCATTATTAAGGAGATATCCTTATTAGAGACATTTGTCTTATACTTTCAAACAGACTGGAAATTAGTGAAACCACCATTGTCTGGTACATATCTACAAGATATTGTTACAAATATTAATTAGGCTAAGACTGTATTTTGGCAGCAGGGTAGTTAAGAAGGTACTGTTATGACTGTTATTTTCAACATGTTTTTACAGAAGTACCTCACAAAAAGAACCAGAGAACCTTTGGTTATGTATTTACCTACAGCTAAGCCTACGCTGTATTTCCCAGAAGTGCAAAGAACTTTATAAATCTCTGCATGTAAAATTCTAGTTTCTTATAACTTAAATCAGAGTTTTAGCTTGGTCCTTTAAACTGGAATCCTGACATTATATCTAATGCAGTATAGACATAAAATGCAGCCAATACTCATACCCTGGGCAGTTGCCCTGTCAAACTCTGACCAGACCTTACTTGACCAAATCCACACATACCCATTTTAAAAGCTAGCCTGTCATTAGAAAGTAGCAAGATCATAGCTTCAAGTGCGACAGCAATCCCAATGAGTTTCATTTTCTGCAGAAGAGATAAAACTGCAAAGGTATAGAAAGTGAGATGGAAGAATTCCCCTTATAAACAATAAGAAGTCAATAGCTAAGACATATCCCAGCACACCCACAGCCCACTGTTTATGAGTTACAGTGCTTAAAATCCTCTGGCTGCCTCGAATAGCAGAGATAGGAGAAGTACAGTCTTTGCAAATAGTAGTATTGGCTAAGAGCATTCACAGACTTATTGTTTTTTCCTTCTGAAAGGATAAAAGAACATTTTGCTTTCTGAAATATGTTTTGCCCAAGGATGATATTGGGGTGTTTCTTTATTTCTTATGTAAGAGTAATTTAATTGCAGCAGTGTGCACCCACAGTCAATGTAGTGAGCATTAAGATGATGTACCTTAGTTGGAAGCCTAAAGCATGTGAAGCACAATCGTAGATTATCACTCTGCTTACCCTAATCAAACAGGATTGAGACAGAATAACCACATACACACAAAAAATAAGAGTATAGGTAGACAGGTCTTTAACCACACTACTGTGGTCCCTGAAGAAGCAGGATTTTTTAGTGTAAGCACCACTGCAGATTGTCTAATTGCATCAGGACCAGCACTGCTTCATGCCTGCAAGGTCAAAAGGCATGTGTAGCTACTGTGTGACTCTCTGCACCTTGTCATGCAGCTCACAGTAGTTGCAACTTATGTATCACATTGGACACTGAAGAAAATCTCCCTACTATTTTTAGGAGATACACTGGACATAGTAAGGTCAATGAGTTGACATAATTTAAATTTCTCTCTATAGCCCCCTTAATTAAAATACATGTCCAGTGAACCCAAATAAGACACAACATTATTGTTTTGGTCAAAGTCAAGTTTTTAAATGTGCTTTCTCAGATCGTGTTTCTGCTATTACATTCAGTGTATGGGTAAAATCTCAAACTACATCTGTAACCACTCTTGATTCATCTAAGATACGGCCAAATTTGCATTACTGTTTGTCATCAACAGAAATTAGTCTGTTTTCCACTGCTCTGACACAACTCCAGTCAGGAAAAATGCAAGCTGAATGTGATCTTTTGTAACACCATACATGGTACTGGTATCATTACACACAGTATTTTACATAACGTTATCCCTAATCAAATTCTTATATTTTAACAGTTACTGAGGGCCAGTAACAGCTGAAGATGATTGTGATTTTCATTATATTGGTTAAGCACATATATTTTTAGCATAATTAAATTCTGGAAGTATAACCACATTTAGAATCAGTATTATATGCTATCGGCTACATTGTAGGTTTCAAAAAGAATATTACATTGTCATTCAGTGTCACATTTATCCAAAGAAAAGGCTAAACAATATAGAAATGTGTATGTTGCTGACATGGTTTAGAAGAAGCAGTTAAAATGGAGAAAATGGTGTGGATTCAGAATGTTCTGACTGACAGATGGACTGAGCTTCGCTTTTCCTTAGAGGCATTAGCATAATTAGGCAAAGTTGGGAAATGATTTATGCTGTTCAGAAGTTACGGTTCATCTCCTGGTGATCCAAAACCAAGATTAACTTTCATTCTCTTTCTTACTGAAAGCCAAGAAGGCTAATAGAAGAGTAACTTGCTAGTCAGTGACTAATACTAATACTCTTTTATAGGTATTTAGACAAATATACGTTTGACATTCACTTAGTTCAATATGATCAAGGATTACTTCATTTAGAATTTTCCATCTGGTATATTTTGGGAAATTGGATTGCATTATCTGTTCATCTCTGAAGGGTTTCAGTTTTATTGCCAATTCACAGAAGACTGACATAACGCTTGATAGGAAATGATAGTAGGAGGTAGGCTGGAGCACTGAGATACTTAGAGCTGCTTGAGGAAGCCAGTAGTAAAATAGTTAACATGATTTAACATTGGCTTTTAATACACTACGTGTTTCTGTGCATAACCCTTTTGTGTGTTAATTCAAGTTCAGACTGTTTTTCTGTTATTGTTCCTAGTCCTTTTTGAAGAGGAGGTACACTGAATATTTTGTTAAAGATGCTCCTTTAGTTCATTTGCTAAAAGTATAGAATGACAAAGCATGCTGCGTTACATCAACAAATGCATACAATCTCTACTGTACATAATGGGAATACAGCTACCTGAACCTGACTGTGAGGAGAAACGGTGATGCTGATGGAGCAGTAAGGATTTTAACAATAGTCATGTAACTATTGAGATCTTAGAGACCAGAAGATATCTTAATCCAACTTATGGAACTGAAGCAGTCTAACACACATATCTACATTTGTTGTTTGCTCAGCATTTTCATGTTCAGTCATATTCATATTTATTCAGTCAAATTTGATTCTATTTTGTCACTAAGTAACCCATTCCAGCATTGCCCAGCCCTTGATAGTAGCTTTTACATGTACTGACATTAGCATAACCAATAACCATACACTAAAAGATGTATTGAAATAGGTAGCAAGGCAAATCATGCAGTCTCAACTCATGCTTAGAGAAAGGTGTTTCCAACAGTCGGCTGCTTCATGGATCTTAATAAAAGTGCCAGGACAGTGGTTACCATTTCCCTTGAGATTACTCAGTGTAAAGAAATGGAATAATGAAGAAGCTAATTATTGTAATTATTGTACTTTAATTCTTGGACTGAAATTTGTTAAGCTTTTTTATAGCTTTTCCTATTTATTTTTCTTTCATGAAATTGCTATTTTTGCAAATTGCAGTTTTGTTTTTTTTTTTTAATTATTATTATTTTTGGTGGAGATAACATTAAACGGTGCTGGAATTTCCATCCTTAAGTGTGTTATATGAACCATTCCAAGTAAACATTTCCAAGAAATATTATTGAAAGAGAAAGATATAATAAGATATAGTAGCAACAGTGTTCTGTCAGTTACCTCAGAAACAGATTTTTTTAGATTCTTGAGCAATGGCAATGATGGAACTGCAGGCTCATCGGGGTTAATGTTGACAATGAGCAATTATTGTTTTTGACAAGAATACTAAAGGGTTTCAAGATGACTGTTCTAACTGAAAGCAGATTATGACTTGAGTTTTATTACTAACTGTCAAGAATAGTTGTCAAGCATATAAAAGTGTGATACAAAGGAAGATCATTTTATTATAGTGGGAGACAAAGCAGAGATCAGATGATGACCTTTTTTGTGGGTTTTTGGTTTTTTTTTTTTTTTCAGTTACCCACAGGAAGAAGGAGGCAGAGTCCTCAGTGTTTTAAAAAGGGAAATGGGGGGAGAAAACATCCGGGACAGGACACTTTCCTACAGAGAAAAAAAAAACAACACACCAAAAAGCACAATATGATTTTAATGAAGCAAACATATGTGGATGTCTGTGGTACTGGTGTGTGACTTCCGTGTCTTTCTTGTAGATACAATAGTATGGTGGTGGGACAATAACTCCACAGCAACCTTCCAGAGATTAGTTACCTGTCTGACTGATAATCACAGCTACAAGTTTTTTTTTTGTTTTGTTTTGTTTTGTTTTTGTTTGGTATTTAGTCCCAATATTTTCTTCTCACCTGTTTGTGATGTGTTGTAATCTTGACTTTAGGGAGGAAGATCTTTGTCAAAGCAATTATTTAACCCACAGTTTTCTGATGACAAGTGAAAAATATTTGCTAAAGAATGCTCTACCTCTCATTTGTTTACTCATGTGTGTCTGTGACAATAGGTGATAATTTTGCTTCCACTGAGAAATAAACGTGACAAAGAATGTCATTTGATTCATATCAATATATCAATATCATTTGATTCTCTACCCTGCTAGAGATCCTAGATCTCTTTAAATACTTTCTTCTGAGAACAAAAAGTCTACAAAAAGTCATTTCACACAATTGATGGTTCTGAAGACATATAAGGAGGTATTTTTTAAACGAAATAAAAATAAACTGGCAAAGCAAAGTGAGGAAACAAAGGTGGTGTCTCACTGGCACAAATGTTTACACTGAATCCAAGTTAATGTAATCTGAACTGAAGATGCCCAGATTCTCCATGAATGCTTTCTGGAAAAAATTTCAATCAATTCTCACTATAATTGAGTGAAGAAAGTAGAGCAAGTGTATTGTGGTAAAGACAACATGCCTCAAGTTTGTTTATTTAATGCTATCATCCTCAGATAATACTTTCATCTGCATAATACCTCAGATTTCCCTCAATTTCTCCTTTAGATGTTATAAAGGAACAGATCATAATAGCATCTTTTACATCCACATGTACACCATGCATAAACTTCTATTCATACAGTCTTGGCCCAGAAGAACTTGGGGGATCTACATACCTAGATTTTTTTTCATTTACTCTGAGTGATATTGTCAGTTCAGCCTCTGCCGTAGGTTCAAGCAACACTAGATAATTCTCATTAGGAGCATTACAGTAGCCTTGATCTCTCAGAAACTACAGCTGCTGAGAACATAAATTGAACCAATCTTATGTGATAGGTATGCCAGGAGATGCACTGTCTGATATTGTTTAAAAGCACTCATGAACAGAGCAAAACAAACTGCTTTTATAAAGCTGTCAGCCACTAAATGTCTGTTATTCTCCTTGCATGCTGATCCCTACAAAGGATTCTCAGTGCCGTCCTCTTACAACCTCTGCTTCATCTTCAGTTTACTTATCCATCTTCTCTGGTAGTTCAAGTGAAAGGATAATACACAGCAGGAATATGTAGTATAACCGCATTTGCCAATGTTTAAAACTGTAGTTCAGAAAGGTTCCACATTTTTCACAGGGTTACATCATTTCCAAACAAGAAAGCTAGAGGTCAATGGGCCTACTGCCCATTGACCAGCAATCATGAAAAGTGCTTTGGGCATTCGAATGGGTGACAGTAGTGATGATTTTTTGAGTCTGAAAAATATCAGTGATAATCTGCTTGAAAGTTTTCTTTGAAGCATACAACGTTTTAAACTTTTTTTTTTTTTTTAACTTTGTGTATAAAGTTCTTACTATGCAAAAGAGATTTCAGTTGTCACAGTGCCTTTTTTTTATTTTTTAGGACCATCTAGCTGGCTGTCAACAGGCTGTGATTGTGCGCAGGGGAAAACAGCAAGGAGTAGACTGGGTTCAGAAGAGAACTATTTGACGTTAGATGAAGGCAAAATCTAGGTCTGCCTCTATCTCATGCAGGTAAGCAGAGGAAAAATAAACTTTCTCCAAGATGACATATTTTATTTTGTGGTGGAATAGTGAAAGATGCATAAGGCTTTGAGATCAGGCAGGCTCTGTAGAGACTAACTGTAGCTGATTGTGAATTCCTGATGATCCTAAAGCTCTGTGGTTACAAATTTCCTTCCAAGAAAGCACCCCAAGAAATCCCTCAGCTCTGAACTCAGTAGTCTTTTTAGCCCTTACCCAAAAGTGCATTTCATGAAAAATGATAGAACATTAAATACATATCTTACATTTTGATACAATTGTGCTTCCTTTCTCCTTCTCTCAGCTTCCATCCATGTGTGTCTGCACACACACACGCACACACACACACACACATCTATTTGTCTATATATAGTCTGCAGCGGAAGCCCATGTATAGTGTAAATTCTGGGAATAATTAAGAAAAGGATACTGCATCCTCCAGCAGACGGATTGCATCTTTTTTATTTAAAGCAGTTTTTTTTTTTTTCCTTTACCACCAACTTGCTGCAATTAGGAAGTTGTTGGAGAGATATCAATTGAGATTTGGGAACTGTTTTCTGGAAATGTTTTGAATTAAAATCTAATTGGTAGCTTTCTTTGATAACTATTTTATTGTTGGGTGCAGCTAAATGGAAATCAACCACAAAGGGAACTAAATTTTGTTAGTCATTAATTTCAACTTGATTTCACAAATGATGTACATATATGATATTTTTCTTATTTGTTCCATAACACTCTTTATCTTCAGTTAGAAGCAGTTAGACTGATGTAATGTTGTTTTTTCAATCATCATTTTAAATAATCTATTTTATCTTAAATATGGGTTTCAACAAAATGGAGAAGTACCCCTAAATGAATCAAACTTAAATTTCTGTCACATTATGGAAAAACTAGGAAGCTAATGACCCCGAGGATAAAACATTATTGTTTTTACCTATGACATCTTTGAGTTTTGGGGCCAAAAGAAAATAGAGCTACACTGCAAATATATGATAGTAGCAAAACAAAATGTTGAAAAGGCACTATTGCACAGGAATCATGTGAAAGGTCAGGGTTAAGATACACGTTCATCTTTCCTCTTTAATGTGTTATGAGGACATCAAGTGAGCTGTGTCCATTTGTGATCACTAAGCTTAAATTTAATGTGAGTTCATTCAGTGTACTACATGAGAAAGGTGAAAGATAACTTTAAGTACTGGAAAGATTAACAAAAAATTTTATGGAAGGAAGATGGGATACAAGAATCAATCATGACAGAAATGGATTTTTGCTAACAAGGAATGGCAAATAACCTGGGCATGCAGGACTTCATCAAAAGCACTGTTGATTGAGTCCAAATTGCTCTGTGGACTTCAGATCGTGCCCATGGAATGTAACAGACATCTTTCTGGTAAAGCCAAAATCCTCACAAGGGAGTGATAGTTGATATTTGTCTGAATTAATTAATACTGTCATTAGTAATAGACAGGTATAGAGGGTTTGCTCATTATGG